>NC_137584.1:75519682-75842182 GCF_963210335.1 Falco punctatus | reverse complement strand
TATTAATTTGACTCATCTTTCAAGCACCATAAGGCCAGAATGATGTCTTACGCTGTTATGAAGGAAGTGGACCTGTACAGCAGCCATGAACACTCAGTCAGTGAACAGAAGGATCTGAAATGTGCAAATACAAATGGACAGAAACAATAATGACACCTTTGTATATAGGTTATTGATTATACCGGGAGCTGTATGAAAATTTCAAAAGCAGCTTTAACTATCATTCATTCAAATTCCCAACAATTAATGAGTTAAAAAACATTCGATAAATGGCTTCAGGAAGGGAAATTTTGGGGGAACAATGGGTTTCACTTAGAAATTCTCAGGCAGGCAAGTATGTTCATAAATGAAAAAATCTTTTCATAATTTGCTATCTTATTTGTTTACATCACCACCAGCCAGTTTAGAAGTTTAATATCAAATCTGAAATTCAAACAGTGGAAGAGAAGCAGAACAGTTTTGCTTTCCAAGTTCCGGTCTAATCATTGAGAAGGATAAGATCTTCTTGGAGTAACCTAGAATAAGATCACAAATATTTTTTAAGTTGAAATGGACATGTACACTTAAGAACTATTTACAAATGGATCTTACTGTCTCTTTACAGCAGTGTGCCAGCGTTTAACCACATTCCCCCTTTTCAATGTTTTATCTGACATTTTCTGAGATAGTCAGGTGATCATGGGACTTATTTCACCTCCAGTTAGACTCCTAAAGGTAAGATATCTCATCTAAGCTGTTCTCAGGCTCCTTTTTTCTGCAAAAGCACATCTACAGACTGACTTCTCCCATTTTAAGAGGGATGAGAAGTTTTCTGACAGAGTCTGGTGAAAAAGAGACAGACTAGGTAATATGCTTGTAGATGGTAATGATTAGGTAAAATCACTTCCGTGTATATGTTTAGCACCATGGAGTACTGGTCTCACCAGGGACCTCTAAGTGTGATTTCAAGGTAATAATAACATCATAGTAATAATAACAGCCAAAATATCAGGAATTTACTTCCCAGCATAAATGATGTTTTTGCCCTTTATTTGTAGAAAAGATAGATGTATTCTAAGTCATGAAAGTTTCTGATAGGAAAAACAATTTCTTCTGCACTTTATAAGAAATAATCCAGACAGTTATAAATAGATTCTGTTGCACAGCAAGTTCTTTGCTAGATCATGTTGACATCAAACTTATAATTTTCCCTCCAGTAAAGCTGATTCAAACTGTAACAAAAACACAGAAGGCCAAACCACCAGCTGAGGCAAAGTGGCTTGATTTTTTAAAGTGAAGGAGTTAAGTTGATTTGCACCACCTAATGTTTAGGCTCTTGTGATATAATGTTGTTTGATTCTTCCATTCTATGGTTCGTAGGAAAAATCAAGCAATGTCAAAATGATTAACTGTAAATGGTCTTGTGTTTGATCATCTTTGTGCTTCAATTATAATTACAGAGTCAAGCCTAACAATAGTCTCTCTATAATTTCTTTATTGGCATGCAAAGTTTGCAGAGAAAATATTTCTTCTCATGGCATTTTTTTCCCTTTTCCAACAAGCTCTGAAAGCAACCATTCCAAACTAAATAGCAATTGAACTGGACTGTTATTATTCTGTACATACTAATTCTGCTCCCAGCTATTTTTTTTTAAAAGCATGAAATTCACAGATTACAAAGCCTACTGAATCATGTGAACTCATCTTTGAAATAAGTCCGAACCATAGATTTCAAAGCCCAAACTGACTTGAAACTGCACTTCCTCATCAAAGATAAATGTTTAGGGCTAGTGTTCTTGTTTGATCCAAGAGATAAGTCCTAGGTCTCAGTCTTCTGGAGTGAAATCTTGATTTCATTCAAGCCAGTAGCAAAATTCCTATTGTTTGTTAACGAGGTCAGGACTCCAGCACCAGATTTCAGCTCCCTGAAGTTCGGGTGCAGAGGGAGTTCTGAATCCACCACTCTAATTCGGATGCTGTGTTTGTCAAAAGGAAAGAATAAAGTGAGTTCATAAAAAGCAGTTTTTAAAGTAGGGCTTACACAACCTTCAGTGCCATTTTATATGTCTGAAACTTGTAGTTACTGTAAAGAGTCCTGTTCAACATAAGAGGCTTTGGATTAGATCCTGTCACCATAGATCTACAAATAGCAGAAGAAAATTAATCACACATGAGGCATCCCATCACATAATTTAGAGTACTTTTTTGCACCTTTAATTTAATATTTTCTTCCAGAATAGTCTCCTGTATGTGTCAACGACATCTTTTTCCAGTTCCATTGAAAAGACATATCCACAGAGAAGCACAAATCTGAGAGCTATTTTGAAAACACTGTTCTCTCCTCAGAGAGTTTGGATTACTAAACCAAACCTATGGTTCTCAAAAGTATTGCAATTTTATTTCCCTAAGAAAAAGGCAGAGGCAGGTGTGGTTTCTCTCCAGCCCAGAAGTTTTTCTGATAATACTGATGTGACAAAATACTGATGCTATTTAACATAACACTTCAGAGCACATTGGTGACTGCATCAAGCCAACATGAAATTTTAAAAGATACTAACCTGTTTTCAAGATGTATCACGTCTTGAAAGAGGAAAGGACTAAAAATCATAAAAGAAGACCATAGCAGCTTTAAGAGGTGGATGGATTTAGATATTTATTTTTTTAATAGTTGTTGCTGGTTTTGTTACTGTTGACATTGTTATTCTTCTGACTATACTTATTTTAGCCATTACTGTAATATTACAAACCTGTTAGGGATCAGATCAGTAAAGGGAATGCAGGTATTACATATGCCCTGTGTAGACAGAAGAAAAGCTCATTAGCTATGCTCTTATTATGACTGTTTTGTCATGCATTGGTGGACATTTTCTCATATATGAGCATCAACAACGTTCACACAATTTCTTATTGTCAGTGTAGAAATGAGATACATTTTTAGAAAAAACAGGCAAAATCCCCCTTATGCTAATTTAGCTTTCTTTTGAGGTTTCAAACATTTGGACATGTTTTTTCCATGCACTTACTAGAAATCAATTTTTAAATTTGTTTTTCCTTCTTATTTCTTTTTCCTTAATTTCATCTATGCTATCACACGGAAGGTCTTGGGTATTGCAACAACATTGAGCTTGGGCATATTGCTAAAGTCAACAGAAGGAAATGGTAATGATAAAGTTTCATCAGCACAGTTTCACACAACTTTCACCCACTGAATAACATTTAAAAGGGCATATAAAGAGAAATTCCTGATGATCAGCTTTCATTAATCACTTTTTGATAATGCTAAAAAATTATACAGTTAAATCTCCAAATGTACTAAGACAAATGGGGACAAAAATTGGACAAAATATTGAACTAACCACAGAAAGTATGATGTGGTAGATGTGGAATTACCTGTCACAGTCTATAAATATTATGTATCCTTTATATTCAACTGGATGTTACAAAGCACTGTTCCAAATAAGTCATGGAAGAGTCACAATTTCAGTTCTATTCTGCTCTATTGATTGATTCTTTGAGTCTCCTCTCTTTGAATATCAGTTGTTATATCACTTGGATCAAGGCAACTATACTTGGAAAAAACCCCAAACAACCCAACGTTAGATTCTAAGTGTAGCTTTGGAACACATGACATTCAGGTTGGTGGACAAAACACATCTAGTTTCATGTATCGATGCAATTGCCTTCAATGAAATGGGGAAACTAGTTCTACACTCCAAGGGAAAACATATTAGCAACTTCAGCCCTTATATTGATTTCCTGGTAAAATCAGAATGAAAATGATACTCAAAGACAAATGTGTACTGCTAGCTGTGTGTTATTTTTTTCCTTTTTCATCTATCTAAACTGGCTTATACAAAGTAGCAAATCTGAGTTTCACCATGGCTCAATACAATTACAGTAGGCTAGCTGCCGAATTTTCTTCTGTAGTCAATAAAAAGAAATAGGTAAGCCATCCCATTTTTAAAATTATTTCTCACAGGACAGTGTGCAATGGAAAAAGGATTTGGGAACGGTGATGTTTCAGATAGTTTTTTTCCACCAAGAATTCTTCTTTCATTTTGTCTTGGGGACACAGAGTTCCCGCAGATACTGAAACAACAGTTGAGGCCAGGAAAAGATATTAAACTATTGCAGACTGGACAGGATCGTAGGTCATCCTCTGGCAAGCTAGTTACAAAATATCACCTTCCATATCAAAGAAATCTTCATTGAAAAAAATAAAATGGCATAAGGTAACAGTTTGAGCTGGAGACCTGTAAGTCCCAAGTGAAATTGCTTGTTCAGTTAGTCAGCAGAACAGTGGACTTCATTTAAGAAGAGCTTAACAGTTGCAGGAGTTGCCTGTAAAGTAAGTTACTGTATGATTTTCAAGGTAGTTTCAGTAACAAGGTGAGAACTGTGTGCCCCAGCTCCAGCATCTGAGTGAATTGGTCCAGTTTTGACAAAATCAAAGCCCAGGAAGAGGATAACAAATGCCTCCTTAGTCTAAAATATAAACTCTCACTTATGCATGAGAAATGCCTCAGCACTTCAGGTTGGGATAAAATAATCCTTTGTAGGAATTTAGATATGATAGAAACGTATAAGCCTTTATTGGTTTCAGGGGTTTCTTTGTTTTGGTCTTGTGCTGTGATTTTCTTCTGTGTTAAGTAATACATTAGTTCCAAGAGCATTGGTTCTGAGCCACTGTCATCTTCCAGACAATAAACTTAAATTTCAATGGATGAAATCAGATGAGGTGATTCTTGCTCTTTCCATCAAAGTCAGATGCGATGAATCTTCTTTCAGTTTCGACTCTGTTTCTCAGGACCTCCTGTAGATGATACTAAAATGACTGACTTGCCAGGTAAGTAAACCAAGAAAAGGTAAATCCCACTCCAAAAGACTAGGGAGATGAGTCAGAGACATTACTCACTTCCCAATGTCACCCTTAACAAATGTGGAAGTACATATTCATTCTCTGCATAGGGAAAGCTTTGAATTGTGTGTCAGACACAAATTACTGCTTGAATCTGTGATGAGGGAGGTTTAAGAACTGCACAGGTGCGAATGGACAGATGTGGATGGGCAGACTTTTGTGGGCGAAGGACATATGTTTTCTGGTGATAAATTAAAAAAAAAAAAAAAGTTTTCCCTCAGATGTTCTTTAAAACTCTGTGATTTGTGACCACATCCACCCATTTTCTCTTCTTTACACTAATGTGGATAAGGACCAACTTGCATTTTTCTGTTATATTTGTACAACCTCTATCCCTACATGATCTTACTCCATTTCCTTAAAATCCTGTATGACAACATGATAAAAAGGCAAGGAATTCCACAGATAAAGGAAAACCATGGGATTCCCCTGTTTGAACCGGATTATCTGCTATCTGCCACTGATACAAAGCTTTTTAAGGTTTGGCCACTATATGTATAGATATTTATGGCATCCAACAAAACATGTAGAGGAAGGAAGCTGAGTTAATTAATATTGATAACATACAGCTGTGGGCTGGCTTCAGGGGCGGTGGGTCGGCTGGTGTAGATAAGGTGCAGCTGTGGCTGGTTTTGTTGTTGGACAGCCAAAGAAGAGAGAGCAGCCAAGTGAGAGAGAGGAGGAAGAAGCAGAGAGAAAGTACATGCTCTGGATGAGGAGAGACAAGGAGAGGGCAGCAGAGGGACTGACATGAAGGGTATGTTGGTATAAGATGGTAAAAGACCTTGTTGCAGATGGCTAGTTTTGAGAGTGCTGTGACAACTTACCATGTAGACTGTCTGAGAAGACTCCTGTACACACACTTGGGAAACCAAGATGAGGTGCACATGATTTAATGTAAATGTCTCTTAATGCAGTTGTCTACTTTGCCCTTGACTCCATGTTTAGTCTCTTTAATGCATATGTCTACATTGCCCTTGGCTCCATATGTAGTCCATGTAGATTAATAGGTATTTCTAGGTCCTACTCCATTTGAAGATAAATTACTAAAGTTAGATGAATCACACTTTAAAATAACTATTTCTTTTAATTGAATATAAAGATGATAGTTCAGTGTGAATTTAAACCTCAGATGTAGCCAATGAGGCACCTACAGTTGACCAGAAAAATTCCAACTTTTTCTTAAGAGGATCACTTCTAGTCATCTAAAGCTTTAAGTTTTGGAAACCTCTTCCTAGGAATAGTAAGAGTTAAACTCCTAACTACATTTACCAAGGGGATTGAAAACTGTATGAAAAATATTATATCAAATAGATGTCATCCAGCAGAAGGCATATAATCTCAATGGTCTTCCATAAACGTATACATAAATCATCAACAGCCAGGCTGTATAAGAATAACTTAACTAAGGAGTTCTGTCATTGATTTATTTTTCCTTTATGCTTTTTTTTGAACAGTTTTAGCATAGATGAAAATTGTGTTTCTTTCTTTAGGATCAGCTCTTTTTAGAACGTGCTAATAATGATTCACATTGCCGCTCTACATAATAGTTTGAGATAACAATTTGTAAGCTGAGAATACTACTGGGAGTTCTGTGTGAAATTCAGCCATTCTAGGCTGGGAATTATGAGACCATTTGCTTTGGCTTCCAGGTTTTTCAGCTTGTGCAGAATGTGGAGTCCGAAGTCTGAACAAATTTCACAGTGAAGTTCAATCAAAAGCACAGTCCCAGCAAGTTTCAAATCAAGATCACAGGAATTCAGGGTTTCTGGACAACTTCCAGAAACTATTGGGCCTTTAACAATAAGTTATTTCAAAGATGGACCCAGAAAGGTTCAAAAACCCCTCCGGGGGGGGGGGGGGGGGGGGGGGGGGGGAGCAAACCCCAAAACTGCATCTGTTCATTTTTTATCTGACTTAGAAGTGGTAGCAGTTCTGAAATACTTGGGGAAAGACAGGTGGATGGCACTAAGGCTAAAAAGTATGATTTGCATTCAGAAACTTGAAGCTAAAATTGTATATTCTGAGGTCAGAGGACGAGACAGATCACGGATGAAGTATTGTGAAAACCTCCCCTTTTCAGAAGGAAGGCACATGGTCAGTTGGATAGTGAAAGGGCTAAGGCTGGCTTTCGTTCCAGAAACACCTTGTTAAACACCACCACCAATGGGTGACAATTCTGTCTCCTTATTTTCTTCATTTATTTTTGAAATATTGATGAAAACAAGGAGAACATAAGTAGTTAAAACACCTAAGCTCAGCAGACAGGAAATCTTGATTTTTCAAAGACAGTAAGCTTCCTCCTGTCCCCATCAACCTTCTTCTGGTCTAGTGATAGTATTATTATTGCTGGTACTAACGATAATAAAAATAAAGAGAAAAGAACTCCAAATTTCATAGAATACTGATTATATAGTCAATGAGTCATAAAATATAAAGAGAGTATGCAGTAAGATGTTTGTGCCTTTATGGTGAGAGTTCCCACTAGATACACTAAATCAATTCATAAGAGTTGTGTGAACTGACAAAAGTTTATGTTAAATCTTAACCCTACTTATGCGATCCACACTAGGTGTGGAAAAGAGCAGTGGGGTCTAAACTGATGCACCTCAAAGGCAAGTAGGTTTGCAAAACCCCGGTGCTTGCATCCTGGTCTTGGATCTATGTGACGCAAGACCTGACAGAATGAGTCACATTTGTGCTGGACTAAATCATGTGCATGGAGCAACACCTGAGTGTAGTCAGTACTCTTGCTCATGATCCAAGAACAGAGGTGAAATATTTTTGTTGGAATTATTCCAGAAGAAAATTTGTTCCACGCAGAATTAAAATATAAAATGTGAAAATAAATAAATATTTTATTATTGCTATCTATCAGCATAATTGGAAAAAGGACACTCCGACAACTCAGAATAAAGCTTGTTCTATTACTAAAATTGTTCCCACACAGACACATTTCTTATGAGCAGGAGCTGAAAATAAAAGTGAATAATTATGTATGTTATTATGACAAGATCTTTTTCTACATTTATACCATGTGAGGTACTTCTTAACACACATGCATATACAGCTGTAAATAGAAATGTGTGTGGGTTGTGCATGTGTTTGTGACTACAGGTGGAATAACTTAAAAAATGTCCAAGGTAATTTTATTTTTTAAAAATAGAAGTCACTAGCATTCCTAGTTCCAGCCTGAAGCACATTTTTACAGCTGAAAATAGGGGCTTATAATGAAAATGCTGACACAACCTTAACTATAGAGGTGCTAGCAGGCAATGTTATAATAAATAATGTGGGAAATATTTTACACTTCAAGGCAATTACATGTTCAGCCATCTTTAGGATTTCTGGGCCATGAAGGGTAGGGATTAGGTGTACTTGACAAGTGTAAAAGACCCATGACTCATGACTGCTAGAAGGCACAAATGAATTACAAAAGCTGAGAGAAAGCTTTGTAATCATGTAGCACAGGTAAAATATTTTTTATTTGTGGGTAGATAAGGATCAAGTAAATGTAAAGATACACACTTCACTTTTCATTTAGTTTTCTTTTTGAAGAAATGGTGAAATTTGAGTTTAATCTATTGTCCTAACTTGCCTACCACCCATTTGTGTATTTCTTTATGGGATATGAATATGACTTTAATATGCTTTGAAATGAAAGTTTGTATTTTTAGGAGAGCAGGACTATATAGGATCAACTAGGTCATTGAGTAAGCTCTCACTGTGGAAGCAGCTTCTGCGGGAGATTTGAGAAGAGTTTAGGTTTACAAAGACCCCTAAGAACAGCTTTCTCAACCCTCACCCACCAGAAAGACCCCAGTGCCTACAACAGCCTTTTTGTTCACTTAAGTGATGGCTGAAGGCCTTGGTTTTGTATTGTGATTCACTAGATTCTCCTTTCTGCTCTTTGTTTCTTGGTGAATTATCTTGGATTTGTGACTAAGTGGCCAGACACTGAAGTGGCACACTAAGTGGCAGGAACAGCCTTTAAAACCATAGATGCGCTCGCATTGGTATTATACAGAAATAGAAGATAATGTTCCAGGTCTGCCAAAAAAACCCAAAATGGTGGGAAACGCTGCACTGTCTCCAGTCCTGAACTTTGAATAAATTACTGAAGAGAGTTTTAAGAGGCATACAGACTGGAAATATTGGAACAGCTAATTTTGCTTACCTTAAAAGTAAACATCCAAGTCAGTGAGATGTAAGCAATTTTGGGGGACAAATACCAAGCATAAGGAGAAAATACCTTTGACCTCAGATGTTATTTTCCAGTGAGACAAATCCCCTTGCAGAGGTGCCTAAGCACAGAAATCTCTCTGCTTAGTAGAAAAGAAGGTGGTGCTCACACTTTGAACCTGCAGATGCGTAAGGTATGATGGGTGAACCGCTCACTGGGTCTCTTGGTTTGCCGGTGCTATGCTCTAGTTGGTCAACTGTAATTGGGTATTATGGTCATTTTCATGGCATCTATCAAACAAGCTCAGGATTTGCAGTCTATATCCCACAGCAAACAATATTTACCTGTGTAGTAATGCTGTTAGTAACCACCATAGGGAGGCCAGATGAAGGAGGAACTGTCCTACTCTGTTGTTTACAGCAGGTCCCTCCAAAACACCTTTCTGTAGAGAGGGATGGGGGAGATAACATTGTTATTTTTCATGCCTGCTCCTGTCCAACCTTTTGAAGGTGTTTTAAATCATTTATTATTATGGTTTCTAAGAATCTGTGCTGGTGTATGTGGTATGGATTTTCAGAGCTGTTTATCTGACATCTGCCTTTCAGAAACAGCCACAATAATTTTTCATCCTAAGCAAAACCCAAAACAAAACACTACCTTCCTACCCATTTTGTCTTACACGGTTAACAAATGTTTAAAACCTGTCTAAATCTTAGGCTAAACATTCCTAAGATCATGCACGAGTTCACCTGGAGCTTTATGTCAAATATATACCACACCAGGTCTGGCAGAATATTAACTCCCCCCCCCCCCCCCCCCCCCCCCCCCCCCCCCGCACCCTTTTCATAGCTGTTTCAACCATCTTATTTTGTACTTTCATCATTCTGGGCTAGAAGAAATGTGGTAGATCATGAACAAACATGAAGCAAGCAAGAAAAGAGACTTATAATAAATTAAGTTTGGTTGCCTTTTCCACGGAAGATACAGGAGAACTTTCATAGCCAGTTGTTTAGGGAACTCCCACAGTGAAGAAAGCAATGAAGGAGGACTGGAGGTTTGACTACAGTCAACCTGATCTTGGTCTCTGAAAGTCAATGAGAACAGTGTCATTCAATATAACGTGTCCAGAATTTTACTCAAGTGTTTTATTCTCTCTAATTTCTGTGATATTTGGGGAATCCTACTGCCATTCAATTTTTTTTTTTTTAAACCTTACTTCTTTCAGCTCCAAATGCTTTAAAGCTTCTTCACTTTCACAGTAGAACAGCTACAGTGCAAAATGATGAATATTCAACTTCCATGACAGAAGTCGGTACGAGTACTGAGATATATACTTTTCAGTATATATCACGGTTAGGTAATAGCATGATAGCTTAAGACACTTAAAATAACGTGACACCAATTTATTACCATTAGAAATAAAGCCTTTGGAAAAGACCCTAAGCATTATGTTAGCATTGATATGTCAATCCTTTATTTGAAGGATGGCAAGTCTGAATCCCAGCACAGCCTTAATTAACAGAAAATAATTAGCATCATTTTCCCAGCTGTGAATTTGAGATTTTTTTTTCCAACAGAATCCATTGATTGATAATTAAGGAGGAGTTAGTTGTAATAAAACTCCCAGTATTGCAATTTCTAATTGGCCTTTAAGGACATTTTACAGTTACAGTTACTTTGTTCCAGGCATTTTCTGGTCCCCTTTTTTTTTTTTTCTTTTTTTTTTTTTTCTTCTAACCAGCTTTAATAAGGAATCCTTTCTCAGTGAGGTAAAAAGGATGCAGATGAATAGAAAAAGCCACAGTAATGTTACATCTTTGAATTTAAAACTTCACATATAATACAGTCCATTTGATTTGTTTGGGTAATAATTGGTGCTAAGTGAACGTAAAAAGCTTTGAAGTTTGCTTTGAATAACCTAAGATTTATCCAAGCACTCGAGTCTTCGATTAAACTACGTTATAGCAGAGATTTATGTAAATACTTAACTTGATGAACAATAAATGCTGCTGTTGGCTTCAGTGGGATGGAGCATCATATGTATAGTTAAGCAGATATATGTATATCCTTCAAGGAATGCTGCCCTAGGCTGAAAATCTTATAGGAATGGATTCAGTTCAGGACATGTCTGCTTGTTTCATATTTCCAGCCAGTACTCAAATACTGCTAGTGCAGTGTCCCCCAAGGCACTAAAATTTTCTTTTAGTAATCCTACAAGTAGAATTGATTTAAAAGCATACATTTAATGATTTTGTAATATTTGTACATTGACATAATTTTGAATTCTTTTCCTGAGCTATCTGAAATTTTCAAATGTTGGATGAAAATGATATGAAGCCTGTTAGCATTTTTTACATTTCTTTTCTTTCCATCATTTCTGTTCATCCTCCCACTTGCAAAGAAAGCTGGAACAACTGACAAAACAGAAAAGAAAAAAAAGAGGAAAAATGAAAGACAACCTGATAGATCTAAATAGAAAACAATTAGAGAAATATTCTACATAAATTTCCTTTTATACAGAGATAATTTTCCAGGAAAAATATTTGTGAATCAGAAGTGGCAAAGATTTTTACGTACCAAAAAATCAGTAAGTTCAATTGAGCATGCAAATGCAATATTCTTCCTAATACTCTTCCTAAAAAGGAAGGTTCGTATGTGACAACAAAGTGGACATCAAAACTGGTCCCTCATGTTGTGAAAATAGATAAGAAAAATCAGACCTGGACCTGCACTGGTGTCATTAGTGGGCACCTCACACTGATTTAAGCTTGGCCAGACTCAGAGAAATAATTAATGATTTGTTAAAGTTTGCTATTGTTACTGGCCAAAAAGCCATGCAATAAGAACTTTTGTTGTTGTTTCCACTGGTTGCTGCCTCCCTCTTTCTTTTCCTGTTCATGTGTAATTTTTTTGTACGTCTGTGGCAGTGAAGAAATGTGTCTGTGTGATCAAAGGGTCCTGCCTATCTTTAGAAAAACAGATCAGCTCGGTTGGGAATGCTATAAGGCTGTGTTGCTGCCTTTCCGAGGAGGATGGCAGATCACTTATCTGTGACTGCCTTACATCTTGGCTGGACTAATGCAGCTTTCCCTCTTTGGAGATCATCCAGAGAAGCTATACCTGCTTACAAATTTATTTAAAGTGCCTCCACCACACTTCGTTAACATGGGCTGAAATGTCCTTTCTCATTTCAGTCACACTGAGGTCACTGGACTGATTTTCAGTGCAAAACAACCTAGAGTTTCACACTGTTACTGCTTGTGTTCAAGACAACTTGGTTCTTCCTCCTTCACTGTACTTAAGCACCACTTCAGCCACCAGGAGCATAAGAGTTACGGAAAATCCGTGGACCACCTTAGCTAGTACTCAAGGTGCTATGCTTGCTGACCTCAGATAATTAAAAATGACAGCATGTATAGATGTGGAAACCACAATGTATGTTTACAGATTATCTGCACACATATAATTGGGAATATATCCGCAGCACTTTCATTATTCCCTAAAACTGGAAGGATTTTTACAGGGTTTTGTTTCAGGTCCAAGATGGTCTTATTTATATGCAACATACTTGTCTGCCTCGGCCAGCAGACTGCTGGAAACAAAACCCCACGTCCCACATCCTATTTTGGCCAGTGGCACTGTCCTGGGAAGCCTGGCTGGCTGCTGCCGCCACAGAGGGAGGGATGAGGGAGCAGGAGGCTGCAGCTAAAGCCTATAGAGAGGGCTCAAACTGAAACAGCAGTCACCACCTTGCTTCTCCCATCTCCCTGGAGGCAACATGGGCATCAGCTGAAGGCGCATGTACATTTGCATTTGCATGCATGCATTGTCTGGGCACACAGCTGGGATAAATCGGTGTATGGCTATGGATGGTAATAGAGCGTGGCTGTCTTTTGCTGCTAAAGAGATGGATCTGTAAGTATCACACAGGGATTCTTTTAGATATTTTAGGAGACAAGTCATCTCAGTTGACCTCAGCCTTCTGAAAGAGCTGTCAGGTCTAAGCTAGCCTTGATTCCTCCATTCAAAGTGGGAGCTGAACATGCCACAGAGCTGTTCGCTGTACTTATTTTAAAGCTATTTTAAGATCAGATCAATATTGAATGCTGTAACAAATTGGATGACAAGTTCTCAAACTTTATCCCAATTTTCTGAGCTAACTTTTTTCTGTCATATTGGAAAATCATTTAAAAAGAATTTAGGTTCTGTCTCAAAATTGTTTTCTTCAGTGGATCCAGCGTTCTGTTAGACATTTTACTGTTTCCTCAAAACATTTATTCTTTCTCTAATCTTAACCAAAACACCATTAGCCTCCCATCAAATCCTTCTTCGAATAAAAGGCCATAGTAAATCCTGTGGGGGGGGAAACTTAGACCTGCCTGCCAACAACCCTAAGAATCACTTTTATCCACCCGTTGATGATTTCTGTCCAGTGTAGAAAGACTTTCTTCTTAAAATGTATAATTCAGAGAAAACAAGGGAGGAGGAAATTTTAGTATATTGCTTAGATTATTCCCTTGTGCCAAAATAGGATCAGCTACAGATAAATGATTCCTGTAAGATGCTCATCTAATCTGTTCTTAAAAACTTGTTAAGCTTCAGCAATCCCACCAGACCACCTGTTTCAGGCCTTGATGCTGCAGTTTGCACCTTTTACCTGAGAGCTCTCCTGAATCTCCCTGGCTGTGTTTTAAGTCTTTTAGTTTTCCACTCCCCAGAAAACACAGTGAAGAGTTCATTTCCCTCCTTGGCAGCAAGACTTTTACATCTTCAAAGACAGTGGCCATGTCTCTGCATAAAGTTTTAGTCCATTTTAGACTAAATAAATCCAATGAAAAACTTCCCATAAAAGAACTGCACTGCCTGCGCTGGAGAGATTGGTGAGGAATGAACAAGCAGAAATGTTTACTAGGTGCTGCATACCAAAAGAGAACAGCCATTTCGGATCCAAAGTATATACTGGCTGAGGGGACCTTACTAATTTTGAAAACACAGCAACAGCTTTTACAGGGAGCTGCTCAGAAAAAGGAGTAAGATCTTGGATATTTTTGATACAGTGTTTTAAAAATGTCCGTATCAATATCTTGCCTTTTCACATTTTGTACATTCCAGGAAATTTCACATTGAAGGCACTAGTGGGGAAACTATAAAAACCTGCTACAGGAAAACTGATGTATTAAAATGAGATGTAAATGCAATTCTGAACCTTTAATCGAAATGGTTAAATGCAAATTTTGCAAAATGTAGTTCAAGATTTACAAGTGTAAGTGCCCAAAATCAAGCTCTGGTGTTAATATTTAGACAATAAATATAAGGCTTGACTTCTGAAAGAGGCAATTTTTCAATACTTCCATTTAAATGAGGTGGGTGTCATTTCTGAAAGCAGTCCGTAGGCTAGGGAGCCTGAATATGGGCTGAAATGCGAGATCCTACTTTTAAGAATCTCATCTTAAAGCAGTGGAACATGCTACCTGGATGGAATTATGTGACCGCTGCCAAGCAGCACCCTTTCAAGGGATTTTTTCACTAGGCACTTTTTTTTTTTCCTTACTTGAAGCACATTGAAAAAACTGAGTATAAGTAGGTATATTCAGGAATTTCTTCTTTTTTATATATATTTTTTTCTCCTGTTCTACAAGGGAAATGGCTAAATGAATCCAGAAGAAATCTCACAGATTTAAGCAGTGTCCCATTCCTCCACTATGTTCTATTTTCATGCAGTGATGCTGTCTTGAACTGAAGTAACACGTGTGAGCAGAGGGCTAGATGTCAGTGTTAGCTCAGAGCTGTTTCACCTGACCGTGTAGCTATGCAGCATGTACCATTCATACATCTGTTGCATCTGGTTCTGAGAAACTCCAGGAATTTGAAAATAAGGAGCTTCAGCTGTGTAGGATGAGGGAGTAATGAATCTGACCTGAGGTCACTGCTCTGCTGGAACTCAGAAGAAGTTCAAACCACAATTGATCAGCATGAACCACAGCGTGCACAGAGCAAGGAAAGAGAAAGTTTCACAAGAGCAACAGGGTATTGCAAGTGATGATTTTCTCACAGAATTAGTTGGGAACTCAAAACTTGCTAGCTGAACCACTAACATTAAAATGAGGGGTGGGCTAGAATCTCCTTTACTTCCATGCCTGGATTTTACTAAGTAGCATTGTTTAAAATCCTTAGGACAATCCTGATGTCAAAATCAAATTTTCTGTTGACCTCAGTCTTCTCAGGATTTTTAAAATGGTTTTTTTTTCCCCTTACAGAAAATGCTCACTGTTTGCTGGCCAGCTGTACAGGAGATCATGATTTTAAATCCTACTTGGTCACAGGATCCTGGGGGTAAGTCAAAGTACCTTTGTCTTTCAGATAATTTCTTCCCCACAAAGGGTTGCTCTGACATGGGCTTATGCAGTTTGTGAGCCCTTCAGTTGCTGCAGAGATGAGGTCCATGTAGAAAGATAAAGCTCTTTTGAGCAAGGCAGATGTTGCTGGAGCAGAAAATATGATCATTCATTTAGTTTTATTGCTGCATGGTGGCTCGGATTTATTAATGATGCTGTGAAATGCAAAGATGGGTAGCTAAGGATAATGGGTCATTATATGACCTTAGTGATGAGTGATACGAAAATCCATAAGAACCAAAGCCCAAAATTTTGTCTTCAGCAAATATTCTGTTTTATAGCCATCAAGGAATTGATCCTTAAAAAAGAAAAAAAAATTAATCACCTGAACTCACAGAAATAATTTGTATATAAAAAGGGAACAAACCAGATAGGCTGGACCCTTAGACTCTAATTCAATGTAACAGTTAGGTCTGAGCCTGAAATAAAATAGGCCAAAATAAAAAGGTTCAGATGAAATTTTGGAGGCGCTTAAAATATTTTTATTAATGGTCCCCTCACTGCTTCAGGTTTCCAACAGCAATTTCTTTTAATCATTGGACTTAATATACTCCATGGTGCTGAATTCCATGACAGCTGTAAACACACAGCAAAACATTTACATGTTGGCTTTCTTCAGCTCCTCACGTTCAATTCAAGGAGTGAACAATGAAGCAGTGCTACTGTGCAAGATCCAAATTGTGCTGCTGGCAAGAAGATTCTCAAATAACCGTGGGTCTCCTGGGAGAAGGAATATTATAGTATGGAATAGAAAGTATTTGCCATACAGCAAGTTGCTCTGTAGGCTTTTTTTTTTTTTTTTCACCTTCTTTTTTCATTCTGTTTATTTATTTGTTTGTACTGTCACTGATGTCATTTGAAGCCAAGAAATGCAATAAGGTTAAATGTATTACAGGAAATTATTTTGATCCGCCAATTAAATGAACAAGTTCACCTTGCCCATGATATGCCATCAAACATCGGTATGAGCATTTGGTGCAATCAATCTATTACACATCAATTTTATGGCTGTATAATGAGGTTTAATTGCTGCTTTATTAGTCTGACTAATATTAAGTGTCAGTAATTGCTTTGCATTCAACTTGGCTTTCTCATGTAAATTACACATCCAATATTTAACCATAAATGTAGACCTTCTTTTTATCAAATCAATTTTTGCTTTCACCCTTGTGGTACAAGAAAAGCCCATTTGGGGTGATTTTCCTCCTTTATGCAAGTTCTCTGGGCCTGAGAAAGAGAGGCTGGAAAAGCTAAATGTTGTTCTTGGTAAATGCACAGGCCTTTGGCATTTGGAAAGTGAACTTCAAATTTCCCTCTGACAGAAATGTAATATGTTTTTTGTGTAATAATGAGTCAATTGCTAAGGTGTGTGAACACATTTGTAGTCCCCCTGAAATCTACAGGGCTACTCATACACTTTAAGTTATGCATATCCTTGGGTGATTGGTAGGGCTAATGCTTGCTACCCTGGAGCACACATGAAAAACAAGTCTGGCAGGATTCAGGATGCATTTTGACTGGCAAGCCACAGACTGAATGTTATTGCCAGCTGGGATTTTAGTGCACTGTTAAAGTCATAGGCTCAGATGCTCAGATGTGGAGCTTTAGGAGGCAAGGACAGGTTCGATAAATTACTTGGTGCAAGCAATGAGGAAACCTTTTGCAGACCTAGTCTTGTTCTGTGGCTTTCTTACATTCACAAGGACTACACTCAGCTAAGGAATTGCCAGATTGTTCAAGTTGGTAGCAATTTTGCCATTTCACTTGGCTTCTTCTAATTTCCTTTCTTTGTTTGAAATCAGACTCCATCTGATTTTGCAGGGGTGAGCTCAGCTCACTGAATAGACATGCCAGTTGCCATTAATATCATCTGATCCTCTAGTGACAGCTGGCTAATATCACCCTGCAAGCACCTCATGAGCTAAAATCATTCTGTATTTTAGGAAAAGAGGCCTGGTGCTGGGGTGTGTCATGTGTGTGGTTTGTATGACAACGGACTGCTGAAATTCTGATCAGGAAAAAGTAGTGACTGAATCAGTGACATTTTACTACATTTTGTTGCAATTCTCATCCTGGATCCATGAAAGAGTTAATACAGCAAGAGACTGTGAGAGTCAAATATTCATTACTGGATATCTACTGGACTGCAAACCAATTATTGAAAAAATTAATAGAATCACAGAAGGGTTTGGGTTGGAAGAGACCTTAAGGATCATCCAGTTCCCACCCCCCGCCATGGGCAGGGACCCCTCCCCCCAGCCCAGGCTGCCCCCAGCCACATCCAGCCTGGCCTTGAGCCCTGCCAGGGATGGGGCACCCACAGCTGCTCTGGGCAGCCTGGGCCAGCGCCTCGCCGCCCTCACAGGGAAGAATTCCTTCCTCATCTCTCATCTACATCTTCTCTTTTTTAGTTTAAAGCCATGCCCCCTTGTCCTGTCACTACATGCCCTTGTCAACAGTCCCTCTCCAGCATTCTTGCCAGCCCCTTTAGGTACTGGAAGGTGCTATAAGGTATTCTTTGGTGGTGGTGGTAGTTCCCCTTTTTTTCTGTTCTTTTTTTTCCCTTTCTTTCAAGCACAAACATTTTGGGGGTAATAAAGGAAAACTTCTTTAGCACAGAATAAGTTTTAGGAGAGATTGCTTTCTCACAAGAAAGTCTCACAAGAGACTTCACTTGTGTTGTCTATCCAGTTTTCCTTGAGTAAAGTACTCATTTTACAAGGAGCAAGAGGTAAGAATGTGCGGACCCAGAGCCTTCTGAAGCCAGGACTTAAACCTACCATCTCCCTGGCAGAAAGCCAGGCCACAGCCCTTCAGCGCCATTAATACTAGTGACAGCCTTCAGCTGAACACATGAAGTCAGAAATGTTTGTTCTGTGAAAAAAAGAAGCCAACCAGGCCTCTCAGACCTCTTCATGACCCACCCTCTGAGCACCAACTAGCTTTTCCATCAAACAGGGCCCTTCACAACAGTGGGGCCACCCACGTTTGCCATGGTAGTGTAATATTTTACAGTATGCACTGAAGAAGCAAGAGACCTGGGCTTCAGGACAGCTTTAGCTTGAATGGTTGGAAACCATCTATTTTCATATCCCAAGAGGATGTTGTAACCCCTGTTTTACAGGGCATTCTGGGTGAGTGTGCAGCCAGGAATGTGAGATCGTGGGACCAGGCAAACGTCAGGCAAGAGGGAACCTGCCTTGTGACTTGTCTAGAGCATTTGGTGAGGGAAGGGGACACCTGGTGTTTTCATCTCCAGCCCAGAGACTTTTTTTGTTTCCTATCCAAGGACTGATCTAAGGTATAACACATCCACATTCCAAAGAACAGGTGGGATCTTGTGCATGAGATCTGGTAGCTGAAGGAACTGCAGGATGAGAAGGGCCCAGGACTTCGCTCTTTTACCAAGAAGAATCCTATAATTGCTAGGTCTTGGTGCTAAAACTGATGGATGCTGCCATCACATTATTTATTTATTTATTTATTTATTTATTTATTTAATTTGTTTTAAGAAACCAGTTCTTTCTCATTAGATGTTTTTCCAAGAAGGCAAGATCTTGAGCAGCCATTGGCACCTCCTCAATCCTAGTTGATTTCTATGTAGTCATCACAGACGTGGTTATCTTGAAAAGCTTTGAAGTTTTCTGAGGTTTCAGAAACAATTTCCTCTTCTCAACTGACTTCATAAACAACACTGACGCTTAGTCCTGCATTCCCTTGCTTCCTCTCTCCCTCCCATCCTTGAGTGGAAATTGCAGTTATTGTACCCTAGGTTTCCCACTGTGCTGCCCTACACCAGCAACCTTGACAGCAGTGCCTGAGTGGCCAGCTGGGACTATTTCCACCATTTTGAGCTCTGCTTCGTAACACCGAAAGGCTTCAGCACAACAATGAAGAACTTCAGTGTACAGCTCCATTGACCTGAAAGTTAAAGAACAGTGTTTCAACAGGGCTGACACAAATAAAATCTTCTTCCTGCATTTTTATTATTTTTGAGTGCTATGGCAACAGATCATGGACAGGGAGCTGATCTGCTGAGTGAGAAAGTGCCATTTTTACACATCGCTGTTCCGAGCTGAACCACATTTTGAAGTGTGGCTGTCAGTCTTTTCCCTGTCACATTAAATCCTTACCCATGGTGATTCTTGCTCATCCGCACTGACTGTCAGCACTGAGGTTGGGAGTGAGCTTCCTCCCACCCCGTGGCAAGTTGGCAGGGCGTTTGTGTGCAAGGGACTAATCCACCTTCCTTGGAAGAAGTGAGCTGAGGTTCTCCATCAGGAGCAAAAGGCCAGAACAAAGGTCTGAGATTACAGATGGACAAACATTTTTAGCCCTCTGTTGCTTCCTGTTGCTGTTTTAATTTTCTTTGATAGGCATTGCCAGACCATTGTAGTCCAGCCCAGGCCAGCTCTGTTTCTGACAGGTATAGGAGAAGTGGTAAACATCCCTTTCGCAGGAAGGTAGCAACACACATCTGCCTTAGATCCCAGCTGCATCTTGGACTTTGGACCTCAGACCTCAAGTATTTTCTTCAGGGTTAAACTCTGCTCATCCATTCCTCTCAAATTAACCAGGATGATTTTTCTTTTTCCCAAATGCAGATTATTATCTCTGCAGAAACCCCCAGACATCAGTAAATAGACCCTTGTCTAAGAAGAATCACTCAAGTACCTTGCAGAGACCCTGGCGTTACTGTTCCCTGTGATGTGCATCACACAAAATCTAAAACCAGGAACAATAAAGCTGTGTAAATGGCTGAGAGACAGAGTCCTAGGCTATGTGGGAGACCATGTCAAAATCTACATTTGTCAGAGACTCAGGGAAAGATCTTTATATATATTTAAAGATCTTCTATGCATAAAGAGGGCTTATAGGAAAGATGGAGAAAGACTTTTTACCAAGGCCTGGAGTGACAGGACAAGGAGCAATGTTTTTAAATTGAAGGAGAGTAGATTTAGGTTGGATAGAAGGAGGAAATATTTTATAGTGAGGGCGGCGAGGCGCTGGCCCAGGCTGCCCAGAGCAGCTGTGGGTGCCCCATCCCTGGCAGGGCTCAAGGCCAGGCTGGACGGGGCTGGGGGCAGCCTGGGCTGGTGGAAGGGGTCCCTGCCCGTGGTGGGGGGTGGGAACTGGATGGTCTTTAAGGTCTTTTCCAACCCAAACCATTCTGTGATGCTATGGTTTAGAGAAGTTAAAGTCCTGATATGCTTAAATTCAGATGTGAAGTACCTATATTGCCAGTATATATCTCTCTCTTACCTTGTTCTAGGTGTTTAGACAATGCATAAATTACTGAATTACCCAGAGCCAGGGCACAGACCTTGGCTTTGGAGCTCATTCTTCCCAACTTCTCCACTGCCAGCCAAATCTTCAGCCCAGACCAATCAGCACTTTCCCAAACAGTTCCAAGACATGGTCTGGGAGCTAACAAGAGCCAGAGACCATTCCCATAAATGAATTTGGATGAAAACAGCTTGTTTTGGAAGCTAAGTGAACTATGGAAGTGGTCAAACGATGTCAGGTGGATGTAGTGCCTAACAACAGGCCCCTGCAGTGATTCTTTTAGGAACAAAGATGTAGTTGTAAGAAAAAGGAACTATTAACTATCTTTGAAATCCAGAGAGGAAAAGATTCCCAGGGCCATATGCTCAGGTGGTGTAGATCAGTGTCAGATCTGTGCTGACAACTGAGCAATTATCCTGCGTCCTTAAAAACAAACAACTGGACAAATATGGAGCTGCTTATTGTTTTCTTCAAGAGCCATTTCACCCCTCCCTTTCTTCTGCCCCTTCCCTCCATGTCTGAAAGTCTTTACCACTGCACAGTGAAAGCAAATAAACAAGGAAGGTTAAAATCTAAAACCACTCATCCAAGTTAATTAAGTTCAGCCAGCCTCAACTACATCATCTGGTAAGATCTGGCAAGTCGTGTGTGTGTATATGTGTGTGTGTCTGTACATGCATGCCCGTGTATCTCTTGTATTCAGGAAGAATCCTCCAAAAGTGCATCTACTTTAAAATATGTTATTTCCATGCCTGGCTGTGAGTTTTTTTGAATTTTTTTTTCTTTTTGTTTTCATCTTGTCTGTTTCTGTTCTTATAGCTGCTTTCATATTTTTCTCCAACTTCCCATTATTACATTTTCCTCCTTTTATTTATGATGCCTGATTCCCAGTGTACATTATTGCTGCTCTGTTGGTACTTTATTAAATACGACACAGATACTAGAGTGAGAGTGAGGTTTTATGTCCCACACATGGTGTGTCGTAATTGTGGCATTTTTACTTTCCATTAAGAAGTATCTCCAGGAGGGGAGGATGGGGGACTCGGTTCATTACTTCTATAAACCAAAGAAGAAACCCCAGACAAGCTTGATGAGTTGTTAAGTAGTCTTTAAAGAAGTCTTTAAATCAAGATTAGATGTCTTTCCTAAAGAGACTCCCTAGTTCAACCAGAAGTTACAGACCTGATAGAAGGATGACTGGCTAAATCCTGTGTCTTGTGGTGTAAAAAAAGTTAAACTACACCAAAATAATGGTTCTTCTGACCTTCAAATTTATGAGATCGTAATTAGAAGATTGTGGTTTTAGCTAGCCAGACAAAAGCAATGTAATACTATAAACAGCTCTACAATGAACATACAAATTTACTTACTCAAATTTTGGTCTAAAAGAAAGGACAGAGGACTCAGGACAAAGTGAGCACAGGCTGAGTACAAGAAATATTTTTCTGGACCTGTAGTCTTTCTTCCTAGAGTCTGTCTGAGATATCTCTAAGACCCCCTCCTTCTATGCTGCCTTTGAGTACTTTGAAATTTTAATGTATTTTATGTCCACAATCCCCCTGCCAGGGAAGGATTGCTCCTACCCCACCTCTGCTGCTCCTTTATGGATGCTTCTGTGCAGTATTGCTCTGCTCAGCCTCTCAGAGTCAAAGTGCTGAGAGGGGTCAGAGACTTTCAGCTACATCAGTGCTGATGTCCTGGAATTGCTAGAACACAAGGAGTGACAATAAAATGGGGTAATTTTCCCATGGTGAGCACCAGAGCTGGTCAAAGGCAGGTGGGTGCCCGGAAAGCAGACTGCTTCAGGCCATCAAATGGCCATCACCCTGATTATTTAATGTATGCCAGAACCCTGGCAAGGCATAGATCTGCTGGAAAGCAGCTTCTCACTGGATTTTGGCCACTGCCCCTGCTTGTCTTCCCTCAGGACCAGTTTGCATTGGAGGACTTTCCCCTGGGTCTCTGTTGCAGCTCTGTGTTTTCCTCTGTCTCTCTCCTTTCTGCAACAGAAAAGATCCAGCTTTGGCCTGATCTCAGTTCCTCTTCCCACCTAAAATGCCAGCATTCGTGGCAGGGATCAACACCTATGTCTTCTTGCCACAGTGGAACCATTCACTCCTGCAACCCCTCAAATCACAACTCCTGAGACCTATGAAATTAATATGAAGCTTGGGATGCACGCATAAACCAAAATGAATCTATATATCTATATCATATCTATATCTATATAATCTATAAATACTGACTTAGCAATCAGGATGACCTTTTTGGCTCCAGTGACATAAAATGAATCTGCAGTGAAGAGTGGTACCAGTTGAACATTTACTTGATTTCTTTACATTTCTTCCACATTTATAGAGCCTTACCTGTAAGAACTGTCATCTGTGTGTGTGTGAGCCAAAGAAAGAAGGCAGGAAAGGACAGTCAATGACAACCACATATTTATCTGCAGCCCCTTTTGCTCACCCTTTGTTGCGTGACACCTCTTCATTTAGAGAGGGCCAGATCCACATCTAAGGAAAGTAATATTGGAGGAAAAACTAACAAGCACACACACAAAAAAATAAGATCAGAAATAAGGGCTCAAAACATCGATCTCTAGAGGCCAGCTTAGTCTGTTGTGGAGTGTCAACACAACAGCAAAGGCAGGATGACAGGAATTTGTGGTTGTGGGTTAGACTGGATGTGCTTGGAATAGCTGAGGTGCTTTTAAGTTCATTATTGCTTAACAAAGTGACTTTGTATCCCTCTTTCATGGCTGGGACAACAAGGTGAGGTTTTTTACTTTCTTCTAGCAGCTTGTAATTTTGATTGGCTTACCGGTATCTCTAAATTTTACCCACCTGGCTCTAAGGAAAGAAGGAAGGCAACCTAACTTTGGTATTCCGAAAACAACTCAAAGAGAGAGAGATGTTCACGTTGCACTGAGAAGGCCCAGAAACCAGCAATCAATATGCAGGCGCTAAGTCCAGTTGGTTTCAACACCCAGCTACCTTTGATGATCTCTGCTGGCTCCCAATTCTGTGTGCCAGGACACAATTTCAACTATACTGTATTTAGCCTATCAAAGTCACTGATTTCTTTTTTAATAATTTCAGTCATCCTTATGTAACATTGTACAGCTGTCTAGAGAATCTCTCTTTACTTCTTTTCCTTTTTTTCTCATTCAGTCTTCCCTCTCCCCATATATACATTCCCTCCAAGTGGAATCCAGGCTTTAAACACTTTCAACACCTTAAAAGATCTCTTTCTAAAACGTGTATCCAAACAAAGAACTTCTGTGAATCAGCAGGGGTAACTAAAGTGGGGAAGGTCAACACTACTACAGTTTCAGTGAAAAAACATATTCACTCCAACTCATACCTTCTTGCACCTTGTGTGCTTTTAGTAGAGAAGCACCTGTGTTTGATATATTCCCAAAGCTGTGGGTCTCAGAACTGACTCCTTTTCTGAAAGCCCTGATCAGGCATTTGCTCAAATAGGACAAAATGAAGTTTTAGATGCATGCCCAAGAATTAAGGTGTTTGGTTTAAGTGAAAATCTACCAAGGATCCCAGAGAAGACAGAAATGCACGCTCCCAAGCCTAGTGATGTGATGGAGAATGAATCCAGTCCCTGTACAACTCTGCAGACTACTCAGAGGTGGTGGAAATATTTGCTATGTTATTGTCAACCCCTTCACCAGTTATCAGCAGCAGAACTGCAGCTGTCTGCTGAATAACACATTTGTTTATATAGTAGATTGAGAATATTTGTGTGCGCAGCAAACTCCTTGGGGGTATAAACAATGTGTTTCTGAAGAGGCCCAGTGTCATTAGAATAATCAAGACCCGTAGTATGATAAACAGAGTCACAAACAGAAAGTAGACTCTCGAGTGCAGTATCGCATTCAGCATCAAGTCCTGAGGATGATCTGTTCAAACAGCTTTTCCTGTGGTGCAGACACAGGTTGCTACATGCTTTACACAGGAACCAAGGGGGAGACATGGTCATGGTGCATTTTTGATGAGACCTCGTCAGCAGCATGCTGGCATGTAGTAGCAGTCTTTTCATTTCAAAAGGTCCAAATCCTTTTATCTGTGCAAACCATGGGAAATCTATCGGAGTAGAAGAATGTCCACTTTCTTTACCAAAGAGACCAGACCAAGGCCAAATTCTTATTGTGCTATATTTATATTTTCCTCATGGTCTGTGTCAAGGACACATACAAGTTAATTGTAACTACAGCAGTCAAGACTGGGGCCATCTGAGGTGCTGCAGAACATTTGGCCTGGGTATTTACATCAATGTAAATGCTCTTTCTGTGGTCCTGTGACAGTTAGTAACTTTCTGAGTGTTTTTTTTGAGTACAAAAGGTGCGAAATAGCAAGAAGGATATGTTGCAGCTCTGTGCTCTTTCATACTGTAGTTTAGCACCATGGAAAAGCATTGCAGGATACTGAGCTTCTCCTGAGGGCATCTGGAACTGTTTGAGAGTGAAAATCCTCAGGGTATGGTGTTGGGAAAACTCTTTTGCATAGGAGTAAAACAACAGCAGTTTCTGGAATGGACCTTGGAAACATTGTTTCATCAGCTGTGGGTTTACTATGGTTTGCTTAAGAAAGGGGACCAAGGAGTCAACAATCATGAAGGCAATGAAGACTGTCAGGTGTTGACCCACTGTAATAGTGTAGACAAACAAAAGATTTCCCTTGGAAAATCAAGTCTCATAGACTTCCCTTGGAATTGGAATATGGATCATGTGATGAAATTAGGTATATTTTCAGAAATGGCTAAATGGGATTTAGCTCTGATTTCCCTGTCTCATGAAAAGTAGGATATGTATAGAAATTCCAATTACAAAACCATTTTCTTTCAAGAAAGTGCATGGAATCCTAAGCTGGGTCACATGCTAAAAGAGGTGAACAATGGAAAGAGGAGAGTTACAGTGATGAGAAGGTAGTAAAATTCTGGTAGAAGGGCAAGGACATTACTGATGTGACATTACTGGTGACAAGCACAAAGGTGAGCAGTGACCAACTTCAGTCCTATTCTTTCAATACCGTAGAACAAATATTGCCTCCTACTTCACCAACTATATGGTGACATTAATTGTTCACATACTGTCGTGAATCAGTTGCTATGAGAACAGTGAACTGAAAAGGTTCATTCTCACAGTGTCATTTTATTATTTTTCAAATAGTAAGACCCCAGGTGCGCAACACAAACCAAATGCCTGCATTTTACACATGCAATTCTTTGGTGCTGATAACTTGGTGAGCTGTTAAGATCAGTGTAGCCATGAGCTGGTCAAGAAGGAAGAAAGGAAGAAAACCAGACATAAAATCAGTAAAAACATACTTAGGGCTTTTGACTTCTTGACTTCAGTCTCCTTCTCACAGCACTGTGATGAGTGACAGAAGTCCTCTGAAGCCTGTTCATTTTGTTTTATTCCTTCTGTCCTGTTTTTACACTTCATTGAACTCAGGTTCTTCTGAAGGTTAAAGATCTCTCTTTAAGTGTATTGCATCTGTTCACTTGTAGAAACACCACATTCTCAAAATTAATGTGTATCTAATTAGCTTTTCTTTGTCTCCTGCTCCTAGTCTCTCACTCTCTTTACCCTTTTACCTCTCTCCCATTCTTCCTATTCCCTGTCCAGAACACAATCAAAAGGCACTTTTCAAAGACTATAGAAATTCTGTCAGGAAAGAGTTCAGATAAATGGGCTAGTTGTTCTGATGTCTTCAGTAAGGGATGTATTAATGCAAAACAAAATAAAATAGAAACGCTGTCTAACCCAGGGTTTCTTCTTCAACAGCATCCGAGGGCTGATGCCTGGATAAAAGACACAGAGTCCAGATTAATTGTTCAATTATACCTCCAAGTCTCTAGTGTGCACAAATCCTGTTGTCCACCTACCTATATTGCCCAAATTGCTTTCTCCTCCACATTTTTAGCACTCAACATACTTCACATTTATTCTCCTTACTCAGCATCTTATCTTTTCACTTCTGTCCTGGTTTCAGCTGGGATGGACTTAATTATCTTTTTAGGAGCTAGGGCAGTGCTGTGTTTTGGCTTTGAGGTGAGGCTTTTCAGTTCCTCGGGCCTTGTCAGTGCAAAGGCTGGGGGGGCACAAGGAATGGGGAGGGGATGCAGCCAGGGCAGCTGACCCGCACTAGCCGAAGCGGTATTCCATACCGTGGGGCGTCGTGCCTGGTATAGACACCCGGGGGCTGGCTGGGGCAGGCAGGGTGTTGCTTGGGGACTGGCTGGGCATCGGCCGGTGCGGGGTGAGCAGTTGCGTTGTGCACCCATGTTCCTTTCTTCCTTTCCCTCTGGATGCTATTCTCTCCCTTCCCATTTTCATTAGAACTGTTACTATCACAGCTGTTATTATTGTTCTTTCATACTTATTCTATTTCAATTATTAAATTGTTCTTATCTCCACCTTTGAGTTTTACATTCCCTTCCACCTCTCCTCCCCATCCCTCTGGGTGAGGGGGAGTGAGCGAGCAGCTGCGTGGTGCTTCATTACCAGCCGGGGTTAAACCATGACAACTTCTTAGACCTGTACCATGTAATCCTTATGGTTTGACCTCTTCCCACAAGTTTCCCGCTCTGGGCCTACCAGCAGCTCTCCAAGTCCTGCTGTAGTGTCAGGTCCCTGCTCAAAAGGCACATCACATCACCTTTGTGGAGCTGATGCCTTGACCCTCACGGAGGCAAGGTGAAGGGGTTACAGAAGAAATATCTACAATTTGCAGGTGTTGTCTCCATTTTATTCTATTAAATTGCTGTGGAAATCTGCTCAAACTATTTCTGTAAGAGCTCTGTTTGCTATGCAAGTTTATGGAATGGTAAGGACTGGTGGGTATCATGGCCAGCAAACATTGGTTCCCATTTCAGGAAAATGCTGCTGCCTGTTCCTGCGTGGCTGTAGTAATCTGGGTATATTGTCTCTCCCAATCAATCATGTGTCTGCAAGAGCAGACACATGCAAAGAAAAATAATCTTGCAAATTTGAGATATTATCCCACTGATCTGCCGTTTCACCTGTTTGTACTGGGGCATGTGTAGGCTTGGAACCTGTACTAACTGGTTTTGGAAGCTGACCAGAAATGAACTAGCTCCTGTCCACAATTTCAACTACAGGTGGATGCCAGCATGAGTCTTTAGGATGGTCTGGCTACAGTTAAAGTAAACTAAACAGGTCCAGGTACATTTATGAGTACTGACCCTCGGTTTTACACACTGATGAATTGTTAACACAGTCCCTGCCACGATTTTGACTTCTACTAATTCAGAAAAATGAAATTGTTTCCTATTCTTCAAATCTGCAGGCACATGAAACCAAAAGTAACCACCTAATTTGACTTCCCAAATATGTAGCCTGGGGAATTCTACCCAGTACTTCCCAAAGGGAATGCATCTTGTTGGAAGATGTTTCATTTGAATCTTTGCTTTGCCTGAATAACAGAGTTGTCCAAAATAATGGATAAAATAAGAGCCAATGTGAAGGCATGAGGGGTTTGGGAGGTTTTTTTCTATCCTGTATATCAACTAGCTTTGTTCTGGACTAAATATATCATCCTGTGCCTTGGATTCCATGTCTCTTAGAAGGATACAATATTCATCTGGTTTAAAGTACTCATATCCTCCCCAGATTGCTGTTATGTACGTACACAGTAGGAAACATCTGTGAGCAAACTCTTATAAGAAGTCAACAATAAAACAAAGAAAGAGTTTCAGATTGGAGAATGGGGAAAAGGGAGAAAGTCTGGATCCCTCTTGTTCACACTGGTCAGCGGTTAAACAGCTGCACAGCCATTTCAATTAGCTGCTGCGTCAGCTCCTGTGCATAAAAGCTGTGCAGCCAAGTAAGTTTGTGCTGACCTAAATTCCCCTTTTGCTGTCACCAGCTCCCTGTATTATCGACACAAGATGGTTCTTATGCTTTCCTCAACGTCTGTCTTTCCATCCTTCCATTACTGGTGGTATGTCATTTGCTGCACAGATGTTTCTCCCAAGCCATTGCAAGGTTATTTTTCAAGTGACTTCTTCCAGCAGATGTTCCCCAGTTCCCAGGTGTATGTGTTGTCCTCTCCACTGAGCCGAAACTCAGCGATGCGCTTGACATATTGCAGTGCCGCTGTCTCTTTGAGCTGGAGGGTCTGCAGCATTGCGCATCACTGACACTTCTGCTCCTGCCAGGCTGCTTGGTGACAGTCTCCCTCAGCAACAGGCCTCCCTGCTCCTCTCCTTGCTGGTTCTTCAGGTTACAAACTCACTACCTGGGCTGCACAAAGCAGCTTTCTGTGGTGCCTGAGATGAACTTATATAATTGCTGGGGAGTGCGTGCCCAGAAGAAGAATTAACTTCACCTATTATTCAGGCAGCAAAGTCCTATTTCCCTGTAGAGGTGGAGAGGAAAGCCAAATGCAATAGCTAAAGGGCATCTATAAAGCAGTGTTTTGAATACAAGACCTTCTTCTTCCCACTACCTGGGGAGTCAAGGTCAGGTAAGCAGGTACAGTAGGAAAGCTGTATAAGCCGCTGAGCTCTTTCCCTTAGAGCCCGTGATCTGAGTCCACCTTAGGTCCTGTGGTAGACGACTAAACACAGGTGTTTGGCCCTGTCTTCCTCTGCAGTCTGTGTTTTCCTGTAGAGTTCAGATGCTTTGCTAGCTTTCATCTTCTGGCATTAATTTAACTTTATTTTTTTTTAAAATGTCGCAGGGGTGCAGACTGGCTCACAATGACAGCCCTGCTTGGTTCAGCTAATATCTGGGCTAGCTTTAGCCTCAGGCTATGGAACAACTCCTTGCAAGCCTTCTGTGAGACAAAATGATAAGTAGAATCTTTATTATTATTTTTAAATGGATACTATAGATTGAACTCGAAGAAACAGCAACCTCTATTTAATTAGAGAGAGAAACAAATCTGAGAAGACATTTCCTCTCTCTACCTCTTCCCCTCACTTCTCCCATCTGAACTCTTTCCCCATAGTTTTCCATTCAGGTGGCCATGGGCAGAAAAAAGACGGAGCTAAATCCTCAAAATGTTTGTAGATAGATGACCTTAGGCCATAATAGGAAGAGGGCTATAGTGAATAGGTGCTGCTTGGTAGCGCTCAGCTGAGCTGGGTAACAATATGAACATAGTTTTGCTGTTCATCATAGCGATGTCAGGAAAAACAAACTGATTCATGCGGATGTGTAAGGACAAAGAGCCTGTGTACTTGGACTACACTGAAAGGCAAAGGTTCCATCTCCCATTCCTGCCACCCTGCTGGCTTCAGCAGGGACAGTGAGCTGCCGCTTCGTGGTTTTTCTTCCACATCTCTGTCTCAGATTGGTCCCTTCACATCACTTCATGTTGGTGGCATAGCTCTCTATTCATTCTTAGATGAACACAATTCAGTATTTTAGCTCCTCACTGCTGAGCCACAGCACTGGAGAAAGGAGCCTGTGTGTTTACTGCCAGGCAAGCTTGCAGAAGTGGGACCAAGACAAATCTCCTGCCAGACATTTTGGCTACATCTGTGCTAGTAAGCTAAGCAAGTGTCAGGATCAGCTCTCTGTCCCTGAGGCCTGCTGGCACACTTTGGCCATTTCCTTACTATTAAACAACCTTACCTCCAAAATAAAATAGCCAATTCCAACTTGCCTACCGGGGATAGTGCCTGGCACATGCTGGATCCTGAGCTGTGCCTGGGAATTGTCTGGGACAGTGCTAGCTAGCCTGGATCAGCAACATGCCAGGGACCATCTGACTAGTCGCAGAGACTGTCAAATTCCAGTGTTTGCTTCTGTGCAAGTTTGCTTCTGGTTTGCTTACTGGCACAGATAAAGCCCACACTGATATGCATACACACAGATACACTCATATGTGCATGCATGTATGCATCAGTGGGTAAGCATATGCAATTGCCTAAGCAAGAACTTCCATAGCCTCATCCCCTTCCCACCAGCTTGTTGAAGTCACACTGTTTGAACATGGGTAAGCAGTTGCTTTTATAGGCAGGTTTTGCATATTGTTGACTACTTGATTGCATTGTTGCTGATTTTTTCCATGTTATACACACTATCGGCACCTACTGTTTTACACAGGTCCATTTTGCACCTTTATGAATCATTATGAAGGTTAGACTAACAAGCAAGTTTGGGGACTTAAATCAGCAAGATCTAGGATAGCCTGAGTGCCAGCACTCCACCATGACTACAACTTGATCTCTTTCAAATGCAGGTGAGGAAAAGTAACTAAAGCCTGCATAGGTAGGTGCTGACAGAGGCAAGCTTGCATTTTAAGCTGGTTAGACATGAGCCAGCTGCTGCCCACAGTCTGATCTCAGATCATGTTGATATCTGATAGACACCAGCATGGTCTGAGATTGCATTTCTATGGAAGCCTAAGCCAGCCTGGCTGTTTCTATTCTAAAAATAACACACTGAGCTGAGTACAGGCATGAGTCTTTGCCCATTATCATCTGTATTGGTACACTTAGCACAGCTGACATGGTTTTAATTCAAGTCAACCAGCACACTCCTTGCCTGGTCATGGTTCAAGGCTAGCATGAAAGAGGGGTTTACACCGGTAAGCTATTGTTTCTTGGTGCAGTAAGACGAGTGCAAGCAGTGTCATGTCATTTGGCTTCAGAATAACTAAGGAATGGTTCTACCTATTCATTAGTGCAGACATTCCTTAAACATGGGCTTGTGTGGTTCTGTTTGGATCTCCCAGTCACATGCTCCCACCCACCCTGAGTCAGCTAATCCAGCTGTGTGGTTGGGTGGTCTGGATGAAAAGTAGTCCAAGGCAAGAAATGTATCAAGTTTTATCAACACTTGCTCAGTGCCCTTTTTTCAGTGCAGGAAGAGAGAGCAGGTCTGCGCACACAGGGCTAGGTGAGAGAAGAGCATAGCATCAATCTGGATTTGGATTAGTTCAATCTTTCTGGGAGCTGGCACTTGGTTGGAAGAACTGAAGAGCCACAAAGATGTCCTGGGAAGTTGTGTTCACTCCATCAACCAATGGTTTTATGAAGGATAAAACTTCCTTTGGACCCTCTCTATCAGGCCAAATAAAGTCACATGTGTTTGTATAGCCAGATAAGCACAGTTCTAGATCGTAGCTAAACTGACTTGCCCTGGTTACGTTGCTTCAAGGGTTTGATATCTGGCTGTATATCCATCTTCCAGCTCTGCTGTAAATACAAACAGAAAGATATAAAAATTAATACTTTTAGTAATGTAGTCAAGTTCTGCTTTCAATTACAAATACACCCAAACATGCACCAATTTTAACATATTTTTGAAGTTTTGTTTATAAACATAAATATACATCACAAGTGTTGTAAAAAAAACCCAAACAAACCAGAACTGAAATCTTTCTTTAGGCAAACTGCCTCCCACTGAAAGGACATGAAGAGAGTGATGGGAATGTGGGCATCATCTGAAATGGAGGGTTTGAGTCCCTTGATTTGTCATATTTGAATGGAAATAACATTAAAATACAGCCAAATGAAAAGCCCCAGGTGTTCTAAGAAACCATTATGGCTCACAGGAAAAGAAAGAAAAAGAAAGGAATTGAATAGAGAACTAATAGAAGCAAAAAATGTTATTACTATTTTACTATTACTATTAACTATTACTTACAAATTATATTACTAATTGATATCAAACATACAAGTACAGAATTAAATCAGTCCGGTCAAAATATTAAAGAAGGAAAAAACATCCTACTTTTAACTCATTACACAAATATATTTTTGGTGTCCCCACTCGATCCCTTCCCTGGCCCTTTTGAAAAAAATAAATGGATTCATCTATTAATGGATTTTTAGGGCCAGAAAGGACCATTACAATCATCTTGGTTGAGCTTCTCCTGAAGAAAGGCCTTATAATTTTATTCTTACATCTGGCTCATACATTTTCTGAGCTAGATTATACCTTTTCAAGCTGCATGGAAGTCTGATTTAAGCACTTCAGGCAACAGCCAGTTCGCTACCTTCCCGAGTGCATTGATTTGATGGTTAATTACTGTAACTGCTAAGTTGTTGTTGTTTGCAGTCTGAAATCATCTAGACTCAACTCCAGGACATGGGATTTTGAGTAGCCTTTTTCTGCCAAATCACAGACCCCTCAGCCCCCTATAAATAAGTAATCTCCATCTGTAAAAGCTTTGGCCTTCTTTTCCAATTCCTAAAATCGCATTAATTTTGTCACCATGTTCAATTTCTTGATCTTACAGCATTCAGCATCTTTAAGCAGTAAATGAGTCAATGTTCCAAAATATCTAGAAATTCACTGCAACGCACCTGTACCTTAGCCCCAAAAGCACGTGGCCTTCAGTTTGCTCTCTGTCTACAGTTTGTTAAGTACTTTGAAGAGCTTTGGATCAAAGCCATCTTATAAATGAACATTATTGCACTGTCATTATTATTGTGTTGTCATTCTGTCTTCGGCCTTTTAAAACTGTTTCAGCCTGCTGTAGCTCTTGCAGTTTAATTTCTTTTCTTTAAACTAACAGCCCCATTGAACAAAGGAAGTAAGTATGGGGACATTAAAAATAGAGTGAGTTTTCTGTATTATTACTATTATTGCTGTAAGTTCACAGCTTATCCCATTATGACTCCAGCTCATTACCATGAGTGCCAAGAATGTGCAGCAATAACAGGCGGCATTTGCGTAAAGTGGGACTTGCGATACCACTTGCTGAGCAAAAATATCCAAGGAAAAGCAGTTGTTAGGTGGTGGCCTGATCCTACTGGATGGGCTGCTGTACCTCAGACTTTAATGGGCTTTGCTGCATGTGTGCTTGGGAAAAGGAAAGATCCCATCTTCTGTTCCTGTTGACTCCAGAGCTGTAAGGAATGAGGAGCAGAAGGCAGAGATATTCAAGGTGGATCCATAAGTGCTGCCCCTGTAAGAACTGGATGTGATGATGTTGGTACCATTATGACCACAAGGGCATCATGCCTCAGGCTTGGGATCACACTGGGCAAGGCAAGCAGGATCTAAAGGCTTCGGCTGATGGCTTCAGCATGAATTCATGAGAGGCAGCAAACTGCAAGCTCTAAGGCGTGCATTGCTTCACGTGGTCTTTTCTTCTCTGGTTGTTGTGAACTTGGATGTTGCTCTGTGTCTTGCTTTTGCAGAAAAGGAAGCCAAGGCAGCAGTTTCCTAATCGTGCATAAAGAGCTGAAGTGCAGGCTGACTGCCCCTGCTCTCTGCCACACGTCTGATACTTTCTTTGGACCAGTCCTACTGCTGGTGCAGCCAAGGTGAAAGATGGATAGAGGAACTGGTTTGGTTTCAAACCCAGCCCTTCTCCAACTTGACTCTGATGAAATTGTCATATGTCAGAAGAGGAAAAAATGAATGTGCATCCATGGCTGTAAAGTACAAGGCAAACTGGTTCACCAGCAGTCCATAGTAAGATCAGATCCGTGGAGGCACAGGTCTCACATGAGGAGAAACAGTACTTTTGCCAGAAATGACCCAGCAAGCCACTGGCAGATGTGGGAATAGAGCCTGCATTTCCTGGACCTTTGCTTAGCATACACAAACCACAGATGACAGGAAATGTTCAGATATTTTAAAAGGTTTCTCTCTGAAGGCTCATAGGGAGTGACAAAGTCCGTTTACCATCACTTCTTTCTCATTCTTCTCTTAAAATGAAGGGAAAGGAAAGGGTATGTAGTGAGCTTGAACCTAACATTTGGAGATTTCATGGGAAAACCAGCTAGTTGTGTACTTTGCTTGACACGCATTAAGAAACATTCAGCTTTGGAAGGATCATGCACACCACATGAATTAAAAACCATGTATGTATTTTTGCAGGCTGACAACTGTTGATATAAATTTCAACACATCTGTAAAATCCAGTTACAAGTATGATTAGTGATGAAGAGGTGCTTAGAGCTGCGAACTGGGCCTTATTTCGGTGATCTGATTACATCTATACTAGTAAACAGTTCCTAGGTGTGAACCAAGACATGGGGTTTCTTTTCATTTTACACCACTGAATCATAAATATGGCCCCTCACATGCACTTGCTGCGGGTCATCTAATTCTCAAGTAGTCCCCAAAGGTTGTGAATTAATGTAGTTCAACAACTTCAGCTATTTCAAAGAAATGGTATCAGGGCTGGAGAGCAGGCTCTGACACTGTGTGGCTGGTCAGTCTAGATGCTCCTTCTGGGCTTTGTGAATAAAAAAACCCCACCATTGCCACCACAGAAGGGATTATTCTTCTCTAACTTCAGCAATTAAAATGTTAGGTATTTCACTTAAGTCAGTCTTCTGGAGGTGAGATGATCCTCATAGGGTTGTTTGCCCATCCTAAAATAAATTTCTGGAAGTGATAAGGTAAAACAGTCTCTGGAGAAACATTTCTTTTACCTTTTCAATAGCAGGAGCCTAATTAGAGAGTCTAATTTAGCTTAAATGGCTCAACTACCAGAAATGAATCTCATATCTAACTCTGCACATTCAATTGTGACTTAAACCTCCCGATTTGACCTCACCAAGGGCTGCAGATCAGGCTGAATTAATTCACTGGATGGGACCAGTAGTATTAATAATCAGTATTATTATGTGTTCTATAACAACAACAACAATAGTAATAATTATTAGGGGGACAGTTGTTTGAAACTAGGGAAAAGAAGCATTAATAAAAGAAAATACAAGAGAGATTACAGAAGGAAAACCCAGCTGAAAAACAACTCAATGCAGCTGAACAAAGAATGCTTACAAGATTCAGGCTGGCCCCAGTGCAAATTATATGATAGCATCTTATGATTATTTTGTGTCTGACACAGTTTTAGCCTAGGATACAATCTGTCATGCTGGATTGCAACTGTGTGTTCTACACCAGGGAAAAATATATATCAGTAAAATTTACCATCTGTGTCATTATGTGACTACATAAATTTCAATCTGAGCATATTTGTTAGTTTTAATTCCCAGATATTTTTTGTTCTCACTAAAGACGTTATTCATATTAGCTTTTATTGTATAAACCATACAGTGTCTTTAGGGGTCTTCTTCAGATGTTGGAAAAAATCTGAAAGCTATACTACTCATAAACTTCAGGTCAGGGAGTGCAATGCTTTCACCTTAATGCCTTTTTTTAAAGTCCATCCTTACAATTACAATTGACACTGAAAGGTTAAGGATCACCAGCGGTTATGGTGGGTTAAAGCTTAGCTGCTAATCACTCACTCACTCTCCCCCTCTCATTATGTCACGCTTGCTGTTGGGTTGCCACTCCATAAGCATAATTTGATTAATCTCACCCATGCTCTAACGCCTACCTGTGAAGAGATATAGGCTGCAACATGAGGAATGTGGAAAAGTCAGTGGAGATTTAATTGGATTAATCTCTGTGTTCCACATATATACTGGCAACTTTCGTGACAGCTTAGCTAACACGATAATATGCAACAAAGGGATCTGGTATTCAGCAGGGTCCCACACCTTAGCTAGGGGGGATACACCTGGGGAAGCTTCAGTATGCAACAGAATTACAGGCAGCTGACAACAACCCTGCTCTGATATTGTCACAAATTGCTGTATCTGAAAAGCATCTTTCAATGGAACTCATACCCCATTTTCAGTGGTTCAAAGGGATGGCTTTCAGCTACAGGGTCCTACCAGACAGGAGCTCTGCACAGCACCTTGTTTCTTTCCCTGGGAAAATAAAAATTGCAGTAAGAGGTCGTCTGAAATTGTTGGCTCGGTGTCTATGAGAGGAAGAGGTGAAGGAACAATACCCAACCACACCAGCATCATTCAGGGAAAAGCATGGGCCCGGCTGATTCCCAGGGAGCAACACAGATGTGGCCACGCTGTATGGAGAAGGGAATACTACCAAGGACTCAAGCTGGCCTTTGTCCCACACCCTCGGGCAGAAGGAAGAGAGCCTGGCACATATACTTAGTCCAGACCAGTGACATGAGCTAGGTGGATGGGAAGCCTTTGCCGCAAGAGCAGCCCTGCCTCATGGTGTGGCAAGGAATGCATTTTATCCTGCTATGGACCTCTTAATTCCAGCCATATCCCTCCTTCAAGCCAGCCCTAATAAAGAAATATCTATGCTGGGTGTCTTGACATTTGCAATATCTCATGACAGCCTACCTACACACTACAGATTTTATGAAGTCCTTTCCTTTCCTAAAGGCATGTTATTCAATGCCAGATGAAGCCTACCACTGGTTTTACTTGTCTGCTTCTGATCCACCTAAATGGATAGGCTCATTTTACTTCAAAAAGTACTGACTTCATCTAAACAGTGTCCAGTTTTGTACTGGTGTGTTGCAGACCTACCTGAGTAGCTTCATAAAAGCTAGACAGACTTATATAAACAACCTGATCTCCTTGTCCGAGATACATTATAGATTTTACTTTCTCACATTCTGCTGAAATGTATATTCCTCTGTCTTTCAATCATCTTGAAAAATTATTTTGTTTTCTCCTGGCACCAATGAATGGTAATAAGGTACCCCACTTATTGAAGTCAGAGAGGGTGAGATGCATCTCACAATTGGAAATGGAAATGTTATGTATAGAGAGAGTAATTAAGTTGTTTCTGTATGGTCAACAACTGGATTCCCTAGAACATCTGCTGGCAACTATAGGACAGGACTATGAGGCTTCACACTTCTGGACCAAGAGGTGGAGACCAGAAGGGGTATCACCTTCTGGAGGTACCAGTCTTCTTCCCTTGGTTATAGTCTAAGATGAATAGGTTGGACCAGTTGCCTAACTTTAATTCCTTTACCTTTTCTACCTGAATGGGAATTATCCCTTGATGTTAGTTCTTACAACCCAGAAACATTCCCACTGGCAATGGTGGTTGCTACAGTGAAAGTAAAGTCTCCTGTTTAATCTTCCAATACCATCAGTTCTGGTGGCCAGTAATAGAGGTAACTATAAAAGGAGTTAAAATACAATTCATATCTAAGCACAGCTGTGACTTTATGTTATTGCATAAGCACTTTCTAAAAGATGAAAGAGGAAAAACCCCAGATGTTGAAGTCACATCTCTCCATGTTCCTGGATCTTGGTCCCCGTGTGGCAATATGCACTAGCAGCCCAGAAAGCCAACTGTATCCCAGGCTGCATCACCAAGAGCGTGACCAGCAGGTAAAGGGAGATGATTCTACCCCTCTGCTCTGCTCTGGTGAGACCCCACCTGCAGTGCTGTGCCCAGCTCTGGGGCCCCCAACATAAGAAGAGCATGGACCTGCTGGAGCAAGTCCAGAGGAGGCCATGGAGATGATCAGAAAGCTGGAGCACCTCTGCTGTAGGGACAGGCTGAGAGTGTTGGGATGGCTCAGCCTGGAGAAGAGAAGGCTCCAGGGAAACTTTATAGCACCTTCCAGTACTTAAAGGGGCTGGCAAGAAAGCTGGGGAAGGGCATTTTACAAAGGCATGTAGTGACAGGACAAGGGGGTAATGTCTTTAAACTAAACCAGAGAGGGGAGATGGAGATGAGAGATGAGGCAGAAATTCTTCCCTGTGAGGGCAGCGAGGCGCTGGCCCAGGCTGCCCAGAGCAGCTGTGGGTGCCCCGTCCCTGGCAGGGCTCAAGGCCAGGCTGGACGGGGCTGGGGGCAGCCTGGGCTGGGGGGGAGGGGTCCCTGCCCACGGCGGGGGGGTGGGAACTGGATGGTCTTTAAAGTCCCTTCCTTAAGTGTTCCTCTTGGAAACATGTTCCATGGAAATGACATGTTCCTCTTGGAAAGCAAATTAAACTGATTAGGTACTTTAAGGGCAAGTTAACTAATAAGTTAACCAGTGCCAGGACCAGTTCTTTGGCGTCAAATACATCTTTTATCTCTTAGCCATATACTATTAGTTTCTCTTAACATCCAAAAGAAGATGATCACATACATATACCTACTGAAAACAGTCCCTTTCTTGTGTTAATTCCCAAACTGTGCCCAGGAATGGTTTAGAAGAAGGTCAGCATCGGGAGCCAAAAGCAGAATAAGCACCATACTGCCAGTTTATGATCAGGATGATCAAAACAACATAACAACAGGAATGATCAAGATGCTTTTCCCATGTTTATCTTTTACCTTTTTTTACTTTTGTGTGTAGAAATGGCTGTATATTCATATGGGTCATATTAAGATCCAGTCACAACTATACAGCATTCCTGCATATAATTGCCAACACACGTAGGTCCCAGCCTCACCAGAGCATCTGTGTGTGTCATTATAACACTACGTGAGAGCAGGTTGCCATTTTCTATTAAACAGCAAAAATCCTCTAACCTAGAAAAGACATCAAGCTGCTTTCAACTCTGGGCCCTTGCTACTTTCTCAGCTTTAGGGAACCTCTCATGGTGTCTGGTCTTATGGCCTTTGGGACTTTCTTAATCTTTTCTCTAGCAGTTCTCCAGTTCCTGCCTCAGAGCTTTCTGTAATAACTTCTTACTGAGAGTGCTTGTTTTGTTGTTGGTGGTGTTGTTGAACACAAAACAAAACAGCAAGTTGTTCTATCAGCTTAAAGTAACCCAGGCAGAATATCAGTTATAAATTCTTAGGATAATTTAGATTGGAAGTAACTTCTAGATATCATATGGTCCAACTATCAAAGCAAGTCTAACCGGTTCCGGTTGCTCTGGGTCATGTCCAGTTCTTGCATCTCAGCTAGTTCTTTACCCAGACTAATTCTAGTAAGTATCTTCTCTCTGGATTTGAACATGAAGGCGTCTGAGGCATTTGGTCCATGAGAGGAATTTGTTGAATTACTGAGTTAGTAACACTGATCGACTTTGAGACAGAAGACAGCTGACCAGAGAATTAGTTTGAGGTTGCCTATTAGTCTTATTTGTATAAATATGAATTCAAAACCTGCTTTACTGCACAGTGAATTGAGGCTGGACCCTCAATGAAAAAAAGTGGAGGTGGTGGGTAGAAGATGGCTGGCAGCAGGCTGCAGTACATGTGAGACAACCAGTTTCAGCACTTGCATTCCCAGGCTTGGATATCTAATAACCCAAGGGTTTTGATCTTCAGAGCATGTCAGGAGGTGTCCATTTTCATTCCTCCCCAGGAGAAAAGTGACTTGAGAGCACTGGGTTTATAGAGCTGAACAGTTTGCATTTTGCTGGTTTATTTGTTTGATTGACCTTTTAGCCTGTAGGCTAATTGGGGTGGGTGGGGTGAGGTGGGGTGGGGTGGGGATGGGTGGCAGGTGGCAGGGTGAGAGAGAGTGAGATTTCATAAAAGCATGAGTTTAGATAGAAATCCTGAACTGAACTATAGCGGTAGTAATAACTCTGAGTTTACAGACATCCAGAAATTACGAGCACATTGCACTTTTGGAAAATATATTACATGTGGGATAGCTTGTATCCCTAGGGTAAGTGTTCTGCTTCTTTCGTGACCCATAACTCAAGAGTGTGGCAGGCATTAGCACTTTACAAAACATCTTCATTCTTCATGGCTGAGGCAGAACCTGCAGCATGCAGAGTATCTTACTTATTCAGCAGCAATTTGAGTCATTTTATTTTAAACACTAACTTTATGTGGTCAGTATCCTAGATAGATGAAGGGGAAAAAAAACCCAGAGAGGCAGTAGAAGTGTATCTAATTTTTTATTAAATATATCACTGTTGCAATCTGACTTGTTGTACTGTAGCGGGAAATTACACACCATAAAACAGTAAGAGGAATGGATCTGATGCATTATACAGGACCCTGCCTGGAGAAGAATGCATATCACATAGAACTGAAAATACATACATATAAATGCATACACGTATGTGCATTGGGAAAACAGGTAGATTTTTGCACTGTCTCTTGAATCGAAAAAAGGGAAACACATTGATATGGCTTTTTCATTTGCCCTGATCTCTCCTTTGCCAATATCAGAGGGCATCCCCTTGTCTTTTTTATCACAGTCACTAAAACATTAAAAAAGAAGAGAAGCGGCTTCTGCTGATACACAGGAACACCCTGAAACTTCTCCCGTTCCAGGGAAACAAGTAGGTTGGTTTTTAGCATCTGATTTTCTGACCTTTCTGTTTTAGGCCAAGACACCAGGAAAACAACAGCACTTCAAAGGAGCCCCAGTATTAGTTTAAGTTCTGAGGGAAGGTAAGTCATTTTAGGTTCAAATATCAGTCTTAGAATGATCTCCCTTTCTATAAACCATACATGATACCTTTTCCTGGGATTTTCAGAACTGGATCTGGAGGAAAGTTTTTCATCAAAACTTCTTAGAAAAACCTTTAGACTCTTAGTGAATAATGAAATATTTCATACTTTTTTCCTGTTTCTTTTTTCTCTTTTTTTTTCATATTGTTAAGGCAGACACTGTAAACTGAAAAATAGATGACCTATTTATTTTTTTTAGAAGAGCCTTAAATTTAAAATAATATGTACTTTATTTTTTACAAGTTTAATATAATGGATCAGAAGTGAAATTAAAGTTTGCTTATTTGAGTTGAACAGTTCAGTTTGTTCAACAACATAAATTGCACTTTTTGCTAGGATATCATTTTCTCAGACAACATTCTTCATACATATATCAGCAAACTGCAAAAAAATCACTGTTTGTCCAGCCATAACTAACCTATTTGCCACTTTAGACTTTATAAATTTGCACTCCCACTTTTCAATACTTTTCAGTTACTGAATTTAATCCTGAACATTTGAAGATCCTGTGACTTGCCTGAAAAGACTAGGAAATATAAAGTATTCAGTATTTTGATACTTAAAATGTCCCTTCTCATAGGTGCATCACGGTTTGCCTCACAGATTACGGTAGCACAACCTGTTGTCAGCAGTTAACACCAAAGTGTCAGCAATTAACAAAAAGCCACCTTTTTTTTTTCCTGGTAAAAAAAACCCTAAAGATTTTTTACCTCTTAATGTACTCTCAAGTGTTGTCTGGGTTTAGATAAAAAAAAAACAAAGCAAAAATGACAAAACATAAACAACAAAACAAGCTTGTTTTGACAGTGGAAAACAACACTTTTTTTTATTCAATGAGATGAATATTTTCCATAAACATTCTCACTTTGAACAAAGAGCCAATTTCCATTCAAAGCTGTTTAAAGGGAAAATGTTCACAGCAGTCTAAGCAGCCTTAGGTGACTGCGTTTCACTGATGGGTGAAGCGAATGTTTAAGAGATGTCACGTTCATAAAGCTTTACAGGATCCTTGGGAAAGGCAGCTGCTTGCTAAATATTAGGTGCTAATGTTTAATATTATTTTACCTTTGCCTTTTTCCTTTCCTTGTTATAAATCAGAGCCATATGTAAGTAATGTTCCCATATATTTGAAATCTGCTGGGTTCCATTCATGCTGGGACTCTGCAGAAATAGAATATGTCAGTTCAGCTATTAAGAGATATAGACATGAGCTGAATATATCAGTTATGTCACTGTCATATCAACAACAATCAGGGGGCAGCAGGAGATAGAGAATCTTTAATTTTAAGTGATTAATTTTAATAGCATGCAGACTCCCATTATCTTCCTTATTCTTGCCTGTCTTCCCGGCCTTAATCCCGCTAGTACTAAAGTTCATATCTAGGTTTACTCAGAGGCAGAATAGCTGGTACCAGCTGTAGAAAGCACAGTCTCCTGCTCAGCCAAGTTTAGCAGAAGCTCAAATGCTCTGCTAAAGAAAAGCCAAACAGCCTTATCCCTTTTAAGGAAACCAACAATGTTTTTTTCTGATGCAGTCAGGATCAAACATTTCTGGTTTACGTGATCCACACAGCAGTAACTTCCTTTCCTGATAGAATAAAACTTGCTGGGCTATAGATTTTTAGAATAATTTCCTGGTCACAATGTCAATGCCTCCTGGACTCTACATTGATGTCACTAATCATCACGATCATTGTGTTGCAATGAAATTAACTGTATAGCATTGCAAAAGAGCAAGCTACAGCAAACTGCATGTAAGGTGTAAACATAACGTAAGAGGTGTGTTATCACACATTCTTCCTGCTGATAGCTCTGGCTGGATGCATTATGGTGAACTCTATTAAAAGTTCAGTTTCAAAACCTGAACTGAGAGTAAACCCACATTTTTTAGTCCTGTAGTTTTCTTTAGCACCAGTTTCTGGAACTGGCTTGTTTTACCGATGAACCATTTTATCTGTCAGCTTAGATTAGGTCAAATTAGTTCTCATTTCAATAACTGACAAAGATCATCTTTGACAACATCAGTGACCTCGCATGTCCTGACAAGGGCACATATTCAAAGTCTATGGAAAAGGAAGAAAAGTTTTATAAATTGTGTGCCAGAGGAATGTAAGTATTTAGCTAACACTTAGGTTCTTCTTTGGATATAGAAAGCCCTGAATGAGAGCTTTGTGTTTTCAGCTGTACTTCATAGTTCATTTTGCAGATTAGTAGATATAAATGGATAGACAGACAGAAGAAGCAGGTAGGCAGGCAAGACATGATATAAATAGGAAACCAAGTAATAATTTCGTTAACTGCTATCTCAAATGTCCTGTACGTCAAGGATTGTAACTACTTTAAAATTTGTTCTCACCATTGCCAACACAAAATTCAGGTGTATTATTTTCAGGAGGAAAGCTGTATTTTAGGCACCTCCAAACTCAATCCCATCGTATGGTGAGACAAGACAGTCTGGAAGTTATATATGTATGTAGGTATTTCCCTTACTTGGGGAAATTATTATTGACATAATACACATCCTTTAAGTTAAGCACCTGAGTTTCTTTACGGAACCAGAACTGCAGGACAGATTTGCAAGGTGAAATTCATTCTTGTGTATGTGTGTAATGCCCTGCTGGAGAGCTCCAAATAAGTTTGTGTCGTGTCTGTCATACAAAAGCCTTTGTATGGGACCCATTCACAAGGGGTAAATGTCATTTCCAATAGAGTAAGTTGTTCAAGGAGGCAGAGGAATGCCTATCATTTCTGTTTCTCCTGACTAGACCTGACATTCATCTGGTGGTGTCAGGGATGGTTTAAGGATAGTGAAATGCATCTTCTGTCCTCCCCTCATTCAAACAAACACAATGTCTGGTCATCCTTTAATCAAGATGATACTTCATAGCAAACATGATAGAGGCCCTCAAAATAGGAAGATTTTAAGATAAACGTATTTCTTATCTCTGAAAACAAATCCACTTTTGTTTGTTTTCACTACTGAAAGAACTTATGTCTCCAAAGCTTTCAACAGCTCTTAAAACTCAATTCTTTATCTTTTTGTGCCACTCTCCCCACATATCCCATCTCACTGTTTAAGGGTATATGAAGGAATTGCTGCTTCCACCACTAAGACACGGCTGTCTCAGGGTGAAGCAAACCAGTTGTGTTCAATGGAGGACCAAACTAACATTGCAACATGTTAGAAGCATGTTAGAAGAAAACAGGAGTTATCTTCTCTTGATTTTCTTTGAAATCTGGAAATAGAATGATTAAAGATTTTAAATGTAGCTCAGAAATGTTGTCATGTTAATTAAGGGTTAATTATTCTTAGAGGAAAATTAAAGATGCACATCTACTTGCAGGAATGTATGTAAGCTTTATAGTAGTTTCATACTATGCAGTGCATAATACAAAATGCAATGAAAATCCATCATGGCTGTGGAGAGATTAGTCCACTTTGTGCAGAAGATCAGGTCTGCATGGACTGATTTAGTAGTGCCTTTCTAATTTAGTCATGTCACTTATTCCTGACACCCCAGACTACTAATCTGTGTCTGACTTCTAGTTCCCATGTAATTGTCATATATCCAAGAATGCAGCTTGAGAATTCTTTGCTTATGAGCTTGGATCTTTAGTATTCCAGAACTGAACACAGAAATATCATGTATTCTGCTCAGTACTTAGCGTAGCTGAGGCTGATGGAGATCCAATTGCTCTCAGTCTTTGACAAGGGTACCAGATGTTTTCCCACTTTACACATGCTATTGCATATTACAAGAACAATTCTGTTAAAACCCTGTGAAAGAGATTACAGTGTACAGGGCTTCACCTTCTGTTTAATATTTGCTCACTCCCCGTTTCTGTGGCATGTGAGCCCTTGTTGCACCTGGAGCATCAAACTGTGAGTGTACACGAGCCTAACTCCTAGTGAACATGTTAGAAGGACCAAGGAAGATGATGATAGCAATCCTACCATTTATTTCAGCTACATCACAGCCATGCCAGTGGTGCGTGGGGTGGAAAATTTCACCCTGTATGCTCTTTGTCTATATGCCAGCTGTAGGTCTAGTCTAGATTAGATACATACTCTTCATTTGTAGCTAACGGAGAAAGATGGGTAACTCCTGGAGTGGTTAGTCCCACCTGTCTTAGATATTTATCTGAAAGTGCTGATATTGATAGTATAGGGATGATCAATCAAGAATCGTAAATGTTGAATGAGTACTATAAGGTCAGGTGAATCCATTCTTTAAAATCTTAACTCTACATCCCCAGCCCCAATATGGGCAGGACAGCATCTCTCATTATGAAAGTTCACAAGACAGCATTGGCAATTGCTTTAACAAGAAACAGAACATTGTCTTCCTGTGGAAAATGAGGCTAAGGATGAACAAGCTATATTACACTCCTGCAAGATGCATCATTAAAAATCACCAGGTGAGGCTTAGCAGATGATGATGGGGAACTGCAAAGCATGAATAACATTTGAGTTCAGTGTGAGTACTGAGAAAGAGTATTACACTGTTTGATTTCTAGTGTCACAGCTGTTCATTTGGTTTCTCAGATTCATATCTAAAATAAAACAAAACAGTCTTGATTAAAAATTTATAGTGATAAAGAATCCATCATAATGCTTGCTATGTTATTGCAGTGATTACACTCTAAAAATTGTAAGCTTTACATTTACTGTGAATTTACCTAGGTTTGGCTTTTTATTATTTATACCTTTATCTTCCAAAAGTATATGTGGCAACTAGAAAAAGGTTGTCTTGATATGTAAATTATTAACCAGGCTAAATCACTTATCATATTTTGATACATTTGAAGATTCATTTCCTTTCCCCAATTAACCCATTAACCCCTCAACTACCATTTCATTAAGTAAACGGGAGGGCTGTGTAAACCAGTTAATATTTATTAACAGTTGTGCCAATTAGTAAGGAATATATTTTTCCTAAGCAAGGGCCAAACAGCCCTCCAGTCTTTTTTTGTATGCACTTGTTTTCTTTTAATTTGGCTGGTGAAAGTAGCAGGTGTTGAAGGCTAAGTGTTGTATGCAATTTGAGGTTGTTCAAGTTTACTGATTAGGTGATGGCTTTAGATGGAAACTGTCACTGGAAGGCAGGATTCCTTCAGTTTGGTCAGTCTGTAAAATGTCTCTTTGCTAGTAATGTACTTGCTGAACTTTGCTGCAGAAAGGCATGTCACCAACCTCTATATATCCCATACAGGCACATTTTGAAAGATGTTCTTCACAATAAAGGCATGTACACAAAATATTGCATAAAAGGGCTCACTGCCTCTGAAAAAGATCAAATAAAACTTGGTTGGTTGATCTGTCCATGCCTATAGGGTATTAGTGATTATAATATTGCGCTTTAATGGACTATGGACCCAATTTACATAACATTTACATGTCATCTACATACTCTTTATGGAATAAAAAACCCAGGGATACAGACAGAAAGAATACCTAAGACATACAGATGCACTCTTCAAACTGATTTCTTTTTTGCTTTTCAGCTTGTAGCTTAGTTTTGACTTTACCTGTTCCCACTGGAACCCAAAAGCAGAGCAGAGTGATCACTGCCGCACCACTGCCAGTACTCACAGTCAAACAATGGCCATTAAATGCCCATTGAACCAAATGAGCATTTAATTTTCAAGGAAATTATTTTAAAAATGAAAATGTAAACACATTAAAATGTTCCCTTTTTTAAGGAATTTCTACTGTTGTATGTTTCTTGCCTGGAGAATCCCTGGCACGGCCAGAAACAGAGGTTTTTAAAGCTCTTCACATTACTCCTGCACTTTTGCTCTGCATTAAAGGGAAATGGGGTGAGGAGGACAGAACTGTGGCTCAACCACAGTGCAAAATTGCAGGCTTTCTGCATGGTAGCTGCCAATCAAAGATAACATTTAGGAATTTCTGTACAGAAGAGAAATGTAAAGGAACCCTTTATTAAGTTCCTGGCATGTCCTTGTCATTTAAACTTTGGGAAGAAATGTCCAGATCTCCTAAAATGCTGAGATTCTCAGTAATGCCTCAGTGATGGTTGAGTTGGCTGTCCTGCCCTTTGGACACCTAAACCATAAGAAGAATCAGCGTGGAAGCTATGCAAGGCTACCGTGACTCCTTTGAGCTAAAAAGAAAACAGGTACCTCAGGGCAGCAACTGCTTTTTATGTTTTAATCAACCTGTGCATCCATAATAGCTCTGATAATGACCAGAAAGTAAAACTGTCAAGGCCAAAGGGATACCATACTAACCAGGACACATCCTAGGCTCAGGATGAATTTATTCTACAATAAGCACAAAATCAGAATAATTTTAGAATTCAGACAGGAACTAAGACATTTGGATTCTAGGCCTTCCTGATCTGTGTTTGGGGCCAGTACATTTTACAAACTACCTGAAGAACAGCATCCTTTCTGTTGGAAAAGGAACAAGAAGAAGAAGGAAAGAAGAATATAACAAGAAGAAAGGAGAAAGGAGAAAGAAGAAAGAGAGAGAAAAAAAAAAAAGCGGGGAGAGAAGGTCAAAAGAGGAAAAAAAGAAAAAAGAAAGAGAAAAAAGAAAGAAAAAAGGAACTGAGATGTTAGGACTAGTGGTTTGGACCTTCTGCTAGCCATGGATGGGAAGTTAAGGAAGAGAGTCAACAACACAAAAGACTTTATGTGTATAAAGACTTTATGCAAAAAACCCATGATGTGTTTAAGTAGAAGACAGCAGTTTCAGGCTCCAGCACAGGTGTGCAACGCTGAAATTTGACTCAGGCACATTTGACTGGCTTAAACCTGAATGTCAGGTGTTACACTAAGGGGTTTTTTTCCCCCATAATAACTAACTTGCACAACTCAGCTTTGTGACATTCTATCCCAAGTCTGGAAGGGAAGTAGTTTAAAGCAGAGCTGAAATCTGCTTTTGTGCAATACATGTTAGCAGAATCAAGACTAGGAAGTGATTGGGGCAAGCATGTTATGAGCCCTGAGTATGTAGAGGAGGTAGTACTGACTGATCACCCTGTGCCTCTATTATCCCTCACAGAAAAGACAGAAAAAGGCACTAGATGGGCTTCTGGTCTCACCATGCACAGCAGTTTTTGTTCTGATACTCTTATGACAAATCAAAGGAAAGAAGTCAAGCCAACACCTTGGAAGTGAAGTCAAAGCCAACATTTGCATGAGAGGTGTGGCCAGACATGCTCTTCCCATATTTTACAGCATGAGTTGGCAAAGCGTGTCTGTCCAATTCTACCTCCAAAGATTTGGTTTGTATTCTTAATTTTGCCATCCCTCACACTGAAAACTAAAGACAAATCTGGCACATTCTGCTGACTCAAGTTCACTAGAAGAGACTACTCCAATTCATCTGAAACATCTGTGACACCGCAGCAAACCTGCCTGCAACTCAAGGCTCCCTTGTGAGCTGAGATGAAACTCAGCTTTCTATGGAGAAGTACTTTGACAAGAGATAATGATATATGAAAAGTATTCCCAGTGATGTATTATACAGGTAAGACTGCACTGCTATAGTCTATCCATCTATTATGGAACAAATCTTTTCTCCTTCATATAACTTTCCTGGTGGTACCTGTAATAGTATATGTCAGGGCATATGGGTCCAAGCCTGAGAGCATGCAGCAGAGAGACCTGTTTACCAGACCAAGCATGCAGGAACGCCTTTGAGGAGGGGAGACCCCCATGAGAAGAGTGGAGATATCTGAGGATGCTACAGGTGGCATAGCTTCTTGGAAAAACAACAGTGGTGGCTTGAGAACATGCTGGGAGAGGGTTAACATGGGGGGTGTGTGTGTGTGTGTGTGTGTCAGAGAATAGCTGTGGCCCTAGAAGTTGGCATCATCCAAAATACACTGGATCACCTCCAGCACAGCTGTAGAAATGAGGTGAAAGTGGAGGAAGACACAGGTAAGCACCATTTGTATAAGCAAACAGGGGGACTGATTTCATTCCTTGTTATCAAAGCTTCATCTTGCAGTCTTCCTGAAATAAAATCGGAGCATTTTATCTGTGTAATGGGACCAGCACAGTAGAGGAGCCTGCTAGTCCTCTATCCAACATGTACACCTTGTGCAGCTGTCATGGGCATGGTTCGCAGTGGGACAAGAGTGTGAAGATCCTGGGGGGTCCTGGGAGTTTGGGACCAGGTTTTATCTGGGAAACCATGCTGTCAAGGAGAAGAGCATACACAATACTCTCTGCAAGTTAAAACTTGGAAATATTGGTATATCATCTGTAGAAAGATGGCAAAAGAATGGAGTTGGGCAAATCAACCTGGAAGACCCATATGGACTGTTTCTCTATGATGTGCATCCTTGTATTGCAGGGATGTGTTTATATCTCCCACTCAGCTGAATGCATTCATTAGGCTGTCAAATAACATGGATAGATAACTAACATCACACCTACAACTTCCACAAATACATGGATAGCAGGATAGGACATCTATACAGGCAGAATAGGGTTGGTATTGTAACTATCAGTAGGACCTAAAGATCTGTGCATTAACTAGCATGCAGATCTCTGTATGAACACAAAACCTTTCAAGTGAAGCCCACTGCAAGGTTCTGTATTATTTGTATTGTGTTGTACATGGTGGAAGTTTATCAACAGGCACAATAACAAAAAAAAAACACCAACCCCAAACCCCACCAACCAAAAAAACCTGATCAAATATAATCCAGTCTTAAATTCTGGAAGTCACTGCTTTAGAATTATGACATTGCATACTAAACAGCCTGTGGGAGGGTCAAACAAGCTGGGAGCTGCTAGGTGGTAGAAGCTGTTTGAGCACAGCTAGGAGACAGTGCTAACAGAGGAATAGGCTGACTTGGACCAAAGATACAAAGTGAGCAACTTTTGACAAGAGGAGTTCATAAGCTGAGGATTATCACAAGGGAAATAATTAAAGTCTCACTGAAAACTAACGAATATGAGGGAAATACTCATACTTCATAGCACCACAGAACAGTTTGGGCTGCAAGAGACCTTAAAGACCATCTAGTTCCAGCCACCCTGCCGTGGGCAGAGATACCTTCCACTAGCCCAGGTTGCCTAAAGCCACAAAATACTTCACACTTCATGCTCTAGAGTTAGGACAAGGAAGACAAATTGGTGAGAGGTGATGATTCAACCATGACCCAAACTAACACAGTGTCAGTGGCAAGAGAGGCCTGGAAGCAGAAGCTGTAGGATAGGGGGTCTCCTTTTACAGATCTTGACACAAATTTTCAGGTAGGGTGTATATAGTCCATAGAGTTCATAGCTGAGGAGGTCTGAGCAGAAAGATGCTACAAAGATGAGTTGAGACAGAGTTTGGTGGAAGAGACAAGATATGTGGTAATTCAGGATGTTTTGGTAACCGTTGAACAAGGAGTGTGCAAAAGTCTGGGCAGATGACTGTAAAACTACAAAAACAAGGCAAAAGAAGAGTTTCTTTGTTGGAAGAACAAGTTGAAAAACAAGTTTTCTGAACAAAAGAACTGTGGAAAGAAATGGGCAGAAAAACAGGTGGAAAGAAAAAAAAGAAGAACAATTGTGTCTTACAAAAAGAGATTAAGAGACACTGGAGAAAATCCTAAGAAGAAATGAAGCCGGCGTGCAGCTGGTTGTGAGAGAACAGAAAATGGAAAGTTCTGTGGACAGAAGGAGGAACAGAAGAGACAGACTGTGGTTCACAGAGTTCATGGCAGCACCATGAAGATGTGTCTTGCTATGGGTTTTTGTTTAGGAGAACTGTAAGACCTATCACAGGAATGGATAGAGAGAACAAAAGACCGTGTCTTCTGCCAGGACAATGCACACAAGGGGGAAAAAAAAATATAAAATCTGTGTTAGAAGAATACACCAGTTATCTCTTCCCCAGTAAGTTCCTGGGCACTCTGCTTTTCCCAGCTAGGGAAAATAAGGCACATATAGACTATTTAATGTGTGGCTGGTCTTGCAGTAGACTAAAGACAGAAGTATGAATCAAACAACATCTGTCTGACTTTGGGCTAATAACTGTATTCAATGACCGTTGAATAGACCATGCTTTCTCTGGTGACAAATGTTTGAGTTCTTTCATATTTTGAACGCTGTTGCCAATACTCTATTACTGTTATTAATGTACGGTGTTTTGGCAACAGTCAGAAGTTGTTGACTCTGAAAAATCTGATTAAGATGTTAATTTAAATCATTTGCACACAAATAAACCTTTGTACTTTTTCGGAAGGAGAAGACAAATTGTCCCCTGTATTGCGAGCAGCAGATCTGCGACAATGTTCACCGCCACCAACATGTTTGTTTCGCTTTACGAACCAGACCCCTTGGTGTAGATTTCAAAGAGCTTTCATGTAAAATCCTGCTTGACCTTGTTGCATTGTCAACAGCAAACAACTTTCATGTGCAATCTCTGGTGACTTTCTTTTAGTTTTATTTTTTTTTAAACATCAATATGTAATGATACAAAAGGATTTCTGATAAAATATTTTTTTGACTGGCAGCGAAATAGCTGCCACTTCACTGCCTATATTGTTATGCGTTTATTTTCTTGTCATTTTCTTTTCTTCTCTTCGCAGAAAGGGTTGTTTTTAATCTCCTTTTAACTGAAAAACATACTCAAGCCTTTTTTGCATTTGCTTAGCCTCCGCTTATTAATTCTTCTGTTAGTAGGCAAGGAAGAGAGGAATAAAAAGAGTGCTATGGTTTTTCCTATAAAGAAAGAATGTGTGTTTTGTAGTCAGAACAGGAATTGAAAGGAGTGGGCTCTTGGGTTCCAATCCATTCTACTGTGAGGTAGGGGACTTCTTTTCATTCACTTTGGTTATGATTAAGGCTGTGTGTTTGTATTTCTGTGATGACTGCAACAACGCCAACCCATTCAGGTTGGTGTCTTTCAAGTGGAATGAAATGCAAGGCATGAATCAAATCCCTTGCTCCATCAGTGCTTAACATATGGGTCTGTTGGGTACAGCAGCGATGTGCAGAATATTTGAGCTGAACCAAGATCAGTGGAATTGCGATAGTGTGGGACTCGGCCTAGGTGATTTACCTCACCATGCCTGTTGCACAATTGTTCCTCTATCTTGTGCTACCACTGCAATTATCTGACTAAACTATCTCTCTCCTCTATCCCCCTTCAAACTGGGACAGATTCTCCTCTGTTCATTTTGTTACTGTGGTGCCTAGCCATAGCAAACCTGCTTGTTTACCTTCACCCAGCGCCTCACTTTGATTGTGCAAGTTTGGTAAATAACATCACTGCATCTGAAGAGGTCTGCTACCTCCCTCATAAGACACTCAAAGAAAGACGTGCTAAGTGCATCAGATTCCTCATACAGGAATCGTTGCTTAAACATAACAGCCATGTTAGGTCAGACTGAAGGTCCAGGCAACCAATCATCCTGTTTCTGAAAGCAGCCAAAAATATTTACCCGTAGAGGAATAATAAGAAAGAGCATATCTGATAATTCCTTGTATTTCCCCAGTTACCAGCATTTCCAAGCCAGGCACTTCAAAAGTCAGTTTTACTTTCCATACATTTAATAATCTTCAATGTGTTTGTTCCTCATAGGCATTTCTAATCCCTCCTTGTAGTTCCAGTGAGTCCAGATAAGCTCTGTCACTTGTTGCTCAGATGAGAAATTCTGGTCCCAGGGGTCAGTAAAGAGCTCTTCTAGGAAACCTGCAGCCTTGGTTTGACCTGCTGCCCTTCTCTAGAGGGTGTCATACCCAGGCGTGAAATAAATAGATGCAGACTCAATATTTCCAACATTTATCTCTCATGAATTCATTGATTTCGCTTCCCTTCTTAACTGCCTTCCAACATTTATCTCTCATGAATTCGTTGATTTCCCTTTCCGTTCTTAACGGCCTTCTTGCCCAAGCCCTTTTTTCCAATTGAGTGGCTTAATTTGGAGGGTAAAATATTACCCTTTTTTGGTGATGACTGTTGGTTTCTTATAGCACAGAGCAGGACTAACACTCCATTTTCAAGCCAGAATTTTCATACCAGTAACTTCACCTGAACTCCACCTGAAGTGGAGAACAATGGTTAAAAATTCATTAGGCTACAAACAGCCAAAGGATTGAACCTAGGTCTTGGTATGTCAGTTCCTAGGATTAAATTCCTCTGGTCATCCGTTGAGTAGAAGAACTAGGCCCTCAACTGTATCCCCTGCAGGGATGTAGGGAGTGGGCAATGTTTTTGACGAATAAGTTATGATTTGGCTTGGTGCGGAATGTCAGTGCAACTGCTTTCATCCCTTTCTTGTTTTTCCCACAGGGGGAACAAATACTGCCCAGACCACGATCCACCACCATAAGAATCTGCTGAAGGTCTGCAGCCTTTTCTTTTGTGCCATAAATGCTATTAAAAATTTCCTTTCACATATTCCACAGATTCTAAAGCAACTCACCATTAAAACAATAAAATTTGGAGAGGAGGGGACAAGCAACCTCAAATGACGAATCATTCTGTGTAGAAAGGGCCACAGTCCCGTTAATTCAAATGACATTTTGACAGTAGCATGCTGTCAGCCCAATGGTTTGACCTATACAACAACCTCTAATTATTACTAATTAAAGAATTAATTATTCATGGCAGCACGCGCTATTAGCATAGCAGAGATGTGTTGGAATATGAGTTATGCGCGGTTTATGAATCTTCAGAAAATAGATTCTTTAATAAATTAATAAAGGGGCTCTGGGGTTTCATTAAAAGGTGGCTGGAGGGGTTGCAAGCCAGTTTCCAAGGAGACCACAGGTGGTTTGCTTGGATTTTTTTTTTAGTTAAACTTGTTTGGGCCAGATGATTTCCCTTCCCCCCCTCCCTCTCACCCTGTCCTCACTGCTCTTTCCTCAGGCACAGAGGAGAACATTTTAATGAAACCCCTGTTGTCCTCATATCGCTTTGATCCCCGTGTGGTCTCCAACCTCCATGTTGGCCAGTTGGAGGATGGTGCAGGTGGTTTTTTTCTGTTCTTTTTTTTTTTTTTTCTTCTTTCTTTGATTGAAAGCTGCAACCAGCTCTGCCATGAATAAACAACAGAAATGATAAAAGCACACGGGTAAAGGAAAATAGAACAAACAAAGGACAAAATAAAGGAAATCGCATAAATTCAAATAAGACCATCAGGATGGAGCAGAGTTAATTACCTTGTTTTCTGTCTGAAGAGCAGATTTGGTGGTGGTTCTTATTATTTTTATATTGATGTTTGTTTCTAACATGATTTTTCTTATTATTTGGACTGTTTTATAGATTTTATTGTTATTAAAAAAATAGGAAGGAGAAAATAAATTCTTCACTTTTTTATTCTTTTTTCATTCTGTCATGACTAATGTTTCCCAACATTTATTTCACTCTAATAATGCAGAGAGTGATATTAATACCTTCCAGTACTGCTAACTAAACAGTGATATAAATAGCAATAACAGTGTTTCCAAGTTTTTGCTCCAACTTCCAGATCACGTTAAATTTCCATCTTTAGTTAAGAAACACCTCAGAAAAACAGCGGCTACTTTAAAAAAAATAATTAAATATCCGTGCCTCATTTTCTGAGGGCTTGTCTTCCAACCCTTTTCACTAGTGAAAGGCATAACCGCCAAGTGGAGTGATCCTTGCTGCTACATAAATCCTGTCAAAATTAATGGTACTGTTGTCAGGGGCCAAGCATGTCTATCATCTGTCTTGAAGAGATCAGAGCTTCATAAGGATGATCATGAAGGAAGATTAATTTTATCTGTTGCTGCTCATCTCAATGTTGGGAGGTGGCCTCGCTGCTAGAGGTGATCCATCCCACCTATCTGAGACACTGATGTCAGGACAAGAGGAGGTAGCTCCACAGGCTATGGGGGGAGATTGGTCTTAGATGCACAACTTTCCAACAAGATGCAAGATGAGTCTCACATCTTGCACCTTAATGAACTTGTATGAAACCCATCACTTCTCATTCCATTGTAACACAACTTTCAGAAATGTAGAAATATATTTGACTTTCAGATCTCACTTGACAATGCATGTATTTGGATTCTTGGCAAGCATTTCCAGTTACTAGCTTCTGTGGGGGTTATGTGTTCATGTACTAATTTCTGCTGATATATCTTTTGGGGCAATGACTGCATGTTACTACTCCTATACACAGTGTGGAAAAAGTGGAAAGCTTTAATTTCAGGTAAAGTTGTGGCTGCTCTGACAATCCCAGTTATACAATTTGGCTGTCTTTGTCATCAATTTTAGTTATTTTATCATAGCATTTAGACAGTCTAACAAGGAGTTGAGGTTTTACATTGCTATGTGTGGTATGTACATGTAAACAGATCACGTTACATTACAGTAGCTGCATAAACTTGATCTCCCTGTGTCTGTTTTGCAAATTCAGCGCATTCCTGTTGAAGACAGATCTTTCAAAGAGTGTGGATGATCCCAAGCAGTTAACTTAGTAGGTCAGAAAATGTCAGCTTCAAAAGCCTAAAAGTCTGGATAAAACGCTGTGTTTGGAAAAGGCCAGTTATCAAATCTAGTTTTCCCACAGAAATGTATCATGTGTCACGCTGCACATCTTGAGACAGCTCCTCAAGTCAAGCAATGAGGTCTGTGGTCAAATTAAACAGGCAAAATGTATTCAGCTTATGATATCAATATCGCAGTAACATTGCCAATACCAATAATACCAATATCTTAGTAATAGTATCAATAACCCAAGTCAGCTGGCACATCCTGGTTTACTTAAATCAGAGCAAAAGCATGCACCTGGTGCCCACTTCCGAGACAAACATATGAAGCATTAAAGAAAGGAAATTCTTCTTATTTTCTCCCGAGAAAAAAGTAAAAAACTTTTGGTTTCAAATGAAAACACATGCTGAAATTTCCATTTTAAAATATGCAGGATAATTCTTGTTTTCCTATATGGATTAAGTCCCTGTCCTGAACAAGATATCTGTCTGGGATGCTTTATAATAATTTTGCTCTTGGCAAGTTTAGAAATAAGCTCAGGACATAATTCAGAATCGAAAGCTCAGGACATAATTCAGAATCGAGTTCCTAATCCAAATTGGGATTTAAAACATAAAAAGAAAAAGTCTCAGTTTAACGCAGGCATGGAAGAAGCTGCTACACTGATCACCTAAAGTTTTAATGAAGTCTAAAGAAAATTGACTCAGAAGATTCTTACAAAACCTAGCCAATTTTATTTAAATACCTGAAAAATAATTTATATGCTTAACTTCAGGCACAAAGGTTTGAAAACCTAATTGGCTTAGCCAATATTACACAGAAAATTAGCATTACCCTTTCCTGTCTATAGCAGTTAACTAGAGTCAGAGCATGGGCTGAGCTATATTTCCGACGTCTGGTATAGATTTTAATTGTTGGCTTGCTCTCTGCCAAGGTTTTGGGCAGATCTGCCTACAAGTCACCAAAAAAAAAATGACCAGGCACCGTCTGAGAGCTTGCCCAGGCCATAGCTGTTCCCAGTAGATGAGAAGGACTCTGCTGTGGGAAGGAAGCCAGCTCTGCTGCTTCAGGGCAGAGAATCAGCCCTGGACCGCTCTAGTTCATTGACTTACATCCAAACACAAAGACTAGGATGCTGCATGCTGATAAAAGATTCCTGTTACACCTTTACCCAATGTCAGTTTTCATCTTTATGTAAAATGAAACAAAGTAATTGAAACAAAAATTTTTGACTGGTGAAGATGGTTTGAAAATACTCCCTGCTCAATAGCACTTTTTTTTTTTTTTTGGGGGGGGTGGGTGGGGTGGGTGAGGGGGTGGAATTGTTATGAAGAGTTCCAACTTTTTAACATTAATGAAATATTTTTAAAAATTTACAATTTTTGAAATATTTTTCCATAATCAATTATTTATAGGAAATATTTCCTTTATACCAAGCCTGAGATGAAATGGAGTCTATTACATTAAGGCAATACAGACACAGTTCTATACACACACACAAATCTACAGACAGGGGATACAGGCATATGCATATGTGTATGTATGCTCATATTTTGACACTTCAACGAACAATATCAATATTTTTATTTTTGTCCCAAGTAACAGGACCAGCAAAGCATTTCACTTGTTTCTGAATGACTGAATAATATTATTTTCCTTTATTCAATTCTTCACCTGTCTTTGAGATACCTTTACCACCTGCCAATGAAACTCTTACAAACTCTTGGGGATTAATTCCATGTTGCATGATGTTTGTTCTACTTTGGATGTTTCCTAACCTTTTAAACCTCTGTGGCTGAAAATGATCCCTGGGATTTTCAGGCCAGTATTTGGAAATTTCACAGTGATCCTTATTTCCTCAGTACCTCTTGCCTCCAGATTTGTGCCCTAGGAGTATTTGTTTCTGGCTTCATCAGCTACTTTTGATCAAGCTTCTTTAATGGAGAAGCACTTGCTTCCTTGTGCCTCTTGTGCTTTGCTAATCAGTTTGCGGGTATTAGAAGCCTTTGTCTCTGTATGTTGAGCATCTTTTCCCTGAATGGCTTTTTTTTTCTCTCTCTCTCTCTCTTTTTTTTTTCTTTTTTTTTTTTTTTTTTTTTCTTTTTAATGCTATTACAGCCTGATGAAAATTCTATTTTTGTTTCCTGGAGAGATGTGATATTCTGGAAACAAGGTTCAGTAGCCTCAATATCTCAATTTTTTTTTTTTTTTAATTTTTCTCTCTCTGGTTCATCTGCTCCAAAAGCAAAGTTCTCAAGCAATCTGCAAGCTCAGCTGTGGGGCAGAGAAAGATCAGCTATGTCTCAGCTTTAACTGAAAAACAATTGTCCAAACAGTTCCATCAATGTTATTATGGTGTTGCTCATTTAACAATGATCTGGACTGGAACATGAAATCAGGAGAAATAAATGGATATCCAAACACTGAAGTTAATTACTAACACAAATGGATGTTTACTAATATATATTGTAGAAGCAGTTTTCAGTCTAGGAAAATATTATCAGACCCTATGGGCATCCATTCCCCACTTTTTTTTTTTTTTTTTTAATGAGCTCAGGAAAGATTAAAGCCCTAATTAAACACATATTTTATTTCTGTATTTAGGGTTTTGTTTTGTTTTTTAACTTCATCCTTTTAATGTAAAACCGACATTCTGGCATTGCTCATATGCCCAGAAGAATTAGATAATCAACAACAGTTTATAATATGAGTGTGCCAGAACAGAGTATGAAGTTCAGTAAAGAGGGTGTGTTTTCCTTCACACGTTAGAAGAGATCAGATTTTCTTCTGGGTCTGAAGCTTTATTCTGCAAGTCAGGTTCAGGACACTGCAAATGTGCTACAGTTCAAATCCATTTATTTGAGCTACAGTCAAAGTTAGGAGCTATTGTGCCAGGAGGTGACAGACATGAATTTAAGACAATAAAATAATAATATTAAAAAAAAGTAAACAAAAAAATAAATTAAATGTGTCTATATCTGGTGTCACTATCCTGCCCAGATTAGATATTTTTTTTTACTACTCAAACTAATCATTGAGCTGGCACTTGGCTCTCCTCATTCCAGACAGCTATGGCACTGGTGCCCACATGGGTATTTTAGATCCCAGTTTCAGTCTCAGAGTGAGTTAATTCAGTCAATAGGGTTTAAAGAGTGATGCAATGAATCCTGAAGGAAGCACATACACTCAAACAGCTGAGGTGGTCTCCAAAATCTGCCAAATCTGTTCCCTCAGTCTCCGCTGGCAGGAGTGGTGCACCTCGCATACATGGAAACCTGTGGGTGATTAAAATTATGATGCTAGAAACAAACACCCTCAGTGTAGAATTGCTGCCTGAGATAAGTTAAAATGGGACTTTGGTAATTAGTTGAGATATAAAAGTCTATTTCTGTGGCTGGTGGAGTTATCTAAAGTTCATCCCACTCTTTCTGTCCCAAGTTCCATCATAGCTTATCTGCACATAGGTGGAATAGACAATGTCAGGAATTCATGGCATACTTATACTGGCAAAATGATGGATAAATGTATTTGGACTATATATAAGGAACAGAAAAGTTGTTTAAACAAGCAATGGAGAGGGATAGGATCTTCTGAAGTGAAATAATCATATTGTTACCAAAACAACACTCTTTACCCTGGTGATGTATAAGGAAAGTGTCTAAGATTTAGTGGGGTAAGATTCTGGAGCAGTCTGAGCTTACACAGGAAACCAGTGGGCTGTGCTGATGGCAGTGCTGTCTGACAGTGACATTGGATGAAATGTGATGAGCAGCATGTTCTTTTCTGATTGTGTGAGCCTAAATAAGAGCTGGTGCTAATAATGTGCCCTGGGGTGAGCTACTACTGTTTATTATGCATATTATTCCTAGTGTTGCAGTGACTAATCAGGAAGGGCTCCTTTCTGCTCCTTGCTATGTGTAAAAGCAACAAAAAGCCTATAACTTCCCCAAAGACTTTACAACCTTCAAAGTTTTTACTCTCATTATCCTATTTCACAGTGGATGACCTGTTTTCATTTAAAAAAAACCCCAACAAATTCTTTCTACAAATGAAGGCAAAGCACAATAAATACTTGAAAGAACATAGATGTGTGGAAATAATCTACCTTGCAATTCAAATGTGGTAGCTGCTAGGAAGGTCTCAGAATTTCTGTAAGGAATTTCCAGATAGATGGTAAGACCACAACGTTCTACAACCACAAAATTACTATGAAAGGATACCAAATTTATTCGCACGTAGAAATATATAGGAGAGATCCATGATGTTATCAAACAATTCTGTGACGGACTCCTAGTGCATGATTAGTGCATTGTGCATGCCATGTAGCAGGCAAGAGATCTAAAACATGAAAAGTACTTTTACTATAACTAAAAGGTTTGGGGGTTTTAATTTTTAAAATTTAAAATAAAAAACAATTACTGAAGGATTCAAATATTAAAAGTCATCAGAAATATTTTCCCTATCTCTGCAAACAGTTTAAACTGTTGTTAACGGAAGCACCTCTGTCACTGAATTACCAGACTGGCTATATCACACAGCGACAATCCAGGCACAAAACTTTTATGCAAAGCACTAAAACAACAGGGGATGCAGATCACCAGGTATAAATTAGGACAGCTCAGTTGACTCCAGTGCTGTGCACAAGTGACTCACACCAGATGAGCAGCCAGAACCTTATACCTGATAATAAGGATCTGAGTCTGCTCTTGCTAACTTGACTGCAAATCCAGTCTAATTCAGCAGGTTTAAATCTAGATTAGCTCTAGATAGTGTAAAATGAGATCCAAATTGGCTATGGATGAGGGATTTACTTCATGTTCCAGTTGAGTTTGATTCGCCCATAATGCCTCTGTTTCTTAAGATATTAATGGAAATGAAAAGAACAGATACTTAAGATGCTGCTCTTAACTGCAACTGCTAATGATAACTGCTGTGTAGAGATGTGCCAGGACTGAGGGATAAAGCTTCTGTGATGTAACATGACAGTTATTTTTAATCTACTTAATATTTGTGGTTATTCTTGTTGCTACAGGCCAGAGTCTAGGACACTTAAGTTTTGCTTTGTACTGCATTTCTGTAGTGACAACATCCTTCTCCAGGATACAAGTTAATTAGTTCACCTGGATCATTTTATTGTCCTCAATAGGTATAACACTGAATGGAAAGTCACCTGAAAGTTGACATTGTGACTGTCATTGCATTAAGATACTATTTATACATAAGGATTATCTGTCCATACATTTGCCTTTCCATCTGTATGCTGGTCTTTTTCCTTGTCAGAGAAATCTTCCTCAGGGCAACCCAAGCATGTGCTGCTCAGTGATGGTCAAAACTCCAAAAGGTCTTGACTTCCTGTAGTAAGGTTGAAAGGTATTGGTGAAGCTCAGTCGAAAAAAGAATTTTAAGTCAAATTCTTTGCTATTTTTTTTCCTTAAAGTAGAGCCTGTAGTCTGTTAGCGATCAGTTTCCCTACAAGATCCTACATAGGAAGTTCAGAGTTTGAAATAACCAGGGGTTTGTTTAATTTGTCCCTCTGTGGCTACCTTTCACCTGAGCCAGGTGAACTCTGTGGCCAGACTTAGCATAGGAGCATGAGTGCTTGGTTGGGCATGTGTGAAAAAGCTGGAAAAGGCAGAAAGACAAGGCCAAAGAGAAGAGCAACACAGTGAGAAGCACAAAGGAATGCAAACATGGAGGACAACAGGTGGGATCTGCTTTTGTGGTGGCCACAAATGAACAAAAGGTCTGGCTGAAAACACAAGACTGTTGTTGCTTTTTCTGTTAGCCATGTGAAGGACTCCATGAAAATTGTACCTGTTTCATTATCTGGTACTGAAGGTAACAATGACATTTTTATTTTTTTGTTTTTCAAATACAATGACTTGTAAGGCTACATAAGCCAGCTATAAGGAGACTCCATGTAAGTCCCAGACATGGAGAACGTCCCTAGGCCCAAAGTGAGATGACAGGACAAGAGGCACTTGCCCTGGTTCTTGAAGAGCTTCCTTGAATCCTAAAGCTGGATGAGCTACATTCTGACCAAGCGATTTATATCAGCTGAGGAGCAGGAAATATTTTTCTAGACAGTATGACACCAACAGTGTGGTGCTCTTGGTAGTACCTGAATATGCTCCAGCAGATCCGCAGGTGCTGTACTGTATGCACAGACTCCCATGGGAGTCAGGTCAGTATTTCTCCAAGTGTGGAACTTTTTTCTACTCTCTTCTTTGCCTTCACTCTGCAGTTCTGTTGTGTTTAGGCTTAAAGGCCTTAACACCAAATGTGTCTCGCTTGAGCTAGTGAAAACACAGAATCATAGAATCATTCAAGTTGGAAAAGACCCTTAAGGTCATAGAATCCAAATACTTAAGTTTGTCACAGAATTTTAGTTGTAAGTATTGGTTACTCATAGTAGTAATTGTTACAATTTTAATTTAGCCATCACTGTGTTATTGTTAGCACTAAGATTTGGGTGATTTATCTCCTGAGAAGCTTTCTCATGACCACCATTCATTTAACCAAGTGTTCTTGCAAGAAAAGGAAGACAAGTATAAGTGAGGAGGTATTTTATAAGTGCAGTTGTTACAATTCTTTAATAACTTAATGGGAAACTTCCCATTGCCACGGAGGGAGTTGGATCATATTCTTAAAACTTACCTTTCTCTGCATTCAATTTTGCCTTCCTTCCATCACCCCCACACTAATCCTAGTGGCTGATCCCTCCTTTTGTCATGCTGCCATAGGTTTATGGAATCATCAGACATGCCCAAAATACTTCTCTCTCCCACCTTCCCATAATCTTAAACATTGATAGGATTTCACACAAGCTTTTCCAAGAGATGTCTTCAAATGATGCTGAATTTCAGACATGCTGTGAAGGCTTTTTCCTGCCTTTCAGGGTGGAACACGCTCAATCCATCCTATTTTTTATGATGTGCTGTTGTCCCTTTCAAATCCTGCTGAAGGATCTCAATGCATGGCACAGCTCCCCTGAATGAGCCTGTTGTCTGAGGGGGAGAGACAATGGGCCTTATTTAATGAGATTAGTTACAATAGGAAAAACAGCTAAAAGAAAAAAAAAAAAAAAAGGAAGAGAAAAAAAAAAAAAAGAGGCAGTTATAGCAATTGGACTGACTGTTAAACCATTCTTTTATGTGAGTTTGGCACCAACCATACCTTTTCCTGGACATTTGCCAATATCCTTCACAGTTTAGACTCAGTCGTTGATTTTTTTGTTACAATTTCCGTTTGACTTTACAGTTGCATGGCCTATGGTGTAATTCATTTCCGCTGTGAAAACGCTCCAGTATATTAACACTTCTGCCTGCTTGTAACTTGATCAAAGACAACGTATCTGCTTTAATTTACTCTTAAGGGTGATTTTTTTTTTAAAGTAATACAGATTTATTTCAAGCTGTGTCCCCATTGAAAACATGAACCTTGTTTTCAGCAGTGAATCAACAGCAATTCCACTTACAGAATATGTTCAGATATGGGAGAACAACCCCAAATGCAGCTGTCACACATCACAAAAATACCCTGGTGCTTTCTTCAAGGACACAAGCATCTTTCAGAAAGTGACTTCTGTACTTGTACATCTAGGCAGCTGTCTATGTTACTGCTTAGGTGGGTAAAGTGGTATTTATACACAATGTGGTCTGGAGATTGGCACTGGGAGTGGTTGCAGGTAACCTGTTTCCTTTTCTTCAGTTTTCTTGGAGAAAACAGGCTATAGCTTTAAGCACTACTAGAAACCCTTGAATTGAAAATTGAATTGAAAAAAAATTCAAGTGCCTGCTCTTTGAAACTGGATATGGACAGACTCAGAACCACAAGCAATAATTGCTGGGTTCACTTGGTTTCTGAGGGTGACAGATACTAAATTCAGATTTAACACGCACACACGCGCACATGCACACACACACACACACACACACACCACCCCCACCCCCCACACACACCCCAAAACCAACAACAAATGAAGAATCTTCAAAGAATGCTAGATATGAAAATTCTGACTTTTAACAGTTCCAGGAGGAAGGTTGTTTACATACATCTACTCCTTAAGATGGAGCTTTTAATGCTGTGATAGCATGTTGTAGTTTGGTTTCCACAGGATACAACCTGAATTGTTTCTCAGGCCAAATAACCACCTAAGGTTTAAAACCTAGAAACAGCAAGAAAATCTGACTCATATTGCTCTGCTGTATCATTTGTTAATGGACTTTGCAGTTCCTTTTTCCTTTCTCCTATCTGCACTCTGCCAGCATAAATCTGTCAACAGGCTTCAAACTTCAGCTCACATTGACCAAAGGAGCTGGTAGCAGGGGTTGGTAGTTATTCTCTACTACCACATCAAAAGCACCCTACTGAGCTGCTCGCCAGGTTTTCCCAACTCCATGCACTTTGCAAACTACCCGATCTAGGCTGCCCAGCTCTGAGATCAAGAAGCTATGAAAGGTAGACAAGGTCTTCTAGGAGACATGAGGGGCTGAATTGTGCTGTGTTCAGACTAAACCACTGGATAATGACACTGTCTTATTTTTCCAGAATTGGAAGATTGGCCAAATCTGGGAAGGTTTTCACATGAACAGCATCCTTGACCTTGTTTTAGGTGATTCCTCAAGCAGGATTAATGGTGTCTGATGATTCTTTTAGTTTGTTCTTTGAAATAGTAAGGTCTTTTAGTAGAAACACTTCAAAAGATAAAAACAAAATATTAGAAAAAAAATCACCCCTCAAAAAACCCAAACCTAAACAAACAAACAAACAAACAAAAGTGGCTGGATGTAAACTCAGTACAAAGAATTTTTCTATCCAAATGGCTCAGCTCTGGCAAAATTATAAAGAAGTAGTAATAGATTTTTATACTAGGGGGCAGTCTGATATGATTCCCAGCTATGCTTATCCTAAAAAGTAAAAACTAATTCTCTGATTCTTTTTCACCCACATTAAAGCATCAGTACCTCACTCTCAAGTATTGGTATGATTTGAGTGGAGTGGACAGTCAGAATTAGGTCTTAGTCTACACAGGAGAGGAATCTGCCCCTAAACAAATAGGTTAATTTTAGCCAAGTCCTTTGGTCAATGAAGTTGTGCCACAAACCTTGGTATGTTGTTTTGTTCTTGCATTTGTGGGTGGCATCTAATTGTATGATCATGCTATAGCTTGACAAGAGCACAGTTTAAACCCACTAATAAAGGCAAAATTCAGACATGTTATAACCATGAGAGTTAATTCAGAAAAAGAAAGGAAATACCAATGTGAAGAATAATTTGCGAAACAGAAAGCCCTGAAAGTATCTGTAATCCAGCTTTGATAACTACTATCACTGTTAAATAGGCTGCAGCTGATCCTCCAAGCCACATTGATTTTACAGTGTTTGATAGTAACTCTTAACGGATGTATTAAAACATGGTATTTTCATTGGCTTTTATCAGTATTATATTCTCTAGGTTCAAGAGAGCAACAAACAGTTAAGACTTCTAGCTTGGTACTAAACAAGTCGAAAGAGTCACAGTGCCTATCAGGCACCCACAATGTACATCACAACTACCTCTGTTCACTGACTTTATATAAAATATATTTCTGGCAGCCCCTGATGGTCCAAGGGACAGATCCTTAACGCTCTCTCAAATGCAGGTGCTGTAATAATGCCTGAATAACTGTCAGGTGCCATGGTAGACAGTCAAAATATAATATTACGTTCCCAACTCACTGAAACTCCTCTAAAACCTTCAAATTCTAAAACATATGCATGGTCAACTTTGTTGGTGGGTCTCCTCACTTCAGCAGCTGAGTGAAATTCACCTATAATGCAGACACAGAAGTTAGCCAGAAGCCTGGGATGGCAGCAAATTTGTGGATTGAACTTAAATCACAGTAAGCCGTACTTGCACACTGCAAACTACAGGTTGGAATGTGCTGCAGGAGGTTAAAGTGTCCTGTTACCACAGCTAGATGGTGGATACTAGTAGTGTGCAGTGACTGAAGGTAGGGTGAGTGGGATCTGAGTATTAAAGAAAGAATTGAAACTTAGGTCAAGGAGACCTAAAACCTACATTGCTTAAGATTCGTGTTAAGGGCTGAAATTACTTCAAGGAATAACTAAGAGGACTTCTAAGGAGAAACAATTCACAAGAGTTGGTTGTGAAATATATATAATCAAACTCAAGAATGAAAAGGACAAGCATTTTACTTATATTGTGTATGAAATACTATAAATATATTTTGGTAGGTTTGGACATTTCTAAACCCAAAATCTCAAAAGTTTGTTCAAAAAGTGCTTGTGAAATGACCTTCAGGATCAGGCTTTTCAGGCTTTTGCATTAAAGATTGGTCACAGTGGCATCACCAGTTAAGATGTCTCTTAATGCAGTTTGGCTAGTGTACATGAATAAGCAGTCCATATTATTGGTATTCACTAAAGCAGAGATGATTAATCCAAATATCCTATTGGAAATGGTTCTTGGCCCTTCTTAAACCAAAATGTACATGGAAGTCTTTGGAAGAGCACTAGGTGATCCATGACAGATCCAAACCAGACATGGCTTAGTCCTGTAGACAACTGAATTCCAAAGCATAGGACTTACCTGGTATTGTCTGGTGTATTAGTACAGCTGTAGTCCTGGGGAACTAGTTAGGTGTCATCCACAAACTGCTCACCTGCAAGACAACTGTATGGCTGCAAAGCAGGTGGGACACTGCTTAAAAATAAATATTAATAAAACTTATCTGTATTTCTCTGCAGTCACCATATAAATATGAAAAAGGGGAATTAATACGATAGTGCCATAAGGACATTAATTCTGCATAGTAAACTACTTCCATTGCATTGTTATTTTCATTTCATACCTCCCTTTACTGTTTTATTGCATTTTTTTTGTTGGCAGCTTTAGAAAGCATCCATCAAAGAGGAGTCTGCGCTACAGAAAGAGCCACCCTTGTCTTTGACGCAAATAAAGAACTTGCACACACAAAGTGGAAGGTTTAATGAGTGCATGGTCATGAGAAATGTACATTTCTTGGCTTGCTCCTGAAATTTCCCTTCGCTCCAGGGGCAGCAGTTTTGCTTCGGGGAGATGGGGACAGAGCTATTTTTCCTGCTGCTGCTGAGCATCTGCCTGCAGTCAGGCAAAAGGGAAGAGCATGGATTTATGCTTCTGGTTCGTTTCAACAGAAATAATGGAACTGTCAACAAGTGATGAAAATGGAGGAATTCTGAGCAGGGCTATTCTTTCTTATCTAACCTCATCTCTTTCTTCTATCAGTAAAGGAAGGACTGATAGACAAAGAAGGTGGTTAGAAACACTTTAATGAACATATATGAGTGAATCCTAATACATGCTGCATTTAGAAATCAAACCTGTGGCGACACTGAAAAAGTACACAAGGTTGACTTGTGGTGCCTGTTTTCCTCTACCTTATATTTGGCAGTTACCTTATTTTCACTTACTTTCTGTTAATAATTATAACTTAAATAACCCTTTCCATAATTTTGTTGAGGCCCTAGCATAGTTCTGATCTTCCATTTACTATTTTTCTGTAATAGCATAGCAAGCTGTTTCTTCGGTCATTTGCCAATTGTGTCTAAAATGGATTTGGAATCTCTGTGAATATTTTGCTGGCCTCTTTTTTTTTTTTTCTTTCATACTTTTGGGCACAAGTTACCCAGACCATCTCTCACTTTGCTTATTGGGCACACCTTTGTTTCCTAATACATTAAACTTGGCTTTTGATTGTCTTTAACTTCACTCTGTTCCTTAAGTCAGTTACTCCCTTTTCTAATTGCCAGCCTGTAGTTATTTTCCATTTATTAAATACTTATTTTAAACACCTCAGCACATATTTTACTGCATGCCCATTTGCTGATGCTGCTTTTAGCAGAAGTAATGGAAGACCCAAAAGCTATGCACCTGCATAAATGTACACAGGATTGCTCTCCATACAAGATTTTTTTAAACTTCAACAACTATCTGAATCAGGTGATGAACTTTCCAGCTAGGATTTTGTTCAGACTCAACTTTGTTACCATATGTTTAATGAGTTCTGAAATATTCCTTCTTATTTCATATCTAGATTCTAAGAGAAATTGGAGAGGTTTTTTTCCTTGTAATGCTGAGTCACTGGAGGGAAAGCTGAGAACTGAAAAAGAATGCACCTTTCTGAACAGCACCCAGTTTTGTTGTAAAAACTTCTTAGGGATGAAAGTAATAAGAATGAGAGGTTTTTTAATGGTATCTGAGAGAAACCCTGAGTGTTTCCTTTGTTTTGTTTTTTTTTCCCTACAGCTAAAACCTCACATTTTCATTCCACAGCCCTACTCGTCAGCTTTATCTACACAATGAATTGCTTAGGTTCTTTTCCTTAAGAAAATCCCATGTTTTCTGTGCTGCTTGAAAAAGAACATATTTTCAAATTTATTTGTTCAGAGCGTGCAAAATAAAACAAGAGAAGGTATTGTAGAACAAATCCCAACCCAAACCAGGATCTTTACATTGTGGAGTTAGTCATTGCAAGGCTGTGCACTTTTATCCAGCACAGCTAGCTGAGTTTTATAGAGCTAAACCTCTGAATCTTCCATTTTCATAAAGAATGAAAAACATTTTAAAGCTAAGGCAGGACAGTGGCAATCATGTCAGCTGCCAGTGTTGCGAGTCTGTGCCTGAAAACCCATTATGGAAATCAATCCCAATAAATTATTTGCTTTGACTGTTCCCATCTCATATGAAGTAACTGTTCATTGTCCAACTAATAAAAGAGATTTAGAAAGCCCTTAATAACCAGTAATTAGCTTTCTATTTCCTGTTATAAAAATTGAACACACTAAAAAACTGAGTCATTTGTATCATTTTCAAGGAAGGAATTGTCATTTCTGTCATAGATCCTCCCACAAAGTTGTACTTAATTTTAGCATCCAGATTCTAACTGATGGCCAGGATTATCATCATCAATGAAGCAAAGAGGATGTAGGAAAAGGGAGAAGGAAACAGAAATGCTTCTAGTTTCATCTGGAATTATGAGTCCCACACAGACCAAAAAACAAACAAACAAAAAAAAAAGGAAAAAAAAAAAGAAAAGTCTAAGTAAAATGTGGAAGCAGGATAATTTCTCCAAGAGGCAGCTATCCACCCTCAACACTGGCAGGCAAGCAAATCATTAATAACAACAACAAGGGAACATTCATTGTTGTACAGCAATGTAGCTTAGTGGCTCTGTGCTGTGTGGAGAGAGAGACTAATGCTGGAAAAAAACACAAAACACTTCTAATATTTCCTTCCTCCATATTAGAAACCATCTGAAATTAATGAGTCTTATTAATGTAAATTGCACCACACTGTCAGACATAAATATCCCAATACCAAAGGGGCCCATTACCATTAACATCAGAAATGATCAACAAATAAAACTGTTAATGCCACAATATTTACTGGACAAATTGACTGCACTCCAAGATATGCTTATGATCATGTCTTGCTGTTCGATTTCATTTCCCTGCAAGATGCACTAATGCATGTTGTTATGTGCAGCTGTGGCCGCTTTCCATAAAAAATATCTGTTTTCTATTGGGAGGTGTAGAGCTCAACTTAATCACTATTATTTTCTCCCCCTTGTGAAAATTGAGCATTTTGGTCTCTTCAAAACTGATATAGGAAAATCTTAGATTTTTATTAGATGGGATAGAAACAAGCTTGAAGATTGGTTCTCAGAGGAAAAAAAAAACCCACAAAACAAAACACCAGGCTAATGATTTAAGTCAATCACAAACAGATGTTCTCCTAGAGAGCTATTTTTTTCCGATTTTTTTTCCATCAGAAATGCAAAACACAGCAGCCTTTGAGTAAAATATCAGTTTTTTTCTGCTGACGTTTTCTGAAACTTTGAATTTTTAAGACACCAGATTTGCAACAAGAAAGCTCCAGTTTATCACCATTAAAGAACAAATACATCGTGAATGTATGAAGATGAAAAAGCTCCTACAAATATATTTCAAATTCTGTGAAAACAGTAAAGGCATCGACTTTAAGTTTTAAAAGTTTTGTGTATTCTTTTCTCTGGCTTTCAAACAGCTGGATTTGAGTATTTAGAATATACTTGAAAAGTTCAATATATAGTTCTGCGTAAGAAGAATGTCACGTTAGAGTAGGGCCTGTTTCTCACTTCAGTGTGTATATAGCACTTAGTTATGCAGAGTCCTGGTTTATGTCTGAAGACTTTAAGCTCTCTTACTGCAAATATGTTAGTAGAGTTCACTGAAGTAACACTGTAATCTGTGTAAGCTATTATAGAAGTGATATGGCAGAAATTAAAGAATGAAGAGAAAAAAAAATAAATTTGTGCATTCTAGTTAATTCTTTCCAGTGGGTTTATTTTGAAGGGTGATTGCTATTCAAACAATGTCGTCCTCTGATGCTTCCTAAAATTGGGCCACTGAGTATAGAACAAGGCAAATGGTATTTGTTCCACTTTAGTGGTAAATTCAGATAGTTTTCCATATGGGGTCCTGACTGACATGCTGCAAAGTTAACTGCTTAACTATTACCTGGCACCAGACAGGGAAACCATGACTGTGAATTCCCCTACAAGGCAGAGCTTATTGCACCTACGCAGTTTGGTAAGGAGCACCGATCTACACAAAGTTTGGCTTTAGACACCTGATTCCCATTGACTATCATGGGGCTTTGGATGTTCCAGCCTCCTTTAGCAAACCTCAAGTATGTGAATATGAGTCATGCCTTAATTTCATCATTGAAACACCAGGCCTAAGTTCTAAGCAAGTTATCCAGGGTCCCTTAATGGTTGATAAAGGAGGATGCTCAATTTGTCCCATCTGGAGAAAGACATCTAGGAGATGGATAAATTTTCTTCTGAAAAAGTCTGCTTCTGTTTTAGCAGCAGCAGCTGTAGAGTTAATACTACTTGCCTAAATTCTAGTTTAAATGAAGTAAATCATAAATAGAATATAAATATTGTAGCATCACCGTGGGTCCCAAATTTTTGACCTTCTAATTATTTTTGAGAGGAATCCAGCCAAAAAAATCCCAAGATCCACACCTGTACAGCAGCCAAGCAGAAAACACGCGTGTTTCTGATCTCCATGTCAATATATACTTTTTGTATTCATTATAAATGCAAAAACCTTAGTTTTCAACAAGAGATATCTGCTTAAAGGGTAAAAATATACTGTAGAGGTACACTGGACTTTCTTCAGTCTCACAGACTGAGCCAGGGACAATTCTGGGACTCAGCTTACTTGGCGCAGCAGTGCTTATATCCATACAGCCATTCACTATTGCCCTCAAAGCCAAGCTACCTGGTGGGGAGTGCTCTGGTGCCGTGGCCCGAATAATTCATGTGAGTTTTCTGTGAAAATATAGCTAGGCTATATATTAGCTATAGCCACAATCCAGTGGCTATGCTACCAATTTAATGGTGGGAACTACACTGAGCCACTGACCTGCTGTTCTGTTCCAGGTTTACTAGTTCAAAGACAGCCGCAGAGTCTAAAGCAGCATCAAACGACTCATCTGTAGCAGCAGAATCAAGGAAGCCTTGACACAGTTATTAACGCAGTGATCCACAGCCAGGGGTGAAAGGGTTGCTTGGCAGAGCCTTGCCAGCACAGCAGTGTTCCCAGGCATCACCCTATCCATGTTCGATTGCACACTACAAATATTGCCTTTTCCAGCCTATGGGCCTTACTGCAATTCGTACTACTCATAATAATTGTATTTTTTCTGGTGTTTATCCGCCTCATTTTAGATGTCTTAGTCACTCTGCTTATGTGCCTGCTGTACAGTGTAATTACTGAAAGTCACAGCAAAAGCCCGAAGCAGAAGGAACAGCTAACTCAACTGGTGGAGCCCCCAATTGACATCAGTTGACCTACTTTTCTTGAAGTCAATGAAGCCAGCAACAGTTGAGGGTTTAGCTCATTTTTCCCTTATTATTTCTGCTTTAATCACAACTCTGTCCTTTTTTTAAGGATCACCACCCCTGGAAGCTGCACAAGAAATAACAACAACCTCTCCAAACAATGAATGTAATAAAATAGTTGGTACCTGCTCTGCTAGTTTATCAGACTGCATTGACTCTCTCTGGCAGGGCTGGAGGTAGGCAGGCATGAAATGCAACACGCTGTCCTGAATTTAGCCAGCAGAGTACACATACTGGCTTCCTCTGGATCATTCAGCCAGTAAATCTTGATAGCATGAAAAAGCATCAGTACACAAGTACTTCAGGTATGGAAGTTCATGATAACATGGCCATTGAGGCAAAAAACATAAACACTTTCAAAAATCAGCTAAGAAAACAGGAAATAAATAGAATTTAAGTTTTTCCCTCTTTTGGAATCTTCACCTGAGTATCCATTTCTGTTCACTCTCAAAATGAGTGTGCTGTCAATGGACATTTAGCTCTAACTCAATTATGATCATTCTTAGTAAAGCACTCTTTACCCTTAACACTAAGAGCACTGTCTGTGCTTTCTGAGTGGCTTCCATTTCTTCAATTGAACAAGATCTTTAAGTCTTTTGTGTTTTGTTTTGGGTTTTGGGTTTGTGCTTTTTTTTTTAAATTTATTTTAATTTTAGCTTTTTTCTGCTTTGAAATACCCATATTCCCCTCGTCTTTACTTTTCTTAGATCCTGTTTTCTAGTAAGAAACTGGGGATGGAATGCCATCTTTATGCACAAATATATACATATATGTTTACACTTTTATATATATATGTGTACATACACACTGTGCTTAATTCTTTGCAATTAAGCTTGGTGCTAATTGTTTTTGTGCATTAGTCATAATCACTTTTTAAGCAGCAAAGCCTATTATTGCTGTAGTGTGTGTTTCAGATGCCCTGAAGATTTGAGTAATTTTGGGCAATGCAGCTGTGTGTGGTAAAAAGATTTTACAATGCCTATAAAATTTTGCCTCATGACATGTTCAGCAAGTGAATCTGTGGCACTGTGTAGCAGTTTCAGTCCTTTTATTAAATACTGGAGACCCCCACATTATGCAGTTTTTAAACAAGACCCATCATTAAAGACAGAGCTTAGAAGGTCTAGAGTCTAGGGTGAGAGTTCATGAGGAACAAATGGTTTCTGTCCAGCTAATCTAGTTTGTTCACATCACCTTTTTCCTAGGTTTTGGATGTGTGAAGCTGGCTCATCTTCCCTCAGATCCCTGGTATGTTGCTAAATACAAAATGTTAATGTTGCACAAATACCAGTGTTGCGCAATGAAGAAAGGATATTTGCAAAACTGGTTCAGTTATATACAAATACACGTCACTGCAAAAATTAGAGGAGAGCCTAGAGTCTCCCTTTCTGTCATGAGACAAGGTTAAAGCATCCAAATGTCTTTCTGCTCATCCCATTTATGTGTCTAATTGTTACTTGTCTCTGCTAGGCATTCAGGGGTGCTTTCACAGTCAATAAAAAGAGATCCTTTGTGAGAGTGACTTGTCTCTTCCTAACACAGGTCTCTACAGTAAGACAGGTAAAGAGCTCTCAGGAGGTACTACTTTCTGTCTACTGGTACAAAAAATGTCAAACCTGAGAACACAAAATCCAGACATCCAATATTTAGCTGTCTAACGTGTAACAGAGATGAATTCTACCATTTTCAATCCTAATCTGAGTCAGCTGGACCAAGCAATAAACACAGTTACATCACAGCTGTTCTTATCTGTCACATTCTTATTTCCCCCAAAGAGGTCTTTCAAGTAGTTTGGAAAACTGGCCAATATTCAGTTTCTTCACATGTTATTCCTGCAGAAACCTAGGGGGCTAAAGGGCACCAGCAACTGGTTTTGTAGCAGTATTCAGAGCCATCGTCTAATACACTTTTAACATGTGGTTTTGTTGTTTTTTTCCCCCCCAGTTTTCATCTAGGGCTTCAGTAACAGAGTTATACAGCTCCTAGATCAATGCTGAGTAATGCCGCACCAGCTCAAGGACTGAACAGAGATGTTTTGCTTTTGTCTGCAAAAAAGCAATATAAGCCTGTCCTCATTCAGCTAATCACAAGAAAAACACTATTTACATCCTGATCTTTTGTGCAAGAACCCTAGAAGCAAATGCTGTTGTTTCTGTTGCTAAAATACCTGTTGGCTAAAGCAACAAATAAAAATAACGGTCTACCCACACAATGTCTCTGAAAAAAAGGAGAACGTAAATTACCTGGGTGCATAGCTTGGTGTGATTTTCTTCATCCCTTTGAATTGCCAAGGTGCAAAACACCATGTTACAGATGTGAGCATGCATCACTTTTATACAGCCAAAGTGACTTTTCTTCCATTCCCTCCCTATTTGCAACTCATAGCCAAGACAAGTGTATGATATAAAGGCAGGATTTGTAATAGCAAGAGCTTCAAGTGCTTTAGAAGTGATTAAGATGAGCACATGGTTCTTATTAAATCTCTTATAATTCCCTTGGCATAGCCTTCTCCACCCCTTACCCCCAACCAGAAAGACACTCTTTTCAGAAAAGCCACTCTCCCATTGTACCTCTGCAAGCATGCGGGAGGGCACAGATCACAGCATCAGAAAGCTCTTGATTTCCTTCTTTCCTCAGAGTTCATATTGCCTTGCTGGCTGCTGGAGAAGAGTGAAAACTGACCCGACACCTCCCCCTCCCAAATTAAGACCAATTTTCCTTAAAACAAAGAGCCAATTTTCAAAAGAGATACATCTTGACATTAGATTTCCTGAAATATTTCATAGAAAGCAGACAAGTTTCCACTGGAAAACTCCCTGCTTTCTTGCTGGTTGACTTAGCTAATATCGATCTTTTTCTCCTCAATAACATACGTAGCAGGTGTAGAGGAATCATCCTAAACACTAACCTCATGTGCAGCATCCTGCATGGAAACTTAATAAGCTCAAGAAGAAAAAATCTTGTGAACAAGTCAATCCATTCCTCCCCCCCCTCAAAAAAAAATCTTATTTTTAATTTCCTTTCTGTCTTCATAAAGATTTAATTTTTTAGTAATTTACTTTCTTTCATTAACAGATATATTTCCAGCCAGCTTTACTAACTATTATTTCAAGCACAAGGATGCCAAAATTAACCTAATTTCTAGTTTTTAAGTATTTAATTTTAATATTTTCAAAATTATTCATTTTCATTTTGACTATTTCAGGGTTGTATTGTACGAATAGATAGATAGGTAGATATATAATACGTGCACACACTGTGGTTCACAAGCTGATTTAAATCAGGCACTAGACTTTTTCATTCTAGGAAATAACAAGACCAGATTCTTGAATGCTTTCAAAACACTTTTCAGGATTGTCAGAGGTGAAAAAAGTGTTAATAATCTTTTCCTTGTGACAGACCAAGCTTTGATGAATCTGCACTCTCCAATGAAACAGACCGCATTAAAAAATTCCCATTCACCACCCATTTCTACTCTACCCTAATTTAGATCCCCTGGAGTTTTATGCAAATATAAAAATCACTGACTACAAGCTCTGATTCTTCTGGCTCTCAATACAGCCTTTTCTTTTTCTGGGTCAGTGCTGTTCCTGATGCCAAGATCTCCAAAAAGCAGACAGGATTAATTGTAAACCTAAAATCCAGGTCTCACGGACCCATCCTCTCTCCATCACATTGAATGACCCCATGACTCCCTCCTGCCACCCTTGAAGATGGGATGACACAAAATGAGAAAATTCTCATTCGTGACCCCAGTGCTAGGACACCGAGGCACGTTTTAAGGCTCCACCAGCAGCCAGCCAGCAGTGCTGTTCAGAGAAGTTTGCAGACCACTGCTTTGCTGGGGAATTAAAAGAAACACCATGTGCAGTGCTGTCAACACCTTGGCAATATCAGCCTTCCCTCAATTACTTTTGCTTACAAATTACTCCTAATTTTGTTCTTTAAAGCTAGTTAAGAACAAGTGCTGGTAGGATTGATGGGGAACTAACTGCATGATTAAGTAATTACATTTTTAAAGCTTGCCTTACACTACGACTAATGATTTGTCACACAGTAGCAGAAACCCAAGATAATGAATGAGAAATGTTTATATGTAGTTAGTTTCTTCCAAGTCTTTTATCATACCATGGCTGGTGCCACATATGCATATGATTCTAAAAGAAAGAAAATCTATCATATAATCTCAACATTTCTGAGCAATTTGTTAGGCCTTTGATCAAAATGTGTACAATTTATTATGTGATTTGTCCTATGATCAAAATTCTTTTGTTTTAGAAAAGACTGGAATGGTTTTGGATAAAATAGTTTTCTGACAGAAAATGGTAGTTTCACTAAACACTAATATGCTGTTGTTAGACAATGACTCAACAAAATTCAGTACACAAAGAATAATTTGAAACATTCTGTTTCCATAGTTTCAAAGTTCATAATTTTGTTTGTTTTACTGCAGCATGCCATTCACCTAAAATAAGGCTTTTCAGGTTCTGAAAACCTGAAGTTTTTATAAGGTTATTTTAATTTTTCTGAAAGGAAATGCTTCAGTAATTGCACCTTCTATGTAATTTCTGAAGTTTTAGCTTTTTTTCCCCTCTCAGATGAAACAATCGAAAATAAAGAAACAATGTTTAGAAACAAACATTCCAGGTTTTGATCATCTGTAATCATGATCTGATTTGATAGTCAGCTGATTAATTTGATGAGATGTTAGCTGTTATTTACAATGTGGAAACGTTTGGGCGTTTGAAGTACAAATGTGACAACCGAATGAGGCATTGCACTGTTGCTGATGGGCTGATCCAGAACCCTGAGAAATCAATGGAAATATTCTTACAGACTCTGTAGACTATGGATCTGACTCACAGGGAGAGTGGATCCCTGCCTTAAGCAGTCGATAGACAGTGAGAGCCAGTAGAGGATGAAAAAGGGGACTTGCTCAAGGTCAGAGAAAACACTCAAGGTCACAGAAAACAACTTCTGTTTAGTATTCCAATTTTGTCCTCATTAGAAAATCTTAAATCTAATATTCTCTGCTCTTTTAGTATATGAACCAGACTTAATTCAAGTTGTTTGAGTTTGTTTGGTCTTCTTTGTTGGTTTGTTTTTTAAACCCCATCAAATCAGATACTGTAACTAAGCCAAGAGAATAAGTGATTTATGATCTAGAGTTCTCTCCAGTCTATACTTTCACTCATCAACCATAATTTTTCCTAGGGGTTGTCTGCTCACTCAGAAAAGCAACAATAAATAGCTTTTCTTGAACTGAAAGAAAATATATGGGATTAGATCTACTTCAGGGCACTCCAGTCACACAGAAAGAAAAGATTTCAAAATCCACTTCATTTTAGAGCTTAGAGAAACTATTTGGTGCTCTAGTTAAAACCAGAACTATGGGAGAAGTGTGGACCTTGCCTCCTTGCCTCAAGGACTGCCCATCATGCCCCTCACATTTCACTACCTTCACATCAATCCTGTCACCCAACCTGGCACGGGCAGAGGCAGTAGTAGCATCGTGATTATTCTGCTCCCTTTTGAACTCTGGTGTCTTTAGCATCTTTCTAACATCAGCACTCCTGGCCATGATCACTGCTGAATAATTAATGACAACATGAAGAGGTTTATATATTTATTGTAGTCTCAACATAGTAAAACCATTTCTGCTCTACACTTAGGCTATTTTCATGAAACACAGACTGAAGATACCTGCTTTAGATGAGACTTGATTGCACTTAGAAGAGTGCAAGGAAGAGATTGCTACTGTCCCAGAGAGTTGATGAGCTACACAACAGCATGTCAGGAGGAGTAACAGACATGAAGTGATTGTCCAATGGAGGAAGTCTGCGGCATGATGCAACACAAATCTCAGATGTCTTAGTACATTTCTTTATTTTTTATCCTTAGAAAATTATGCCTTGAAAACGTTTGCTCCTTGCTGTGGAAAGGTAACTGACTGTTCATCCTTGAAGTAGGAGTAATTAGCTGACAGCAGCAGTCATAGCAGGTCTTCTTCAGTGTTGTCAGTAGACTACAGAAAACCTCAGTCTTAAAACAGTCTATGCAAACCTACCCTTGTAGCCAGAAGAAAGTGTGTCAAGAAACGCCAGCAAACAGAATTGCCTGCACTAAGACACAAAACCTGCCTTGGATGTTGAGCTGAAATGGATGTACATGTGGGTTTTCTGGTGATTATTTTTTTTTTCTTTCCTGTGCGCTTTTAAAATTTTCCCCTTCCTAGCAGTTACTCGTCCAAACACAAAGGACAACTAAACTGACATCAAGTAAAGTTGGTATTCTCCTGTCATTTCTCTGGACATCATCTGTGACAGTTGTGCTTGCGGTGATTCAGTCCCTCACACGTCACTGTTTTCATGTCAGCTCTCCATTTCACGTTGCCGAAATCCCTTCTGTCAGCTCCCATTCAGTTTGATAGGTCATGCTTACACCTGCAAGCCGGGGCAGTGCCTCTCTGACAGGATCTGTCACAGCACAGCAGTCACCATGCTCAGCCAAACAGCAACTTCACTCAGCAGCAAGTTTGTTACGATGACTTTTAGGATTTGAGGTTTTCTTTTTTTATTTCACCACCACCACCACCCCCCCGCACACACACCCCTTTTCTCTCTGCCTCCTCTCTGCCAGTGACACACACTCAGAACTGCAGGAGAAATGACAATTTTCATTAATGGGGTGAAACCGGAGACTTTTCTGGCAAAGTCAGGCCAAGATGATGGCTTTTTTTTCCTGCCTTGGTGTGCGCCAAGCCTACCACAGGACATCATGACAGCTAAAGCATTCCTTGGGTGTGCAAGGGTCGTGAAACATTGAAATATGTGTCTATCTATTTCTGAGCCATGCATCTCAAGGAGTCATTAAAATTAGAGATGGCAAAAGCCTCTGAGGTCATCTGTTCTGTCCACTTTTGACAACTCAGGATTGCTCTCGCTGGGCACTGAAAGGGCATGTCCTCCAGTCCTCTGTCCGCTCACATTTAACTGCACGTAGGATGCCACTGGGTTTTCAATTACTCCCACAGACCCCACCCTTGGAAAGTCTCTGCCATTATTCAACTTCCTTTTTTTTGTTTTTGTTTTTATTTTAGCCCACAACAGGTCTTGGTAACTTCTGCAGAAGTCAGAGGAGATGGAAGAGGCCTGAGATACAGGACTTGTGTGCTCTTATGTTCTGATGCGTGTCTTTCCATAACCCACTTGGCCTTTTCACCTTTGTCTGCACAGAGCCATTTTATTGGCAAAGTATTTGTCTCTCGATATATAATGCACTGTGACTACACACCATTGTTAATTACTGTCCCTTTATAGAGATTGATCTTGCTTATTTTGTCACAAATAAATACAACTTCCAGCTTTTCACTGTTTAATGGCTAATTTCAGTGTGACCATAGGGGAACCAATAAATAGTGGCTGTTGGACATTGCTTGTGCAAGTTATGATATTAGTCCATGGGGTGGAAGGAACCCTGCCCTTTGTGCTCAGTGTACTGGCGGGTATCTTCAGAAAACTGAATCCTTAGAAACAAAGGTGCAGACTATAGAGCTTTATTCCCATCATACTGGAAAAAGTGGCTCAGTATAAAGGACTCACATGAGATCACAAAGGCAATATGACTGTGCTATCACAATTTCATATACAGTGTGAAAGTAACCATGGAATATGTGGATATGCAAGATTTCAGAAGAATTCAACCTCATTCTTCCCCTTCTGTTTCTTTTACAGATACTTGGACTGTATCTGCAAAGTACATCATTAAAATTGAAGGGGCATATCACTCCTCCTGTACTACAGGCATCCGAGGTGAATACATGGCACAAAACCACACACATCATGACTTGGCACAGAATCGCAATGTTTGCTGTCTGTGCTTTCAGGTGAGATAAAGGACACAAAAAAAGAAACACATCTAGGAGTTATTTCTCTATATGTTTAGCACTGATATTTAACATCTGCCAAACTTCAATGAAGGAACAGTGTTTACATTCCACAAATTAATTTGAAGCCCTGAGATGTTTTTTCCTGGAATACAGCAGACTTTCTTCGTATGTTGTTTGACAGGACTAATTCACATGACCTAAATTTGGGCAAAACAGGTGTTGAGACTAAAAAGGAGATGGAGACAGGTTGAAGATTTAGAGTTGCAGTTAATCAATGAGAAAGATGTAGGGCTGTTTCTATAAGAAGTTTAAAGACAGCACTACTTTTGTAGTAAGGGGCTGTGCTTTAAGGTCTAGTGGCCTGTTACATGTGGGAAATACTTGGTGGTCTGACAAAAAAAGCTATCAAGGCACGCTAGGCTACATGAGGCTGAGAAAACTAATTTTGAGCTGAACTTGCATTGCCAGTGTTGTAACAAACTCTTTCATTAAGGTCAAGAAAATCACTAGAAATATGGTCATGCCATATGTGGTAGAACATCCAGATGAATATGGGAAGACGCCAAAGTAGTCTGTTTCTAGAATCACTAACTGTATGGTCTTGGTATCATAGAGCTGCACTCAGAAAAGTTGGCTATGGGAGGAGCACACTGGTAAGTGAGTGTTGTATTTCTAGAGTCAAGGTTAATAATACTGTGTGATCATCACTGTGCTGTTATTCAAAGCAGGTGTGAGTTTGTCCTCATTCCACACATACCTGTATCGCAGGCCCTTGATCCAGTCAAGCATATTTAAATATAAAAGGATTTATGTGTCTTATGCCTTGGAATTATTTTTTTCTAGTATCTGTCATGGGCAGATATCTGTTCCTGCCCCAGCATGGGTTGCTCTTGGGTCACAGTCCCCTCAGAGTTGTACCTCCTGTTTTCACTGAACATCTTCCTCCAAGAGCACCTCTCCAGCTGTGCCCCCAGTAATAACTTCTTCTACGTCTCCTCCATTTCTCCCTACATTTCCCCAAACACATTTCCTCATCTATTTCCTCCCACCTCCTCTGCACCTCCTCTCCATATTCATTTTTTTCTGTCTTCCTGTTAATTTCTGGATCTTGATTAATTTGGGGCAAAGATTTTCCCTTTCCTTATAACTTCAGTGCAGAGATAACTGGGAGAGGTGACGTGAAGTCTGAACATCCTTGTGCCCTGCTTGCATATATGCAGCCAAAACCTGTCATTGCATCCTCCCACCCCAACTGCAAAGACTTCTGGATCAAATCCCTGTTTCCTATGTATGTGTGTGTTTGTAATTTTGCAGTTAACATAAAATTTTCAAGTGGTTTCCAGGGAATCAGTCTCTTTCGCAAACACTCCTCAGTCTACCACAGCATCCTCAGTGCAAAGAATAGCCCAACCTGAAAGAAAGTACCTCTGAAATTTTATTCTGGTACCCTTGCTTAAAACAGACAAAAAAGTCAGGGAAAATCAATTACAAGGGGGGAGACAAGCTAATGTTAAAAACCTGAATTGAGTTTAACCTGTGTTAGCTCTGCACAATGAAGACAGAGCTTTTCTGTACATGTCGATGCTGCTTGGCAGACTGTGAAGCCACACTTCATAGGGGAGTCCTAGCATCAGAGTATAAAAATACAGACACACACCCCAGCTAAACACCTCAAGAAGCAATGCACAATGAGGGGGAAATAACATTTGCCTTTCACTGGGAATGTTAGCTTCCATAAAAGAAATAATTCTTTGGGCACTTACCAAGTGAATTTTCCATTTCAGTGTATAATTTCTTTATTTAGCATTACACCGATTATCCATACTAAGACTAATGATCAAATAGCTCTCAAGTCCAAGATATTTGGCTAAGGCAGCCCTCAGGATTTTTCTTTTCCTTTTCAGTCTTTTTTCCCCCCTTTTATTCCAAATTTTTAGGGTGATTATAGGGTGTGTAAGATCGTTAAAGGATTGGCAGCATGCACAAAACTCAATCCTTTATCCAGAGGCTAGAGGAAATGTGAGTTGCCAACATGCAATTCCTTTATTGTCCCACCAATGTCCTGAATTAAGGGAGGAACCATGTTCTTGTTCCACTGAGAGAAGAAAATAGGCTCCTCTGCTTCCCAAGGACCTGGCTGAACAAAATCCTTAAGCAGACATCTCTCACTCTTAGGATGAGAACAATTAAGCATACATTGAACTCAAAATATTTGATTAATATTTATCAACCTTAAGGTTAGAGAAGCAAAAAGCCACAGCAAGAAGACAGTATGATGTTTTTTTGTAATAGGTGTAGTTATTCTTTACATCCAGGCTAAACTGGAAGGAAGGCTGCTACTTAATCATCTGAGAAGTTGCTGAGCTTCAAGTCAAAAAACAAATTGGAATCCTGTTTTCTAATAAAAGCTGATGTTGGGACAGGGTAGAGCCACCGCCTAGAAATTTAGGACTTCTTATTCCTTTCCCCTTAAGACCATGCTCACATACGTGGTTCATGAGCAAAAAAGTCAGGATAAAAGACATTAAATTCACTAATGGTGCTGAAATAAATAAAGCTTGAGCAGATGAAAAACAAGCTTCCTAGAGCCACCGTGGAAGTGGATCCCATCATCCATTGTCTGGAGACCAGGGAGTGATTTAGTTTCCAAATCTCCTCAATCTTTTGTCTGCTGGCCACCGAGGCAGCTGATTAACAGTGGGGTTTATTTTTAACATGGTCACCACCCTTACAATGTTACAGGTAATTTTTGTTTTCTTTTTTTTTACTTCAACTTAAATAAAAATGAAAAATAAGGAGAAAGCCTCAAGTTAACTGAATAAAGACCTCTGGTGTAACAGTAGAATTATTGCTCTGTACCCACTACTTTTTGAGGTCTTCCTTCTCTCATTAATGCAGCCAGGAACAATTCTAGAAGTCCGAAAGATCCCTTAAATTGGGGAACTCCTGGGTTTATGTCTTACCTCTTCTGTGGATTTTCCCTGGTACTTGTAATGTCATTCCTGCTGCTCAGAAGATCTTTATAGCCAGTTTAGCACTCCAGCCACCTAGACAGATCTTTAATTGCTCTCCTGAAACACTTTTAGTCTCTCCTGAAACAGTTTTACTCTTATCCTCAAAAAGGGAAGCCTGGGTGCGTCTGTAAGTAGCTCCAAATTGCTTCTCACACAATGTGAAGTTTTGTATTTATGACTGAAGAGTCTGAAAACTCAAACTCATGGATATTGGGGACAGAAAGCAAAGCAGTAAGTTTAGTGTCAGTGGGAATATGTTTGTGCCATTGCCCTAGCCAAATACAACTTTCAAAGGGCACTGTTGCAACACCAGCACTTTTCCTGGCAGCCCCTGAACCTTGCACCTTCCTTCTCTAACCCACTTGGCCCCACTGGCCGTTGGTGAAATGGTGTCAACTGGTGTGTTGCTGTGGAGGGAGGCAGGTGGTGCCAGTGCCGGCATGGGGGAGCGCCTTCCCATAGGGCTCCTGCTGCTCCACTTAAAAACCTGCCGTTGCCTGAAACCTCCCCCTTCCAGCCAGGGTCTGATTCCACTTGCGAGCAGGAACCGTGCCATTCTAACAGATGGGTTCCAGCGCAAACAGCCAAGAAAACATGTATATTCATAAAAAAAAAAAAAAAAAAAAAAAAGGGTACTGAGGGCATGAATGCTAGCCAAAAACATCAACATATCTCCATGTCTTCTCTTAAGCGTACAAATCCATGGTTAAGAAGATGTGTGGGCGCTCAGCTGAATTCATTAAAAAAAATTAAAACAAAATGCCTGGCCACGTAGAAAGAGATTTTGGGGCATCAGGAAATGGGCAAGGTGCCCTGAGAAAGAGGAAAAGTGAAAAAGAAAAGTAATTCTGGAATAGCTGAGCAAGAAAAATGCATGGTGTCTGTCTGGTAATTCCCACAACCTGTGACTTGTCTGGGTATTCAATTCGTGCGATAGGTTTGGAGGATGGGGAGAGGGGTAGGTACAATTCCCTGTCTCCTGGACCTTTTTTTTTTTTCAATGTCAAGCTATTATTCTTTCAGTAGCCCAAAATTAAAGCAAACAAACAGAACATCCAAACCCAAGAATTTTTAGGCTAATCTAACATTTAGGAATCACTCAGGTATGTCATTTAGCACAGCACAGTTCTGTCCTTCGGGTCCTAGGGACAGGAGCCCTGGTGGGATTTAGGCAGAGAACTGCAAGAGGCCACAAGTCAAAAGACAAGGAAAACAGATGGGGTTGAACTGAGAACATTAGAAAAGGGACTGTGAATGCAGGTAAGGAACCCATGTCACCTGGAAGACCTGCTAGGAAGCCCCTTCCTAGCACCAAGTAGCCACAACAGGCCAGCCAAGGCCAGGTCTAGGCATGACAAAACCAGGCAGGTGCTGAGGCTACTGGTGTGGCAACCAACCAGAGGAATGCTTTGCTTAAGGCACAGACCTTGAAAACCAGGTCAATTGCTATTGGGAGGGAGGGTCTGTTTAGGTGAAATCTCATTAATTTATTTTGCACATCCCATCCTCACTGGCAGCAGAAGCAGCACATAAGCATACTCCTCTCCCCCCCTTACCAGTAACACATCAAGAATAGGAAACCTTAAACTGGGTTTTAGTTAGCCTCTCTTCCCATTGAGGGCGTAAAACGTCTCGGAGGGGTGGTGCACCCGTCGTAACCAGCAGAGATGTAACAACCACGTAACTCATCTCTGCATGGTTTGGAGCTTGGAACTGGACCCAGATTTTCTGCTTCCTTGAAGACTTCGCTGTTCCCGGAACAATGGGATGGTGTGAGGTGGGCCTCTGCTTTTGAAGCTGTTCCAGTTCATACAAAACAGCTAACAAAGGAAGGCCTGCAAGCCAGATCTCTCACAGGACTGTGCTAATGTAAGAGCTAGGGACTTAGATTCCTTAGATTAATTCATATTTCATTGCCTTATGAAAAGCTGAACAACCCTACCCTGAAACAGGAGGGAAGTCTTCATTACAAGACACCATGGGCTAATTCAGAAAGGGGTAGGATCTCAACCTTTACCTACATCACCATGTGGTTTTCAAAGCAATCTAGGAGTCACCAAGAAAGTCAGAGGAACATGAGGTAGTGTACTGAGCTCATGAGGGTTCTAAAGACAGAAATATTTGCTTAGGAATTTTTCAAGTTCCTATGAGCTTAAATCGAACAGTGTTAGAATCTATGTTTTCTTGAAAACCTTACTAGATACTAACACATATCTACCAACATACCAATGCCTCTAAAAATCTCACTCTAAGCCACTTACATAAGGCCATATGTGAAGTCTCTGTGAAATTACAATAGGGTGTTAGGAGTGTAGGCTAATGTCCTAGTCACTTTGGGTTTAAAATCAACCTGCAGCATATCTATAGCATTTGCATTAGCATATCTTTTCTGCAGTGCTTTGAAACCATTACAGAAATTAGTCCAGAATGCTATGTAAGGCCACGGGACCCCACCATTTAGAGCTGATGAGTATTTGTCACAACCAAGTAACAATGCAGATACTGCTTTTTGTACCTGTCACAGCATCTGAGAACCTGATCCAAAACATATTAAGGTGATAGTCCCTCAAGATGGATTTGATCAGGTTTTAAGTGGTTGCTGATAATGAATATCAAGCAAAACCACATGGATATCAACCAAAGAGGCCCAGCATATGGTGAAATCTCTTGACTTTTTTGTAGTCATGATCTTTTCCCATGACATTATACGTCATGCTAAATCTATCCAGCAGTTTTGGCAGATGTCTTGCCATTGGGTAAATCATGCTTCCAAAATTTGGTGTCAAAGTGTAAGAACCTGTGTACCAACACCTCACCAGCCAGGAGTTGCTTTCATGCAGAAAGCAGTAACAAATGGGGCAAGTGGTGGAAAAGAGGTAGAAAAGAGACTTGATACTGGGATCTTCTCAGGGCTCTGTAGAGGTTCTGAGCTGTCAAAGCTCCTCTGTGTTCAGCAAAAATATTTTTTCTTTAAGTCTTTGATCTTTAATCTGTGTGCAAATGCATTGATGCAATTCTTTGTCCTTTTCTCTCAATAAGCCAAAAATCTACTATTGTTCATAGTGCTAGAAGTTAATGCTCTCTCCCTGCTGTGCAGCAGCTATTATTATTATTATTACTACTACTACTACTACTACTACTACTAATCTTCCTCTCATCTATTCCCATTCTACACTTGCTTCTCCTAAATAATAATAATAATAATAATAATAATGGTAATTAAAAAAAAAAATCAAAATCTGAATTCTGCCCTTTCTAATTACAAATCACCACCTGTGGTAAAATTATTGAAAAACAGATGAGCATTTCATTCCAGCAATAGCCTTAAAACAAGCAGCAGTTCCAACTGCCAGTGTGATGTATAGACACAGCGCAGGGCAGATGAGGGATTAATTAGGTCTGTCCCTGCACATTGCCAGGGGAGCACTTCTGTAGAGGTGATTGAAAACTGGAAAGAGTGGCATTAGTCTTCATTGTTGGTTAAAGGCAACAAAAATAAAGATGCAATTGAGTTGACAAAGCTTCCAGGTATGTGGCTGAGTCATTTGGAGATGTCAAAATGATCAAACCATAATTAATTAGCTAAAGTGCTATATTTAATTCCTCAACTTTAATGAAGATTTCTGCAGCTGAAAACAAACAACGACACCATTTGTTTCTGAAGGGAAGGGGTGGAGTGCACTAAGAGGATGACACCAAAGTTTAATGGCGCCTTTATAATCAAGCCCATGTTCTTAATCTTATTGTCATTTTCTGTACATAGAAGCCCAGTGCTGTTGTATGCATTTGTATTAGGACTGCAATTATGAGACCAGAAGCAACTGGGAAACCAAATGCTTATTGTTTCCAAGTAATAAAACAGAATACAGCCAAGAAGCCTTTAATGTTTCCTGATATTGATCTCCAGGGTTGACACTGTGAAGACACAGAAGACCTCAGTGGCAGGTAGTCTAAATCTGGATCTCAGGAGTTTAATGCAGTTCATTCCAAAAGAAAGAAATTTGAGATTTATGAGTAAAGAACTGTCAGAGTAAAATGTGAGTTTTTCTCCCAGTTCTGCCACAGACATATACCTCTGACATGCATGTCGCATATGCATGTGTCTGCAGACACACACACCTTTGCTGATGCACTTACGGACTCCTCAAACTGAAAGACACTTCCTAAGATACTGCATTCTTCACACACAGGTTTTCTGCAGAAGTGGCTGTTTTCAGATGACTTTACATTAAAGCACGCCTCCTGTTTGCCCCTTTTGTGAAACACTGTTATGTCCTTGGTAATCCTGGGCATGTAAATGGCAAGCTTTTTAAAACTGTGACTGCCTATGCAGTTGGCATACACACAGTACCTTGCATGAACAGTTGTCAGCAACTTCTCTAACAACACTGATATAATTAGAAATAAGAGCTGAAGAAGCCTTGTGCTTGGTGCATGTAAGATAATAGTGCAAATGACTTTAATCAGTACAAAGCATCACCTTATGATACATACTATGCACAAGGGCAAAATAGGTGTGCATATGTGCACACGTGCCAGTATGTGGGTGCAAAGTCTCTGCTTTCTGCAAACAAATGGTCTTGTTTGGTAATGTTTTACACCCCGTTCACACTGGTCTTGACAGCTACACGGGGTGTGCTGCACATGGAAGCAGGACCAAGATACTCTCATCAGTGTATTAGACACCAGAGGATATTTTCTAATGTCTCTTCTCTGACAGTCTGTGGCTGGGATAAGCTACATTGCACAATCTGCACAACATCACGACCTTCAACAACCCATTTCCGCAGCTGGCATCTCCAACCTTGTATAAACCAGAAGGATGAGAAGATGCTGTCTCCCACAGAGAGCATTTACTGGCTTAGCTGACAGTGGAGGCCTTAGCAGGAAGGCCAGTTAATGTATTGTTTCAGCTACAATGTAAAATGTAAGCAATGTTTTGCTCTTGCTCAACAGCTGTTACCTCTACCATAAGCTGTTAAAACTCCCTCGTTATTCCATGCAGCCAGGCCAGGCCTATTTCCTGCGCAGTTGTCATCTCCTTAATATATTACGACATTACAAACTTTATTAGTATATTTGCAGTGCCTTTTTATTTTTTATTAGCTAATGGGCTGCTTTCGTACACTGTATTTTCTTAGTCTTTCAGAGCTCAGCCTATAAAATGGCCAAACGTGATCCCATCTGGAAGCCATTAAAGATCAATAGAGACAGAATCTGAAGAAGAAAGAATTAAAAAAAAAAGAAAAATCTACTATCAAAACAATTGCGAACAAAAACCTGTCAGCTTCTGTTTTCAAATCTGGGTATGCTAAAGCACATCACACTTCCAACGTGACAAAAAGCACCATGGTCTTGTTAACAATAGGAACAACTAATCTAGTTTAAAAGAATCATAAATATGATTAAAGCCCCCAGTTTCCTTGATTCTTTTGGAAAATGGAAACCCTCCTAGCACACATTGTATTCTTCTGAAGTGCAGCGTTCTTTGTGGGGAAGCAGCTCAGAGGACAACTGCTTCTGTGCCAGAAATATGAGCGTGAGCAATATGTGACGTTTCCTACTGCAGCTTTCGTGGTTGTGTCAGAACATCTGCAGATGTTAACACAGCAGGATTGTGCCCATAATGAGGAACCTTCATTGTGAGATGCAGATTATGGCAGCCAGATTTGCAAATTCTTATATGGCCCTGAAGTATATTAACTATGTATCTTCGGTACTTAAGTATTTTGGCAAACAGGCAGGTCTGCAAAGGTTTTGAAGCGCTCCTGCACCAGGTCAGGTGCTCGGCTCCACAGGCACCGTACAGAAAGGGAGAGAGGATTTGAGGTTTTGCAGGAGCAAAAGGAATTGGGAAGACGAGCCCTCTGCGGGCTCATCCTTGACCCAGTGCTAACATCAGCTTTGAGAGTGGCATCCAGTCAGGGAGACCTGCTCGGGGCTGGCGTTTGCCTGTCGCATGGGCACTGAGTGTTTCACCCATCATGAGGAAGACTGTGTTTGTTCTGGGAATGTCACAATAGCTGATGCCTGGGGACTTTAAGCAGTGAAAAAGGAGGCACTTACCTAGGCTGTGCTTGTTCACCACTGGCTTCAGACACCTACAGCGTAGGCTGCTGGGTCTGCTTTAATCATCTTACAGTCACAGAGAGAAGCAGACATTTCCGGGGCTTGACCCACCTGACCTGCTTTAGAAACATGCCTCAGGATGAGGTGAACTGTGTCCTAGAAGGATCTTTCTCCTATGTCTCTGAAGGCAATTCAGACCGTTAGGTCAGATGTAAATACCTACTGTGGTGACAGGTGACACCCACCCAGGACCCATGTGGTCAGTGGCTAGTTATACTAGTAAACTAAACGCTGCTAGATCCTGAGCCAATGGTCACTATCTAGCTCTGATCACACAATTAAATTCTCCCAACCTCTAAATGAGTGGGGCTTCCTCCAAATTACCTGCTAGGCGTGGTCTTTGGGCGAAAAGCAGATGCCTCAATCTGTCCTTAGCTAGTAGATCTTTGAGTTTATGTAGGAGGTAAGTGATTTGCCCAGAGTTTAGCACTCACCCTCTTGCAGAAATGTTTGTTCTGGGGAGTTTTCTGTCAGTGAGGACTGCAGGGAGTCTTAGAGTAATTCATTTCAGCCTTGAGAAGAGGAGGCTCTGGGGGATCTTGTCTGTGCATGTAGCTACACAATACAGAGGAATAAATCAGACAGAGCCAGACTCTTCTCAGAGGTATCCAGTGAAAGGACATGAAGCAATGGACACAAACTGAAACACAGAAAATTCTGCTAAAACAGTAGAATTCCCCTTTTTACTGTCAGGCAAACCAAGCCCAGCACAGGTTGCCCAGGGAGGTGGTGGAGCCTCCATTCTTGGAGAGATTCAAACATAGTCCTGGGAAAGCTGTTCTAGCTGATCCTGCTCTGAGCAGGGGAGTTGTCCTAGATGATATCAGAGGTCCCTTCCCACCTCAGATTCTAATTGTGAAGGTTCCTTCTGGCATAAGAAATGGGATCCAACCTTCTCTTGCTGTGCCTAAGCTATTGTGCCAAAGGGCTGTCTGAGGCAGCTCTGCCTCTGCTGTCAGAGCTGGAGCAGTTCAGCTTTGCAGGAGATACCATCTTGGCCACACAGAGTGTACAGTAACTGTATAGCTCAGTGTTTGAGGAATGTACCTGAAAGACAGCTCCAGTCCCAGCATTCATTAGTACTTAAGTAGTTTTGATGAAACAAAGCAGATTTGATGAAAGTTATAGTCCAAGCATTTCCACAGTGCATTCACTAAAGCACCTTGTTAAAGCTGAGAGATTTTGTTTACAACTCTGTTCTGACTTCAGGAGGGAAGAGGTATGGACCTAGGACCACAGCATCCTAAAAGTATGTTGTAGGAAACAGAACATCCAGATCAACTCTAATTTTTTAATAGAAGCCCTTAAGTTTTTACTGCAAAATGTTTAAAAAGAAATGCAAATGACCTTTTTCATTAGGTATTCGGAGAAAAAAGTAATTTGGCTTTAGATTGACTTGATACAAGTGTTTTTCTTTTATTCCTCCTGGTTAGATGGCAAAGCTGAACAATCAGATTTAAAAGAACCCTGAGTCCTAACCTTGTGCCTTGCCTATTGTAATATAGTATGGAGGAATTTTGTGCTACTGTTGCTGCTATTCATATCGTTCCTTTTTTGATTGACAGCTCTGGGGACAGCTTTCAGCAGTGTTAGATCTACTTTGGAGAAAAAATCCACACACTAATAGAATGCAGCTCATCTTTACCTCAGGCTCTGGATACACCCACAAGTTTTAAAGAAAATGTCACTCTCACTTACTGAAAATCTCCCCTCTAAACTTTATGCAAAATAATAATAATAATAATAATAGTGATATTAATAACAACAACAACAGAAAGAAACCTAAGATGATATACCTACAATTTGGTATTTACAGGAAAAGGATGCTTTCTGTTAGGCTATTGCTCTTGAAAAAAAAGGAAAGAGAGGTCTGAATAGCCACCTTGAACAAGTCTTTGAGATTTTAGGTAGAGCTAAAGAAAATCCTTCTCTGCACTGGACCCAGAAGCTAACTTAGACTTAAGACATTTTGAAGTGAATAGGAGAGACAAAGTGTAGTGTGCGCTAAAAATCATATCTGCCAAGGAAGACCAGGGATTCAGAGGAACAGGATGAGGCAGAATTATATTCAGCAGTGGGAAAGAAAAGCAGGAGATTCATACGACAGTGCTTTGGTACCAACGCGATGGACACTTTAGGCAGAAAAAGTAGATACCCATTAGATTTTGCAGCAGACTGCTTGATAGCTGAGGTCACCAAACTGTCCCAGTAAAAAGCAGCATTTGAGAGCATTTGTGATTTGCCAGCACCAGGAGAAGCAATGCACAGTTTAAAAATACTGCCCCTCAATGGGAGAAAATGTATTTCTATTAAGGGACCAGAACTGCGCTACGCCTGTTGGAATTTTTGCTTGTGCACAGGAATTTAGCTCCAGGTTCATGTCTGTCACTAAAATTGACAACTGCCTATGGCTCTCTACAATTGAAACGTAGATCTTAAATTTCACATCATTATCCAAATAAAATATATCTGCCAAGGGGGACTGGTATTACACAGTTAGAGAACTGTGATACCAGTTGTCTGATTAACATATTGAGAGGAATATAAGAATTTCTCACCTATTTTCCAGAGGGAGACTAACTGGGGAGCTTGTGGTAAAGAGACTAATTGAACATCCTCCCTCTGCTAACTACGTAGATGCCCAGAAATATGTCTGCTCTGTGCAAGCAGGTTTTCCCTCTGCATATTACATCTGCTTTTTAGGACAGTCAGGAGGAAAATCATTAAATCTTTTTTTTTGCACCTCTTTTGCTAAAAAAAAGTTAGCCAAATCTTCATGTTGAAAAGTGTATGAATTTCCATAGAAAGCTTTCTTATGGCTGCATGAAGTAATGCAGGCAGAGACTGTGTCTTACACAGAGAAGCTGCTCTTGGAAGCAAGGAGCACTTCTTTAGTCGATATCAATGAGGCAGAGATCAGAGAAAATCTGGCCAAGCTTCGTTCAGACCCTGAAATATTAATGGTGGAGACAGATGTGAATTTACACATTACAGCCAGAGTCCAGTTTAGAACTGGATCCACATTTCATATGTGACTGAGGTCAGGATTTTGGATCAGCTCATCAAAGCAGCTGGCCACCGAGGATGCTCAGAACCAAATCTTCGTCTGAAGTTCTTTCAGGGTTTGTGTCTGAAATGTTCATGGCATATCAGAGAGATCCTCTTTCATCTCTTTTGTTTTGCCAGGGCTTAAGAAATACAAAACTGAGTCTGAGGACTCAGCCACAGAACAGTGTTGCTGTAAGTCAGCTAAGCCACAGTAGGAGTTTCTGTGCGCATTCTTAGCCCGTGACATATGTGAGCTAATGAGAATCACGTTACCTTCCAGTGAAATAAGTTTAAGCTGGCACAAATTACCTGAACAAATGCCACAGATGAAGAACATGTTCACAGACAGTTGACACCAATGTTGATGTGCCATCCCTTGTATCTCACTCTGCAGCCAAGTGGACCCATTCGAAGTTTATTCTATTAAGAGAGTAAATAGAATTTGACCCATACCCAGCTCTGCACAGGTATAGCTCATCTGCTAGCAGCCATCTAGAAAACAGAGGCTGCCACAAGAAGACTGAAACCAGTAGGTCAAAATAGATATTATTTCCCGCTACTTGGCTCTTATGAACTGTATGGTCTGCCCAGTTTTGGCCTTCTTTGTAGAAGGAGGAGATCGAAAACTGGAGAAAGTCCAAGAAAGGTTACTAACACAGTTACAGAGCTGGAACATGCAAGATGTATGGAGAGATGCTGAGGGAACTGTGTTTAGCTTGGAGAATAGACAATTAAATGAGAATCTAATTGTTGCTACCTAAGCAGGAGTTTTCAAGAACCTGAGGCTAATCTTTTTTCCTTGTAGTTCTATAGGATGCTCCTAATTGCCTTTTTTGAACATAGGAGTGATATTTACTTTCTTACAGTTCTCAGGAGCCTTCCCCAATCACTGTCACCTTTCAAAGATTATTAAGTGTCCTTGCAATGACCTTGTACAGCTACCTTAGCACTTATAGGTGCATCCCATCAGGTCCTATTGACGTGTGTATGTGCAGTTTGTTTAAATGTTCTTTAACCTGATCCTCTTCCACTGAAGGTGAGTCTTCCTTACTCTGGAATTTCCCTCTGATCATGGGGACCTGGGATTCATGAAGGCCAGTCTTACTGGTAAAGATGGATGAAGAAGGGATTGAATACCTCATCTTTTTTTGTGTGTTCATCACCAGGTCCCCTTCATCCTTCAACAGCAAACTAATATTCTCCCTGGTCTTCCTTTTGCTGCTTACATGTTTGTAAAAGTTTTTTATGTTGCACTTCACCTGTGAAATTCAAGTCCAGCTGGGTTTTTGCTTTACTAGCCCCATCCCTCCACTTGGGCAGTCTATACTTCTCCTGGGTCACCTGACTCTGCTTCCATCTCTTACATCAGGGGTCCTCAAACTTTTTAAACAGGGGGCTGGTGCACGGATGAAGTGGCAGGCAGTCATCTGCAGCTGCTTGGTTCCCCCCCCAACCCCTGGCGCGGGCGGGGAGGGCGGGCACGGCGGGGGGGGGTCTGTAAATACCAGGGGCCAGATTTAGGACCCTGGGAGGCTGTATCTGGCCTGTGGGCTGTAGTTTGAGGACCCCTGAAATAGACTATTTCACTTGGAAGGGACCTACAAGGATCACCTGCTCCAACTGCCTGACCACTTCAGGGATGACCAAAAGTTAAAGCATGTTGTTAAGGGCCTTGTCCAAATGTCTCTTAAACACTGACAGGCTTGGGGCATCGACCACCTCGCTAGGAAGTCTGTTACAGCATTTGACCACCCTTTCATAAAGAAATGCTTCCTCATGTCCAGTCTAAAACTCCCCTGGTGCAGCTTTGAACCATTCCCACGTGTCCTATCACTGGATACCAGGGAGAAGAGCTCAGCACCTCCCTCTCCACACACTCCACACACTCCACATGACTCTGACAGGTCATCCTGCCACCTCCTTGTCTCCAACCCAAAGTCCTTAGTCGCTCCTCACAGGACATTCCTTCCAGCCCTTTCACCAGCTTTCTTGCCCTCCTCTGGATGCATTCAAGGACCTTCACATCATTTCTACATTGTGTGGCCCAGAACAGCACACAGTATTCAAGGTGCACCAATGCTGAGTACAGCAGGATAACCACCTCTTTGGAGCAGCTGGTGATGCTGTTTGATGCACACCAGGGTGCAGTTTGCCCTCTTGGCTGCCAGAACACACTGCAGGCTCCTATTGAGCCTCCTGTTGACCAGCGCTGCCCTCCTCCCTCCCCTTCCCCGATCCTTTTCTGCAGGGTTGGTGTCCAGCGACTCCTTTCCCATTTTACACTTGTGACCAGTGTTATTCCATCCTAGGCAAAGTATCCAGCATTCAGAGTTCTAAAATTTCATCCCATTAATCATTGTCCAGCACTCCAATCTGTCTAGATCCCTCTGCAAGTTTTCCTGTCCCTCAAGAGAGTCAACAGCACCTCACAGTCTGGTATGATCAGCAAACTTGTTAATGGTGCATTCAGCTCCTGCATCCAGATCACTGAGAAAAGTATTATTGAACAGAACTGGCCCTATAACTGAACCCTGAGGAACACCACTGGCAATCAGTCACCAGCCAGGTAACCCCATTCACTACAACACTCTGAGCTCTGCCCTTCAGCCAGTTCTTTACCAAGTGCATCATTACCCCACTCACCCCACAGCTGGACAACTTGTCCAGAAGGATGCTGTGATCGACAGTATCAAAAGCTTTAATCTGGAAAAAAATACATCTAACACCTTCCCTTCATCCACTCAGCAGGTGCTTGGCTTCCTTTATGTTGGATGGACCATTCCTGAGGTTGGAGGAGATCATCCATGAATCAACCATTTCTGCTGTACCAATTTTTTTTTTTTTTTTTCTCCAGAATGCTCTCTCATAGGGTTCTTTCAAGCAGATCCATGAAAAAGCCAAACCATTCTCTTGGAGTCTAGTGCCATGATTGTGGTTTTTGCCTGGAGCTGTTTTTTCAGGATCCTGAACTCCACTGTTGTGGGCTGCTGCAGCCAAGGCTGCCCCCATCCTTCCCATCCCCTTGCTTGCTTGTATGTATGAGGTCCAGTATGAGGAGATTACCTCTCCTCATCAGCTCTTCAACCACCTGAGTCAGGAATAATCCTCAATGCACTCCAGAAACCTTCTGTGCCTTGCTTGTGCCTTGCGGTGTTGTGCTTCCAGCAGATATTTGAGTGGTTAAATCCCACCCTAAGAGAAGTGTCAATGAAAAGGAAGAAGGAAGATGCCTGACAATTTTTGAGGAATTTGCTTCTTCATAGACAATAAAACCCTAAATGACTGGGTTTTGCTAATCAATTAACATGTACACAATGAAAACAGGGTGAAGTAATACTACTCTGAAAGTGTATGAACTGGTGCACATGGACCTTCCAATTCCCTACGCTTACACCTTACTAGCAAACCCTCGTTTCAGCTTGTTTTGATAAGGACAAACTGAGTCCATGTGGCATGAAAAGAGACATATGCTGCACGTCAGGGATTCCCTGACCTGTTTGAAAGATACTGTTCAAAACAGAAAGGCTAAAAAAGTTAGCGATCACAAAAGAAAAAGCAGCTTCATGATAATGCCTAATATTGTGCTGTGTTAAGTAAGCTGAGTAAACTTTGGACAAGAAATCACAGAAATAGAGTGGACAATCAAGGAACTAGCCTTGCCTTTGTGTACTGTATTGGTAAAACTAGTACTTAACACTTAACACTACTCTTCGAGGCATGTTACAGACTGGATATTATTCAGAGAAAAATCTTACACTGGGATACTTAAAGGTCACATTTTGGCTAATTGTCTGCAAAGAAGATTACAAGGATTTTAATTTGGAATCTGTGTTTCTTAAATAAAATATCAGGTCTTAAGTAAACCTTTTTTTTTTTTTTTTAACAAAGAAAAATACTAGGGTGGTCTGGTGGTAAAATGCTGAAGTTAGAGAAGGGAAAAACAAAAAGAGAGCACCAGTGCTTAGCACAGCCAAGACACAACAGCAAACATCAAAAAGGTGGCATGAATCTCTCAATTTCTGATATTTTCATATAAAGAAAGAATGGCTTACCAGAGGATATGGTTTAGCCAGAAATGCACAATTAGCTCAAAACAGATGTTAATAGGTAAAACTTTATCACCTGTTTTACACAGAAAATTAGATTCAACAATCAAATGTTGGTTTTTTTCTGGCTATAAAAATACATGATTACTTCCAGAGTCAGAGCACTGCTTATATAAGAGGGATTTCATGTTGGTTGCAGAGGAAAGATATTGGAAAACAAGCAGCCACAGGAAAATCTGCCATTAGAGAATCCCCAATAAAGAGCAATTCATGTCCTGCAGGAGGCTGTAATTTCCCAGGGAAAGGGAATGTCTCGAAACATACTTAAGCAGCACCTATTGCCATGTTTCCTGAGACTGCAAAGCTTGAAAATAAAGCACAATTCCTAATTTATGGTGGTGCCAGAAGCCCTAGGCTGGCCCTTGTGGTATTCTAACTTGGTTACCTTCAACAGAAAGGTTGGATTCAGGCACACCATCCCCACTCACAAGAAGATGCAAATGTTGTGCAGGTCTGCAGAAAAAAGAGTTTCATAGAGTAATGCATTCTGCACATTAATGCTAGAAAATGCTTGGTGATCTCTAATGGTTATTTGAGTTTCACTTATTTTTTTAAACCCTTATTAGAAAAAGAAAAGGAGAAATGGGAGAAGAAAAAAGAAAAAGGCAAAAAGAGAAGATGTTTTGTTATGCCGAGCCCTTTTTCATGAAAATGTAGTCTCAGAAAGTCATTTCCAGTCACAGACACAGCAAATACTAAGTCACTATTAGATCTTGATTCACTGCCATTTTTCTGCACCAGAGACGACTTTGGTTGGACATGCACAGTGTCAAAATGCTTAACATTTTTTTCTGATCTTTTTTACCTCTGTAACAGCTTTTTGGTCTTTCAACATCTTATTCTGTAGAGAAGAACCAGGAATTTTCCCCATCTGTTACAAAAGAAGCGAAATTATTTTCAACTTGCAAATTATTTCAGACTTGGTAGAGGCACAGAGACCGTGATGCACTCTTGATGTGCCAGTATTTGATATCTGCTCCCATTCTTAAGGTACTTTACAGCAGGCTTTTTCTTTTTTCTTTTTTTCCTCTCTTTTTTTTTTTTTTAAACTACAGAACAGAATCATTGAATATGGGCTTACAAATAGCAATAGATTTATACAGTTTATAGATCAGAGATTCATAGTGTATGGCATGTAACAAAAATGTGTAGCAGCATACAAAAATGGATATTTTATGAAGGAGAAAAATTACATCTTGAAAAATGTGAATTCTGTGCCACAGCACAGACCAACAGCATGCGAAGAGCAGAAACTAAAGGTCAGGCTCATCTATTTTTAGGTATCTCCAGTGTAGATCTGCATCTTCTATTTATGAGTGAAATACCACAGATTCTCACTGTAGTTACAGGAGAAAAGCAGTCTGTAATTATACCTCATGTGAAAGTAATTATCTGTAATAGATTTTGGGGTTTTGTCCACTATCTTGCAACCTTGTGTGGTAGTATCTTCTTGAGCAGTGCAGAAATGCAGAGCAAAAGGACACGAAGACTAATATTCATATCTACTGATGAATGAAAGAGCCTCACTAATATTCCGATCTGTAGCTAAAATGGAAACTTAGAAACACCAGAATCAACAGTTACATTTACCAGTATATAAACAAAGCAGCCCTGAGATGCTGCAGTAGTGGCGCATTCCCCACCACATCTGCCCTGTCTCTGGGGCATTGCTACAACATTTCAGCACAAAGCAGTGCATTCCAGGCATTGGACTTTCCCAGGAAAATAGGCAGCACCTCATTGCCCTTCGTGGGGTCCCATTAGTGGTTACTTACAAATTATATGGCATTAGGGCATATACAGGTGAAAATTATCCCATACTTTAAAGTCTCACCCTTTATAGCCCCAGTAGTTATTTTTCTAAAGGTTTTTAGATCTGGTCTGGAAAAAGGTCAGTCAGCCAGGGAGGAGAAAATTTCCTTATGAATGACATGAGCAACCATGCCAGTCAGAGAAAACGGGCTACAAATAGTTCACAGGAAGAATTCTCATTGGCAAATATTGAACATTTTATTTTTTTTAAGAAACCAGGATCAGTGTGTGAATGATGCCGAAGCAGCAGTGTTTGTTGCTTTGTCCTATTTCCCTTGTGTAATCCAGTCTTCTGGAAGTGGGCTCCCGTTGAAATGCCAGGGGAAAAGAACCCTGCAACTCAGGATGCTGCATCATATTACTTCTTACTTTAAAAAGAAAATGAATTTGCTGTTAGGGGCCAAACTGCTTATCCCAGCTAGAGGACACTTTTTCTTAGAAGTTTTTCCTGTGAGCCAGGTCCTCAGCTGGTATAAATCTGAGCAGCTCTGTTTAAATTAATAGAGTTACACAGATTTACATGATCCAGCTGCTTGACTTCAGCTAAACAGCTCCTATTAGAAGGCAATTTTTGGTGTAAGGGTGTAAATCCTTGACCCACACTGAGTCAAGTAGAGAAAAAACAATAATGATCATTTTTCTTTCTTTCTTTTTTTTTTTCTTTTTTTTTTCTTTTTTTTTTCTTTTTTTTCTTTCTGTCATGTACTGGGGGTGGGTGGGTGGAAGCATCAAATGAGATCTGCAATTCAATATATATAGGCCATGAGAAGGTTTACAAAGAGAAATGAGTGAGATGGATAGAAAGAGAAACAGAACACATATTGAAACAGTGTGCCCTATTTGCTGAATGCAGCCTTTGTGAAGACTGATGGATCAGAAAAAAAACTGGAAGCTGCAGTGCTCTGTTTATCCAAAAATAAAATATTGCATAGGTCAAGCAAGCACAATGCAATCCTCCCTCCCTTTCAGTGTATCTCAGCCTTGACCTGAAAAGACAACTCTAATGTGCTGAAAGCCTTTCAGGTTCCTATTCCAGGCAGGGACTGACAGCTTTCCTGAGCTATGTCAGAAATAAGATAGATTTACAAAAATTAATCAAGATCCAATTTATCAAGAGCTTGAGCACATATATAACTCCTTTTACCCTTAAAGCTAGGCAGTCACTTATATAGCTTACTAAATTAGTGTGAATTTAAAAAAATGGGGAAAAAAAATCCTAAACTGAGAGAAGTGCTGTGGGACAAACTTTCCAGTTACATTATGCAGAAAGGTATCCAAAATTAATTTGGATTAGTTTTATGCTCTCCCGTCCCTTTTATTCTTCAGTAAAAAGTGATAAGATTGCTCCTTCAGGACTGGGAAAAAAAATCAAACTGAAGTTTAAAGGCACTGACACCTAGCACAGCCCTCCCTTCCATTAAGAAAGACGTATGTGTATATTTGTATTTAGTGAAAGACAGCAAACAGTGGGGCCAAACAAGGCCATCTTTAACTCATAACAAATTTCCGAGTAATTTATAACCTTCTGATGGCAAAAATCACATTGCTCAGGAAAGCTTGCTGAGACCATCATACTCATTTCTCTTAGATATGTTTACAGCTATCTTGCCAGAACATACGGTTATTCATTCATTCTTGTCTGATCAAACTCAGTTTCAATCTGACCTTCAAAATTAACAGGCTAATATCCCTTTCATTCAGAACTGTAAAAACCCTGATCTTTCTGAAAACGGGCAAGTGGAGAGAATACTACCAACAGGTGAGTCTCAAAAGTTTCAGAACTTCTGTTGGGTAAATGTTCAAAAATACATGATTCATTAAAAAAAAAAAAAAAAAAAAAAGTAAAAGCCACCAACGAGTTCAACAGTGCTAATAGATCTATCAGTAAAGGGATTAACTGTAGGAAGGGGGACACGGCTGACATTATCCGAACTATCCAAGCTGTTGTCTTGGATTTGGAAATTGGTCCATTGGGTGATAAAAGGGCCTGAGGTCCTTACTAGTTTGTTGTACTTGTGTATCTGCTGTTCTGATTTTGACAAGAAAAAAGTGTGAAAACATAAAATATATGAAAATAACAAAAAAAAAAAAATCTGTTGCATTTGCACTATTGAAGTAATTGCTATTTGTTTGGTTTTCTTTGGACCAACTTTAAAAAGACCATACATTTGTCTGGATTCTTCTTCCACTTGGAGGATCTTGAATATCCTCACACAGACTGGATAAAACCCCTAAACCTAAAACTTGGAGAAAAAAAGCCCAACTACTTTGTGATATTTTTAGTTTAATTGTATATGATTAAGCTTTTCTCTGTGGTAATGTGGGTGCATCATCCAGTGCATGCTATGGCTGTGGGGCACACTTGCACCTTCTTAATCTGTTGACGTTTTGCCACAGAGTATTGCGATATGGTCAACACTGCAGCTAGAGTAAATCTAAAGAGAAGCTGAGACAAAGCACAGTGACTAGGATAGTGTGTGCTGTGCCATATTTTCCCACAGTAGTGTTATGGAGCATGATTTTGGAGAGTCAGCACTCATTCCTAGTGGTCGTCCACCCTTTCCTCTCCATTTCTTACCTGTCATTTGCTCTCTAACAGGACATAGCGAGAGCAGAAGTGGTAAGAAAAGACCTGCAGAATCTGTAAGCCACTGATGAAACTGAGGAATATCAGCCACAATATCCAATGTTAGTGTTTTTCCAGGAAAAATTTCATACCGTTTTGTTTTTTCCTATTGTTCTATTACAGTCAAGATAATCTGTTGACAAAATACAACAAACAAACAAACAAAAAAACCCCACAAATAATAAAAAAATAGTGTTAAGAGTTTAAAGAGTAAATCATTACCAGGCATAATTCCTTATGCTGTCACTGAAATTATACCTATATCCACACTATTAAATACTGATACCTGGTTCCAGAGTTATTCACTGAGACACAAAGCTTTCCCACTGGAAAGCAAATCGGGACAGAGTCTTAATGGAGGATGATGGTGCAGCGTCAGAGGGGGCAGGTGTTCCCCAAGCCTGCCACTGCTTTTTCCTAAGAAAGCTCCAGGTTTGTGGCTGCACTTAAAAAACTTGCTTGGTGGTTGGAGAGAGTGAAAGACTTTGGGGGGTGTGTGTGTGTGTGTGTGTGTGTGTGTGTATTGTTGCTGGGCATGGGAGCAGCTGGTGCCTTGCTCTGTACATTTCCAAAGTCTGCGTTGAGTAGCGGACCCCCAAACACATACCAGTGTTCAAACACCTTCCTAATACACATTTCTGTAATAATTGCAAGAAGAAAAGCAAAGAAAAAAAAGAGGGAAACTTAAAGAACATAAACCACCAGTATATTTTCTCTCCAGAGTGTCCCAGTTTCTTCCATGTCCAAATTTTCTGTTTCTTTGGACAGAAGCTGCTTCATGCCTCGCATTGGTGGCTTTTAAAAACCATTAACAAATCTAGTGGCCAAACCACTTATTTAAATGTTCAAATTAATTACCACAAAATACCAGATTAACATCTCTATGGGTGCATGATCTTCATCAGAAATGCTTTTTCCTCCTCAAGCTTGTGAATATGAAACTTGTGTCTCGCGGCCATGGAGAGTAGCCCAGAGTCAGCTCTGCAATGGGACAATTGCACATCCTTTGTTCCACAGACACTTAAAATGGGAAGAATGTACCTAATTTTCTTCTTTTTTTTTCCTAAGATATGTAAAGAGAAATTACAAAGCAAAAAAAGCAAAGCAAACAAAACTTAGTACAGGAATAAAAAAGAACATTTATACATATTTTTTTTTTTTAAAAAGAAACGTTAAAACGTCATGGGCACAAAACGATGAATTCTAAGATCTAACACGTCCAGTTGCCCCAGAAAACAAAACACAGGGGTATGCATCCATGCACAAAGGCTGGAAACTCTTTGGATCTGGTCCTGCTCCTAATGACAAGAGTTTCTCTCCTCTGACCGCACAGGATGGGGCCCCTTCATTATCTTCCAACCAGCCGATAATTAGCAACTTTCGTAACAATCATGTCAGATGAGCAGCCTGGGGAAGGGAAAGGAATCTATTATGTGGCCAGGGCCTTCTGTCTGCCCGATCTTTTAAGCAGATTGAAGTGGGGCGGCCGTCGCGCACAACCGCCCCAGGTAAGCTGGCGCGGGGCTCCTGGGGGTTATCAAACTGGCCAGGGCTTTCAGGCAGAGCAAAGCCTTCCGCTGGGGAAGGTCCTCCCAAGTGCTGGCACCGCATCTCCAGGATTATCCCCACTGCACTAACATATCATCTGGCTTTAAACTTCACCCCCTCTGGCAAAGTATATACTCAAAATGCCGCTCCCCCCGCCTCCTCCCCATCCCTCCTTATCCTTTAGTCCCATCTTCCCCCTGTTCCCAAGCAGCCACGGGCTGCGGCCGGCACCGCTGCCAAGCACCGGGCTGGATTAGCTGCAAGCCAATAGCTGGGGGTCAGGATTAAGAGGCCAGCATGCACTTTAATACAAGCTGCCTATAATTAATGGCATTATTAATAGCTTGACTGAAAAATTCATTAAAAAATCCATTAAAAATAAATACCCTTTTACAAAAGGCATTGCCTTGGGTAAGAAAAACAGAAAAAAAGATAAAGGAAAATTGATTGGTGGTTTTCAGTTCACAGAAAGACAGACCATAGTTCAAGCTGATTAAAATTGAACATTTTAGATTAAGCACCCTTGCCAAAATATTCTCTGTAGTTACCCAATATGAAAATATTATGAGATGTCATGTTTTACATTTTTTATACATGCAGCTTTCAGCATAAGACACATCCACCACATGCACAGGCACTCCGATGTGCACACATATATGTGCCTGCGCTCATACTTGTAGGTAACTTCCCTCCCGAGATATTTTTTCTCCCTCAGGAGCAGCAGGACTCCTGCATCAGAGGTTAACTGTAAGCGATAAACTCTGAGACTCTACTGCAGAGTGTTTTCAAATGCTGCAGAGCTCCCTGCCAGCACGTATCTTCACCTCTCTCTTTCCAGGCCTAATTGTTGCATATAAAAGGGGAGGAAAAAGAAATAATTAAAAAAAAATAAATTCAAACATAAAATGGGTGTCCTTTTGATACAGGTGTGGGCTTCCCTTTGGATTTCACTTCCCAGTGCTCATCAGCATTTTAAGTACACTGGCCAGGGAAGAAAAAAAGCAGATAAAACAGTCTCATTTATACTAAGGCCTCTTGCCACCTCTTTAGGAGTGCAAAAAGCCATTAGAGTGAGCAAAAGTATAATTTATCCCGTTTGAAACTCCCCTTTACACTGCCTGAGAGGTGTAAAGCTGACTCAGGCTAAATGAGGGATGGATCCAGAAGGGGCCTTGAACTTTTCTTCCAAATCTTCCTTCTCTGAAATGAATCTCATGAAGTTATGGGCGAGACTACAAAACAACAATAATTCTACATTATTTTTATTACTGCCAGCACTGAAACCTGTATATATTCTCAAGGCAGACACTGATTTATAACTCAGTAGGTGAAGACCATGCTTGGACACCAACATGTGCCATTTCTGAACCACCAGCTTCTCTGCCTTTTTATAACCTCCCTGTTATTTACTCTGCTTAAAGTAAAGGACTATACCAGCCTTAGGGTCCAAATAGTGATTGACAGTCACCAAAACCTGATGCTGGAGTGAAAAGGAAGCATTGATGGAATAAAATCCTAAACCCCAAGAACCACAACTTTGTTTAAAATAGCCAAATCATTCCAAGGTAGATGAACCCCAAGGTTCCTCCTTCCTTCTCCATAAACAGGAGCTGGTGAAGGATGTAAAACCCAACTACTGCTTCTCCTGCCAACCTTGCTGCTGCTCCCACATCACTGCTCTGCAGCTGGCATTACCTTTGCCAGCTGATAACGCAAAAAGTTCACTTTCCATCACTGTTAGGCTGAAGACACAGAGAATGACTCATGTGTTAGTGTCTCCGTTTCTGTTGCTTTCTGTTGGACGCCCAGTGTGGAGTATCAGTGAACTCTCTCACACTTCATCCCAGGAAGGCAGAAATATTACTCCTTGGCTCTGCATTCCTTCTTGGCTCCTTGTGTTGCCAGCTGTTAAGTTTAATGGCCATCAAACTGTTTGTGCCTCCGAATTAAAAGTCTCCTGGAGGCTATGTTAGATCCTGCCTTTTCTCTTGAGAAACATAGCGATCCTGTGCTTAGATCACCCTTGCGTTGTCTAATGAATGCAGCTAAGTTGTTTTCGGGGATGCAACAGTGTGTTTTGCCCTTAACTACATGTAAAAAGCAGTAGAAATTTCACTCCAGGACTAAACTTTCCCAGAAGATATTGTAACAGATAAATGTTGTAAGAACCCATAACTGGTCTACTGTTTGTTGTCAAGTCACTCTGGTTCTTTGATCAACACTGTTGTTCTACACGATTAGAGAAATGTGAGAACAGCATGGAGTGTGGACGGGCAAAACCCGTACTGTGTCTCCCCCCCAGCCCTATATTTTTGACATTGTTAGATGCATTAGGTGGAACCTCTCAGAACTGGGTGCACAGGACCTATGGATACAGTCCTCACCCCTAAGCAAAAAAAGTCACAAAACTGAATCCTTTTGACTTTTTCAGATCCGCATGCTCTGCATGTGACACTGCAGATGTGCAATCACAACACCGTCTCATAAAGTATACGTTAAAAAAAAAAGAAAGGAAGTCTACCTAAATCTAAATGTTAGATAAGTATGAACCTATTTATTTGAAAAATTCTGGTTTTCAAAATATAAAAAATACTCAAGTCAACTTTAAAATGATCAACATCAAAACTTTTCATTTTCAGTTTTCAATTTTCACTTCATAATCTCCAGTGAACTAAAATAGATATTTTCATCTAAATATTGGAAACTAACCTATAATTTAGAATTTTAATCCCCTGTTTTTAAACACAAAATGTTTCAATAACCTACTTATCAGTCATCTGCTGTCATATTTGGTTTCCTCTATCACATTCGTCCCTTAGGTCATTTAGAAAGTGAATTTAACCTGAAGATGAAATTTTCCTCTCTGCAATGGACTGGCACAAATCCTGTTCATTCCCAGTAGAAGGTGATCGAGCTGATTTTGCTTTGGTAGTACAATCTAACCAAATCACTTCTGTTTTTAGTGAGGTACAACCACTCCTAGGGGTACAAATCAGCATCCTCCTAAACAGCTGTGACCACACCACACAGTTTTAGGGAAGAAAGTGAATATGGCACTTGGCAAAAGGATAGTGCTAATTTAAAGCTAGTTCTGTATACTGACATCAGTTAAAATCTGGCAATAATTTTTTTTATTCTAAAGAGGGGTGCTGGACATTTTCCAAACCAAAAGGTTGTAGAGGTGATAATCTGCCTGAATACCACCCTTCGGAAATCATAAGCTCCTTGTTCATTAACAGTATATGAAGAAGTGTGTTTCCACTGAGACATGCCTATAATGATCTATGCTCCTCTGTCATCCCAGTACCTCTGTGCTTCCAGGATCCAGCCACATTTAAAACTAGCTCTGGTACCTCTGCATGGTGCTGCAGATCTTGATTTCCTCCATAATCTTTCATTCATTCTGGGCACCTTATTTTATCAGACATTAGGTGTGAGATTCATTTGACTGAAGGTAGATCTTTGCAATTTAAATTTCTGTACCAAGATTAGTCACAAAAAGCCCTCTCCACATTCAAAAGGGGAAAAAATACTCCAGGACTGTGAATTTTCTCATCCTGAAGTAGACATTCAAAATTACAAGGTGAATTAGCTTTTGAAGGTGGTTATTCCTATCCATTAAATACAGCAAGATTCCAGAGTGATTAGCACTGGACAGCTATATGCAATGTTACATCTCAGAGTGAAATTAAATTAATCCAACTTTACCTAAAAAAAATTATCTGTATTATGAAAATTAATCTGCAGTGTGATTTATGGTAGACTGCAGGGAGGGAAATACATAACTACATATCCACATTTAGATGGATATTTTTATAAACTATAACAGATCATTGATAGAAATTAAATGTCATTGGGAAGTTTGCTTTGTATTTGCATTGCGTTTTGTACTGTATGATTGGAAATTAGGGGCTAACACAGGTGCCTAAGTCTAGGCCACTAGTTCTGTTCGAGGCCCAGTGAATATCTGCAACATCCACACAAGAACAGAAAATGTGGTGTAGGATGCACTAGAGACCTGAGTCTAGGAACCAGGTGGAACTGCTCAGCACCAAAGGGCTGAAGCATCTATGTACAGGCCTAAATATCACAATTCAATTATGAATTATACTAAAAAATGACTTTAACTCTCTGAGAAAAATGAGATTCAGACAACAAAAAGGAGTGGGTAGAATTCCAAGTTTGTTTAACTATCATATCCAGCACACCCCAGGATGTGCATGTCTTAAAACTGATCAACTTCCAGAAGGTACCACTAAAATTAGCCTCATTGGCAAAGGGATACACCATATACGCAACCTAAAGTGAAGCATTTGCTTCATTGCTGTTAAAGCCTGAGGATGCAATACAATAAAAAGTGTGTAACCATGAAAAGTGTTAGGCACCGGAAGAGATTACCACTGACAGTATGGAAAGCAAATGAAATCTAAGTTTTAAGACAGGATTTGAAAAGTTTTGAGGAGGGGTCATCTGACATGGCTAATCTCTACTGCATGGTGGCTGGGAAACTCTTCTTAGGTCTGGGTCCATAATGTGAGGGCTTCAAATTATGTCTTGAAGTAAGAGGGAGAAACTCGATCTCTTTTGTTTATCACAAAGAAATTTTTTGATAAGGATCTGTGAGCTCATACAAAGGGAACTGGGCCATGTTTCATCTGTAACCAGGAAAAGGAGCAAAACAAAAATTATACCTAAGGAAGATTGTTACCTACAGACTACATAAGGTGGAACTTAGCAAAATGAAGCCAGTGGGTGGAACACCTGCTAGACTGAGTTTTGGCTGAAGTTTCACACTTTTACATTTCTTTAGCAGCCTGTTTCTGGCTAAGCCCCTCTCTGAAGTAGATATGAGAAAGGTCTCCAAAGAAACTCGTGCTTGTTTGTCTCTCTGATGCTCCAGGGAGGAATAACAACTGGCAGAAGAAACTGGAGAAAGGGGACCTGTTATAAGTCAGGCCCATGTCAGAGGAGAGAGTCAGGCTGTGGATCTCAGCTACTCTTTCTAGCTCAATAGTACCCTTTAATGCTTCAAAAGATACCTTCATCCATGCCGCTACAGAGAGCATGGCCTAGACAAAAGGATGTTCTTGGTCCTTTATACAGCAGCAATCACTGAAAGGAATTCTGCAGCCTGTGTGATGGACAGCCTGGTGAAGAACTTGGAATGATGTCATGTCTCTTCTGACTTTAACATTTCATAAAATCTGTTATTTCATCTGTTGTTCTCTCTGACCACAGTCTACTGTACCTGAATGAAATCATACTCATATACAAAATGTCAGAATAGATTCCAGTCTGGCTGCTTTTGAGGTGATTTTTCTCAAGAGTCAATATTATTCCCCAAATTGATATTTTTATTTCTTTTTTTTTTTTTTAAAAAAAAAAAAAGAAACAAGAAACATATTGACTGCTGTCAACACTTACCTTGACCCAGACAGAAGCATTTAATTCCAGTTTTCTTTTCCTAATTAGTTAATGTCTGTGTACTATAAACTTTTTTTTTGTTTCTTTCATTTTCACTCCTCTTTTTTAAAATCTAGAAATCAAATTGCCTCTCCAAAGCTACATTTATTGTTGTTTTTAAATTGTTAAATTAAAATGTACCTCCACTAAAATAATTACTGACTTAAATGTGTATTCATAAACTGTTTCACTGAACACCAGACTGAACTTTTTCAGATTCTTGATTGCTACAGAAAGTTTTAGCCGTCATGCTGTCAATGCTCTTCACTGGATGCTATATGACGAGGAGTCAAAAACCCACCATTTAAGCAATGTTCCCAATACATACCAGTTTATAAAGATATTTTATACCACGCTCTCTGCTTCAGCCAACTGTGATATGCACGTCCATGCTTCCGTCAACAAAGACCGTTCTCATACTGAGGCACTACATTATTTTGGTACTGGAAGCCAATTTATACTCTGTTCCCACTTCCTCCTCCTCCAACAAGTACATTTTGTGTCTTGCTGTTACAGGACACGCCTAAATGTTTGAGAAACATCACACAAGCCCAAGTGCACATCAACTTTTTCTCCTTGAGGACTTCAAGGCTAGAGATTTAATGAGTAGGGTGGGGACTCTCCAATGTTACCCACTGGCTAAGTTATCCATTTCCAGCTTGTGCACACAAATTTGATACTTTTCCAGAGTCAGATAGCATCTATAAAAGATTTCTTTTATCTTTAACCTTGTTAAAACAAGATGTCTGGGTGGTAATATTTCCGTTCTCTCTCAGCCCACATACTCTGAACAATAATGCACTTCACATGGCTTAATCAAACTGAGATAATAGTGTCATAACTGAGCCAAAATTATGGAGATCACAAATCAACAAGAGGAACATCAGTTCATTGGAACGTTTCCTTTGCCAGTGCAAGTACAACTGCAGTACATAACCATGTAGAGACTATAGGCAAGGTTTGCTTTCAGGGAAGTGGTTCTCAACTATTTTTATGATGATAAGCTTTTTTTCTCCAAACAAGATACTATTCCTATGTACTGACATAACATGGGCAACTTGATTAATATGATCTTTAAAATTCCTGAGGTTTGAAATTCCCATTAACTGTGGCATTCATCACTTCTGACTAGGAGTTCTCCAATTAAATACTATCTCAACTCTTCAGCTTCACTCGTTATCCAAGTGCATCTCAAGAAAGCTTCTTGTCAGTTCCTAAATACTCACTGTTCAAGCCTTGACATTTGCACTTTTCAAATATTTGCATACTATTATTATGCTTCTGTTAGCCATCTATGAGCGAAGCTATATTTATTCTATCCTTGCAATCATTCCTAATAATTCAGTCCTTCCCAGCTTTGATCTTTTTGTTCTTCTTGGAATAATTCTTGCATATTGTCAGCACCCTTATGTTTTGATGATGTCAGGAATAAAAACCCAGGTGAAGTTACAAGAACTGACCTAGAGGTACTGCCTGCCTGAACTATGATATAACATGTTCCTGAATGAAAACTTTAGGATTGTATCAGATTCCCTTATCTTTCCCAGCCTTCCAGCCCAGTACTATGCTGGTTTGCAAACCACAGAGCTTCTGCACAGGGCAGTTGAAGTAAGACAACATTGCTCAGAGCTGGGACTAAGTTCCCTTGTCACTCAGCTGGTTTTCCTACCTGTTGGGCTATTCTCTATGTAGATAGCAGCTCTGTGAATTCTGAAAATGTGAAGTTTCTTTGCAGAATGAAAAGGAATGCAAGAAAAGAAATGCAAGGCTGCTTATAGAGGAAATGATTAATTTAATCTGGTGGTGGTAGCAGAAATGCCCTTTGTGCTAAGATATTATCTAAACCCAGGAAATGAAAGCCATGTCAGTGCTTTATTCTTCTATTATATAATATCCCTTGGACATTAACAGGACACCCTTCCACTTTACAGCTTGGTCTGTGACATCTCAGAATTCTTATATGGCTATGCTACACTCATGACATTACTAATTAGAACAGAAATTTAACTAAATGCAACATTATGTCCACAAGTAACAACATTTTAATTTTAAGATGAATATTCAACTGTCTGCCCAACCACTTTGTAGTCTGCTCTATTCAGGCCTTCATCAGCAACTGAGACACATTAGTGTAACTGCATGTGTGCTATTCTGTATGCAAAAGATATCTGAGTATTAACTAAATTTGCAAGAGGAATTAGGATCAGTAATAAATGCTTTAGCAAAGAGGCTTTTGGGAATAAAAAATGTATCTTCAGGCAAAATTCTCATAAACTAGACATCATCTTTGATTTACAGTTTATAGTATTTTCTTCCCTCTGTCCAATATTCCCAGCTTCAGGGTTCCTGTTCTGTTTGTTGTGATTGACTGTATAGGATAGGAAGACAGTTCTGTAGGCTAAAGTTAAGTCAGTGCAATCATGAACTTAGGAAAACAAAGAAAACGTTCAGCTTCAGTTTATACAAACCAGGTCACTCAGGCTGAAATCCCTCAGATTCACTTACTGGTAAGAAGCTTCCAGTTCTTAAGACATGGATATTGTGCTCGCTATCACTGAACTGATTCAGTGTCAGAATCTAGTCATTTGGTTGAAAGAGCAAAATGCGGCCATGTGTACACAGGGTGAGGAGGAAAAGAGGGATGTTTCTGGGATGCCCCCTTCCCATTCCACATAAAAATAGCAGTCCGTCTCAGACTCAGTGGTAGTTTTACCTTAGTAACAAAATTGAGACCTCTCCTGAATGTCTTGTCCATCTCTGCTTTCATAGATTCATAGTGCATGAGGCCAGAAGTGACCATTATAATTCTCTCGTCTGACCTCCTGTATAATAAGTTGATTATTATGATCTCTTCTCTCCTTGAAATCTTAAGATCACATTGTCCCATACCTTGACTATTGAAGAATTATGCCCAACAGTATTTTTTCCTGTTTTGAATTTTAAATGACCCTATTAATGGACCTTCCACCAGTGACAGGTTGTATAAAAGTTACTTTAGGACTCTTTCTTTTCCCTTCTGATAGTCAGCCTATATGTTTCTTTAGTTAATTTAATTCTATTGCTCATGGCAATGTCCACACCCTAAATAGTTCTTCACCCTCCTTGGCATTTAAACCCTTCAAATGACTGTAGGCAATTTTCCTGTTTCTTTTTAGTCATTTATTAGCCAAGCTACATGGGTATTAGTTTTTTCGGATCTGTCCTTATATGTCAGTCCTACTCAGCCTCTTAATTGTGTCTTAGTCTCGCTCTTCACTGCTACAGAGGAAGAGATTCAGTTCTCTTCTTGCTTTAACACATCCAGACCAAACAGAGTGTAGGCAAAATCCCAAACTTGCTGAGGCTGTAAAAACTGCCGCTGACTTCATTAGATGTTGGAGCAGGACTTACAATATGTGTGGTTCCTTCTGGTGAATGATACAGGGAAATGAGTTAGCAGCTCTGTAGCTGTAACGTTATCTCTGCAAAAACGTTTTATTTTCTATGTCCTGACATAAGTACCTCATGGCTATTTTGCAGACCACTTTTATCTCAAGTAATTTTGCCTTCTGAGTCTCACTTTCCACACAATCTTTATACATGAATTGATTTTTTTTCTGGGTACTTTACCTTGAGTTTTTCAGGTTGAATTTTATTTCCCATTTCTTGCCAGTGCAGTCTCTGTGTGTCCCTCTGTATTTTTTCTCTTTCCCCTAAGGTGACTTCAGGATACCTGGTGTGGTCTCATGAAGATAGGTTTTTATTGTGCCCCTCAGTTTTTAATGAAGTGTCCTCATTTCAAAGAGATATCAATTAAATATATTTTGCAAACGCAATTATAACATGCTATTTACAATAGCCTTCTTCCAGAGCATTAATGAGAGCCTCCAATTTTTATTTGACTATGTGGTATTAGCAAGTGGATCTTACTGGGACAGCTATACACTCCTCCACATTATTCAAAGAAGGTCTAGTTTTCATTAACTTCTTGCTGTGGATTTTCATTACATTTTCAGTCCATGCAACAGTGTTATTAGTCAAGCCAGTGTAAATTAATGTGTTAAACTAGATTTTGAGTCTAACACTTTGCAAATACATTAACTACACTGATATATAAAATACATGTTATGGTCACTTCAATACCTTTCCATACCTTCCCATCCATACATGGAATACCTATACCTGCATATAAAAATACATAATTTCCATCTTGAGAAATATACATACGTGATGTGTGTGTGTAATGTTAAGCAGCTCTATGTGTTTGGATACATATACACACAGCAGAACAATAAGTAAAACTGTAAACCAGCCAGTTTTCTAGAGAAAGTGTGTGAAGAACTTAAACTTTACTCATTCAATGCAAAAAGGAGATTAAAAATCAAGTTGGCAAATTCAAAACCAGTGAAAAGTTGTATGATTACATCATGGAGTTTATCTGCAAAAGAACTTTTAAAGCTAAAACTTAACTAATTTAGAAAGGTACAGATAGTTACTGGCTACAACATAGAGTATTCAAAGGTATCTGAGTGTAAGCAGACTTTTGCAAGGGTAGAAAATTACATCAGTCAGGGCTTAAAGACTATCTCTGTAAAAATGAGGATATAGGAGGGACACGTAACTGCCATGGCCAGCTCCTTATGGAGGACTCAATTTAATTGCTTAAAAGTTTATAGATTCTGTCACCTGAAATTCCCTGGGGTATCCAAGACACTTTTATGGCACTGTTATGTACAGGGTCAATAGAAACCCTATGCTTCTCAAGTAACGTAGCTCCTACGACTGTAAGAATATATTTGATGTACTGGAATATGCATCCCCAATATAACCTTTGTTATTACACCATCATAAGGTAAGATACTACCACCTCTGTTCCTTTGTATCAGTTCCTTTCGATTGGTTTCCTTAGGTAACCCAGCTCCTCTGAAACTTCTACCAATGTGTATTAAAATTCAAACTTTATCTAGGTACCTACCTGTCTGTCTGTGCATTTCCTAATTACCCTCCCTCACAAGATAGAAATCCATAAATGTAGACTTGACTGCATCTGCTTACCACTTGTTTTTTGTAGATAAGAAAGAACTGTTTTACAGGCTTAGCTCATTTGTCCAAAATCAGAGAGGAAACCTGTGCTGGAGCTTGAAACAGCTTGCAGGTCAAAACCAATTTTCTTACTTTGTATGGGCAGAGAGAAATTTAGTTAGGGGGAAGAAAAACTATAGTAATGCAGTAAAATTAAGCTGAAATCAAACTGTAACCCTTGCTGCCTTCGTCTATGGATCACTAGACAAGGACCATTTACCAGGCCTAGGCATAGTTGCGTTTCTTCATGTTTTAATGAACATATGCAGAAAGTTGAGAGAAATACAGGATAGAAAGCAGTCTAATCCTGTAATACATGGGAGATGGGTATTATCAGTTATGACAGCCCATAAAGCTTCCTGAATAATCTTTGGTCCTGCCTACGCTTTGACACACTCCAGACAGTTGTCTGGCATTAAGGCCAGCTGGCATGGAAAACCTTGCACTGAAAATATTTAATCCTCCTAACGTCTGAAACAGAATGACCACAACCAGAATTCCCATGGGAATAATCCATTACCAGTTCCAGCTCCTGAGCCAGGCCCAGAAATTCTGGGGGACAGTTCTAGATGTCCAGGAGCCACTCTATTTAATAGGAGAGAAAATCGAGTTCTAGTGCCTGACAATATTATTGTTACATTTACCAGCATAGCTCTAGTCTTCTAGGTATGGTCCGATATTTGCATGGTTATTTTTTCCTAAATAGTAATCTTATTCATAGTACAAAATTTTTTATTAAGTATTTTTAAATGGAGTTATAAAGGCGACAAGTTATCATTTTGTAAAAAAAATAAAAGATAAAAAAAAGGACAATAATGTTCAAAGTGTCAAAATATGCTATTTTAACAGAATCATAGAATTGTTCAGGTTGGAAAAGACCTTTAAGATCAACAAGTCCACCTGTTAACGCAGGAGGGCCAAGCCCACCACTGAACCATGTTCCTAAGCACCGCATCTGTATGTTTTTTAAACACTTCCAGGGATGGTGATTCCACCATCTCCCTGGGTAGCCTCTTCCAGTGCTTGACCACACTTTCCATGAACAAATTTTTCTCAATATCCAATCCTAACCTCCCCTGGTGCAACTTGAGGCTGTTTCCTCTTGTCCTGTCCCTTGTTACTTGGGAAAAGAGATTGACTCCCGCCTCACCTACAACCTCTTCTCAAGTATTTGTAGAGAGTGAGAAGGTCCCCACTGAGTCTCCTCTTTTCTAGATCCCCAGTTCCCTCAGCTGCTGCTCATCAGACTTGTGCTCCAGACCCTTCCCCAGCCCTGTTGCCCTTCCCTGGACATGCTCCAGCACCCCTACATCACTCTAACTTTACTAGATCAAAATGTGTATTTCACTGATCTAAAGAATTTTTCATGTTATAGTGGACTTTTTTTCATATAAAATGCCAGAAACTGATTAAAATATGAATGTTCACACTTGTGAAAAACGAATTGTTTGTACTTGATTTAATTGACTGCTGATTTGATTTTTTGGTTGTGTTTTGTAAAAAAAGAGACAGTTTTTCCTATAAGGAGATAAAATAGCCCCTGCCCCAAATCCTTTCCCTGAAATGCTTTTAGAACTCTATCACACACAAAAAAATACCCCTGTAAAGAACCCAAATATTAGTTTAAATTATTGGAGAAGTCAAGAACAAAGCTGTGAAGATGGGATTTTCAGAAACACCTACATGACTCAGGAACAGAAGTCTCATGTAAAGTCATGTGGTTTTATCTATCAAAAGGTCTTGCCCAAAGTTACTCATCAGACCGGTAAAATATTAGGAGGACCCCTGAGTACATGCAGCTTTATATTTGCTTTAATTAATAAGTTGTCTGACCTACTGAGTCCTCAAGTTCCTGTACACCGGCTTTGTTCTTAATCGGGGAAATTCCAGTTTATTCGATGTTTCTGCATAATCTGGTTGCCATCCACTGTAAACACATCATAGGCCACAGACTCCATACACCTGACCTGGCATTTAGTCCAGCCCACAGATCCTTAGTGCAATCCATAAAGGACATTTGGCATTGCTCTGCCTTGCCAAATCCACCTCAGGGTTAGGCTTCATATGTTCTCTTTTGCATCAGTTCCTTTAAAGATGGTGCTTTCTTTAATGAGCTGTCAGAGCTAAACATTTCTCTGCAGTTAAATGGTACTACAGTTCCCGTGAATTTATTCGTGCTAATAATTACTGAAGAGCTAGGCACATCACAACACTGTCCCCATCTGTAAGTGGTGAGTTAATGAAAGGTAAGGTGCATGGGAAGCTCAGAGTATCAGAGCCATTAGGTCATCTTCAACGTGACCGTTTAATGCCGAACACATAAAAGTCAGGATTTGTCAAACCAGATTGAACTGATGACCCCTCAACTACCCCTGGCAACATTCTGTTTCTGATCTTTAGGTGAAAGGTAAGGAAAACCATAAAGATGTCCTACGTGTTGAAGATCCGTATTAAGTTAGCATTTCTTTCATCCTTGACAAAGGATACGTAAAAGCAGACAATTTTCCATATTTCTTCTATTGTTACTATTATTATCTCACTGAAGGTGAGGCACTGTTCTCAGAGCTCCCAAGAAAATGTGGATGTCTGTACATGAACCAAGGTTCCTGCTTCAGTGGCCTTATTTCAGCTGTGCAAAATGCTATGCATTCACTTGATTATGAAGGAAGTAATTTTTTTCCAAGTGTGTACCACATAGAGTTTCTGGATTCCTTCAAATCAGAAATTCAGACCTAAAATCAGGACCTTAAGAAGGTGTAACTTCATCACCCTGAATATTCTGCTTATCTAAAACATTTGATCTGAAAAGTGCAAAGACAGAATTGAGCCATAAGAATAAAAGAAGTTACAGAAAGAAACTCACACACTTTAAGATGGTCTGATGTTATTCTACTCTGTTCTGTAAAATTTCTGACTCCTCTGCTAAATTAAAAAAAAAACCAAACAAAACAACAAAAAAAACAACCAAACAACCAAACAAAACATAACAACAACAACAACAACAAAAACCCCTAAAAATACTTTTTCTGCACAGTTTATTTAGGGATATTTCAATTCAAAAGTAGATTCAGCAGTTTGGGGGTTGGTCCACATTCCAGTCCAGTCCACAGCAAATCCCAGAAAACAACATATTGCCAAGGACAAGTTGTATTCACAAATTGTTCAAACTGCAAAAACATAGCACCTGAATAAATTTTTTCACTTAGTGCAAAACCAAACAAAAATACTTTCAGTTATAATTTTATGAATTTCTATTTTGCTTTTGCTTTTTTATCAGCCATATGATTCAATTTTCACTGTTCTCTTACAGTCGTCTTGAAATGTCAGCCCTCAACCCACAGCCAGATCTATCCTGCACAACTGAAAGTCTCTGGTTTGCTTTCAGCAAAGGTAAAAGCAGAACTCAGAGACACCAATATCATTAGACAAAAAAACCCAAACAAAAAAAACAAACAAAAAACCCAAACAAACCCCAAAGAAACCAAATTATGTAACTGAACTAACAGACTAATTTCTTTAGAAGTTCATTCTGCTTTACTTTCTCTTAGCGACCCTGCTGCTGGTTCTGATAAAACTTGTAGAAATCTAGCTACCTTCAACTATGTCTTTACTCTTGTATAAAACCACCTGGGAAACTTTCTCTCTTGCACTGGCACCACATAGCTCATGTTGATACAGCTAAATTATCTTACCCTCTCAAAAAAAATTGATTGCTACATGTGAACTCCTCACTGGGAATGGTCCTTAGCACTCCCTAACCCTATAAGCTGTGCTCAGTAATTCTGTGACCTGTGATGGGTATCCCAGCTCCATGCCAAGTGGAAATGCTGGTCAATGCTATGTCCTTGTCGGGGAGTCAAAAGGGTTAGAGTAGAAGAGGAGGGACTTACAGACAGGTGGAAGAAGAGACAGTGCAATTATTTCAGCCTTGTTTCTTGAGGAAGTCAGAGCAGTAAGTAGTTTTTCCAAGAAAAAAAAAAAAGAAAGAAAAAAAGAAGATAATATAAAATAGAGACAATATGCTTATACAAAAGTCTAGACATATTCTTTTACCAGCAGCAGAAGGAATAAACACCAGATTATTCACAGCTTTCCTCAATCAATACCAGATATCCCTCAAGTTTTACCAACACATAAGATCTCTGAAAGTTGGAATTCAGTGAAAGATTTGGAAATAAGGTAGGAGAAAAGGCTGGCTTTGCAGTTAGCACAGGCAATTCAAGCTTAGAGCTTGGGTTTGAAACAAAGCTCTGTTAATGGCTTTTAAAGGTTCCTAAAGTGATCAGCATCAGGCAGTGTCCCATTTGACTAGGGTCTGGTGAGGCCAGAATCACAGGGACCACCCAGGAGAGCTGTAAGACCTCTTAGAATAAAAAAACCCTCAAACCAAAACCTTTCCTAAGACTATATCCCAACTTCTCTTAACCCTGCTGCATTTTTTTTTTTTTTTTTTTTGCTTCTAAATCAGGTTTCTGCCACTGAACTGCCTTTTTAGGGCTGTCTCCAAATGTCTTCATGGTTTTCCTTCCAGTGTGGGATCTCAGGGCTCCACAACAGGGCTTTTATACAAGTCACTTCACGCTTCTTTTTGCTCCAGTTCACCGTTATCCAAATACAAGATTTTAATTGTTCATTGTAACTCTTTCTTTCCCCAAAAGGTACAGAAGAAAAGAATCTCTTAAAGTTGCTTTTCAAAATGTAACAGATTTTATAAAATATTCTGATAATACCTTCCATGAGAATTTCAATAAGATTGCTACTACAAGTCAGCACTTTAAGAAGAAGGTAGCTTTTGATATCAAGGTTTGTTTATATTTCAGGAAAAAAGAGAATCAGCTCTAATCACACTTTATCTGCTTTTCCTTTTTAAGCTGCTGTCTTTTGGGTAGAGAGATCATTTTTACAAAGAGTTTTTACAGTGGACCCACTAGGCATTATTAGAATCAAACTGATGATATTCCTCCTTTAGGGCTAAAGAAATGGAGATAAGAGAGGTAAATACAATATTCAAGGTAATTTTTAATAAAACTGAAAGGGGGGGGCGGGAGGGGAGAAGTCTGCTTTCTTTGAATTTAGATGATTCCCTTGATCCTGAGAATAAATTCAACAATTTGCCAACCAAACTAATTTTCCAAAGCAGAGAGGGTAGAACCAGTAGTTTATAATAGGATACGTTTGCAAGTCTAACCACAAAGAATTAGCCATTTCCTTTTCATGCAGAAGTTGATATGAAAAGAGGGTAGATAATATGAATCATTATGCTTGGTTGAAGAATTTATTTTGAAACTGCTTTGGAGTAAAATTAGCTTTTTTGAGTAGGTGAACATTTCCCCCCCAAAATGTTTACTTTTTTCAGGGAAGTGGATTGAATATAAAAATAGTGATTTTCTCTTTGCCTGAGCTAGGACTATATACATATGCAAGTATGTACATGTATCTATTAAGATCTCCAAAATATTGACTAACACAAAAATTGTAATAAAATTCAGTCTGCTCACTTGCTTTAATCCATAGATATAGTCCAGTTCCTGACTTGTCTGGTTATTGACCAAGATGTAGGCCAAAATTTCACCTACATATTCAGAAGGCTAAATAAAATCATGAGCCTCTGACCGCTCAAACACTAACTGGGAAAAATAAAGACTCTAATAGTTCCAGATATGGATTAGTTAGTTAAACTATTTCGGTTTAATAGCTTTAAACTGTTTCTTCTTTTCAGCCTTTCCTTTTACCATAAATCACTTCAAAAGTCAAAATTGAAAATCTCTGCTGACCAAAAAACCTTTGTAAAATTTGTTAAATATTGTCCAAGTGGGCTATTTTTGTACTTCCTGACATCTCCACTTCCTTTTCCTTTTTCTTTAATATTAAACTAGCTAAAGTAATCTCCTGAGAAAACTCATGGGTTCAACAGACTGGCATTTTCCAGCCCACCCCTTCCAAATATTTTGTTGAAAATTTTCAAAACTCTTCTGTTTTGTTTTTTTTCATTGCCCTGCTATGCTAATACCTCCCCCCCCCCCACACACACACACACACAATCATGACACAGGGTCAGTGCTCAGTTTTCTCAGTATGGACACAAAGCCCATGGGAACGTGCACATGTTCAAGTTCTTGCAGCCTTTTAAGCTTCAAGTGGCATCATTAACCCCAATAAGACCATTCACCGGCATGTGCCACAGTGCCCACTCCTTCTGGCCTCAGTTCCCAGTGCTAATCCTGCTGACATAAAAGGAAACTTTGGCTAGTAACTTGACTTAAATGGGAGCCAACATCAAATGTGACTTCTTCTCCCCTGAAGTTGGGATGCACACGACAGGTGAATAGCCTGAGCTCACTGACTCACCTATGAGAAGGAGACCTACCTCCTGAGGGCCATTCAGCCTGCTCCCTTGCATACCTGTCCCTTCTTGAATGTACAGAACAACTACTTGGATTGGATATTTAACTTCTGGCTAGCTGACGCTGAAGGGGTTAATCCCCCATTACTTCTTTATTCTGGTTTGTGTCAGAACTCCAGCTTGGAGATGCCAAGGGAGCTCTTCCACTGACACCCACAGGCTTTGCCTTGCAACTTGCCACCACAGTCACCATTAAAACAAAAGATCAATACTTAAAACCCTTCTTTATTTGTCACTGTCACTTTAGATGTAGCTTTCCCCATAGAAGAAGAGGAAATGCCAAAAGTGTCACAGTAAATGTAATTACCAGGGTCTGGTAAATGTTTGGGACTTGGGCTTTTTTGTTTGCTCGTTTTCTTCTTTGATGAGCAATGCACAGCTTTCACATCCACTTCTCCAGTGAAAGGTTTACGTATTAATAAAATCATAAGTGAAAGGATCCCATAAAAGGAGACGATCTGACAATAAAGCAGAAGTTCAGTGACACCAACCTCTCCTTGTCTCACAGGCACATGCACACACGGAGTCCCATCTGCTTGGTCCCGATAGCTCATTTGCACAGGCCACGACGAATGGCTCATTTTTGAGCAGTCAGAATCAGCTGCAGCACACGTGCCTCTTGCTCTCTAATTCTTTATTGTTATTCCATGAACTCCAGCGGCCTCAAGCAGCAGGAGACAGGGACACATGTAACAGCTCTCACCCTCTGGCCCAGATACCACACCCCCCTGCCGCCTTTTTTTTTTTTTTTTAGGCTACAAACACTTCCCAGGACTCTTATTCACCACCACAGAGCTGTTCTGAGCATTTGACCGACACTCTCATGGAGATCATTTTCTGTCCCTTTTAGCAATGCCCCCGCTCAGGAGGATAAAACATTCACAAGCCATCCAGGCTTTCCATGAAAAAACCTTTAGCAAACCCTCACCAGGAGAAAAAAAAATAAATAAAAAGTCTAGCAAACCCATCTTTGTAAGGAAGATGCAGCCATAGGGAGCCAAGCAGGCATTTTTTCCCGAGTAACAAGGAGGTACTGCCCACACTTGGCTTATCTGTGCAGCGATTTGCATATATAACTCTCCATGAAGAAGAGGTATCCGCTCTCTTTGACCTTAGCAAATGAAAAGCAGACAGGTCACAACTTTAACTTATTTCTTTGGATACCAATCCGCCAACATACAGAGTTGTATAAAACACATGCATAATACATAACATAGATCTGGTGCAGACCATCTGACTTGTTTTAACCCCCCTGGTTCTGTATTTTAATGGTACTGAATTTAAACCTGTCATTTCAGTTTCTTTTCGTGTCTGTTGAATATTTGTTTGTTCCCTGCATTCGCAATGAGGTCAGTAAGTAACTCAGTGTTTATACAGATGTTTTACAGAGTAGAATCTGTCATCAATATTTAAATTGCTTATGTGTGTCTGCCACAGTGTGTCTACAAGTATAGCTGGATAGGTATAGGTACGTAGATGTGTATGCATCTAAACACACATAAAGACATGCATGGATATTCAGATACATATGTAAGATTTGAGGTTGCTGGGAAGGCATCTTTCTCCTTATCACGTATGATTACTGTTATTTACTATAAATCATCATACAGTAATATGATATTGCTTCTGTTAAAATAGGTGTAAATATCCTTAAGCAGCTCCAGACTTCTGAGTTAGCAGGGAAGAGAGCCTGTTTGGAGCGTCAGCATGAGGAGTCTGCTTTCTTGTCTGCCTGAGGTCAAGTGCAGCCTTGTATCAAGCAAATTTCATCATTTTTTTTTCCAAATTATTTTTGCCCCATTCACCAAATCTGCAAAGAGATCCACCTGGAGCACAGTTTAACCCAGTGCTGGTCAGCAGTCAGATCACTCTTCAAAACAGGCTTTCTGCAACAGGAGTGCCTGGACCATGGAGGAGCAATGGTGTGACTGAACAGGTCACGCCTTGTCTTTGCAATATGATGGCTTTGGAAAGCCTGAAATAAAAAAACTGTGGGTTTGGGGTTTTGGGGTTTTTTTTGTTTGTTTGTTTGGTTGGTTTTTTTTTTAAACACAAATTGTTCAGTTTTTGCCCCTATATTTTTGGATGACCCTGGAATCTCCAGTCCCCAGTTGCAGATATTTTGGAAAAATTGTGTCTAAGTGTGAGAGAGGTAGAGTCACCCCACGTTGCTGTGAAAGGTAATTACCCCTAAATTTTACTTTAGCCTTAAAATGAAATATTTTAGCCTTAGATTTTTGCCACATAAATGATGTTCTGAAGAGAAACACATCAGAACTGTGTCTATGCTAGTAGATAAGTGAGGATCTCATTCTACCTGACATGGCTGGATTGCATTCCTGCAAACTGCTCTTACCCCTTTCCCCCTCACTCCTCCCCCCAAAAAGACCTCACAGGAGGTCATTATACATCTTGGATATATAGCCCCTGGCCCACGCAATCCCACAATGACCTGTATCAATAAAGTCCTTGAAGGTGAATCACACCTCATGCTTCGAAGGGAAGTACAGTGCTAATGAACCACTTGCAGTTGCCAATTAAATCAGTAGCCAATGCCTCAACTGTATTTTTTTTTAAAGCACTGCTACAGTAAGTGCTTCCTTTTTCAAACAGCAAGGAAAAAGTCTGTTCTCACTTTTATCTTGCTAACTTAAGAATGCAGATGGAAGAAAAGGTTTGACCCTGGGGTTAGAACATTTTCAGCACGAAGGCCTTCGTTCCAGCCCTTACTCCCAGCGTTGTTTCTCTGCTACATGAAATAACTGTTGAATGCAAAATAAGGAGTCCTTTGAACAGGGACTGGGCCCACACCCGCCTCATCCACTGCTAGACTCATGACTCACATCGCTTCATGCTCTTCCTCTTCCCTTCTCGGGGAGCAGTTCGCGCTTCTCTGCACAGAAGCTTGCGGTTCGCTGTTCCTCTCCTTCAGCACTACCAACAAACCTAGTACGGGTGGATGATGCTGAATTGATTGCTGAACTAAAACTGATGGTTGCCTAGGTGCACATGGCCTCCTGACCTAATTCTGCTTGTGATTTGCAAGCGGAATGTACTCCTAGCTACTAATACGCATACTGCCTGCTTGGAGAAAGACTGATTTCCCTAAGCTGAAACCAACCAGGAGAAAAACTGAGCAGGAGAGAGAAATGCAGCCTCTCCCGGAAAGGAGTGATCTTCTGGCATCTCTTCATGTCTTTTGTTAAACATGCCACAAAATTAAGCATTCTCAAAGTCACAAAATAAAGCCTGTTCAGGTGAAAATAGTAAATAAACCCTGGTTTGAAGGCAAGATAAGAATGGTTTTCTTTAATATTTAAAGACAAGGCACAAGGTTGAGTGAATGGAGATCTAGGAAAAGTGTTAGCAGGGAGAACAAACAAGCAGATGGGAAATTGCTTGTATCAATACCATACCTGTGGCCAATAGGACTAAAGACAATCACAATTATTTAAACTTCTCTAGGACGAAATAAATAACCCAGCCTGTGAAAACCTTTGCCAGTGAAGAAGTTGCTAAAATGTGACTGATGCCGACATAAAGGTAGGGAGAGAGCAGAACTCTGCGATTCTGACACGGCTGCAAGAGTCCACAGTGCTCCTTCGTCTTCAGCTGAATGTTCAGTTTTGATCCTCCTCTCAGGGAAAACAGAGCAGAACAGAAAGGGTACAAACAGAGTAAACACATATGATTGCAAATACAAAAAGGATAACGTTTGGTGTATAAGGAAGGGAGGTAAATGGGATGCTTATATTTATCTTTTACCTTTGATGAAAAAAAGTTTAACTGAGACTTGTCAATGGATTTTGAAGGCAAAACTCTTTAATTAACAAAAGTAGGCATTTTATATGAGATTAATCCGTGGCATTTGATGTTGCATTCTATTACTACAGCAAAATACCTAGCAATATCTTAACATATAAAGGGTTAAGATGATCTTATTTTGTGTTAAATAGAAGCTCAAAAACTATTGAGAAGCAGTCTAACTTCACTCACATGAACAGTTTATGTGAAGTTTGTATTTATAACAATCCGAACAGCTGTAGTTACTTTTATTCACCAGTAATTAATTATAAGTTCTTAATATTTACCTTGATATCACAATCCTCTTTCTCTTCTTTTCCTTTTCCTTTTCCTTTTTCTTTTTCCTTTTCTTTTTCTTTTTTCTTTTTCTTTTTATTTTTTCCTCTTTTTTTCCCCTCTTTTTCTTTATTTCTTATTTTTTTTCCCCCAAGTGCCTTCCTTATAAAAATTATACACATCTCTTCTTTGCTTTTGACTTGCATGTTTTATTTTGAAAGTGTCACTTGTATGTTGTTCAGTATGAAACAATCTCTGCAAAGTGCTATGTGATGGTGTTCAAGCTAGACCTTCTGTGGCTTCTCCTTCATTAAAGGCCCTTACAAACAGGTTAGGAAATCGTCTCTGAGAAACAGCATAGGTAGAGCTGATCCTGCCCTAGGGCCGGGGCATGGAGGAGGTGACCTTTTGAGGTCCCTTCCAGCCGTATGAGTCTAGGCTTCATTATTCCGATACAGCAAATTGCCGCGCCCCATTAAAATGAATGCACTGATATAACACACATTTATGGAGGTCCCAGGAGAGCTCATTAGAGTGTGGTGAGACTGTTTTAACCCTCTTTTTTTCAAAGTAGAAACCAACCCAAAAGTAACGCGTAACCAAGAGACAGAAACACAAAGATAAACAAACATCCCATACTTCTTGGAATTAAATAATCTTAAAATCATCCGCTTTGGGGTCTTCTTATGAAACATCTTACTCTGGCTCCAGTTAGAGTCTGGCCATTGGAGAAGATGAACCTGGTGTGGTTGAGCAGTATGTGAGTTTCTATCAGAGATTAGAGTTTTGCTTCTACAACTTGGAGCTCATTCTCCATTTCTGTAGGATCCAATTCCGAAAACCTAATGTGTGTTCATAGTCTAAACTACCTGTTACACTGCAAGTGAGCCAAGTCCTGCTATCGTGTTGAGTAGTTATTATATCTAGAAAGATTTGTGCAAAGTGATACCAGAGCTGACATTTGAGCATCCGCAGAGAGGTGGGGAGAGCTGGGGTTGAGCATGGGGGTAGGAGAGTAAGTGAAGAGAGAGTGTGAGTCCACCACAAACTATGCAGACTAGAGAAATTCAAATTAGTGAAGTTCTACTATGATTGCATTTTTAGAAGGCAAAAATAAAAATTCTTTATTATATTCATTGTTTGGTTTTAGTCTTAGCAGGAGGCTGAAATGAGCCTCTCACTGTAAGAGATGACTGAGTTTAGTTAGGCACCCTTTGGAGTTTAAAGCCGGTCATATTTTATAAACCTTTTTTGTTTTCCTAGGCATTGATAAAGACTATAGAAGGCCCATCTCCAGCACTGCCCTGTATAGCTAGTAGTCAGATAAAGACATATAGATTAGGGAATGTGGGTCAAAAATAGAGAAAACAGCCCAGACTGACTGCACATGCACGGAGGAAGGCTCATCGCTGCAGGCGGTCACTTGTAAGAGGTTACTAGGGGAAGAAATATGAATTGATTATTTCTGGATTTGTCTGTTTGCAGCCAAATTTGTAGGCAAAGAACAGCATCTCTTCAAGACTGGAAAAGAAAAACTGCATGTGAATACTTTTGGTAGGTGGTGAAAAATATTTAAAAGTTGCTGCCTAATCTAAAACACCATACATGTGTATGCATACAGGTACATATTTGTTTCCTTTCTCAGACCAAGTTCAGATCAACTAGCTGTTACCAGGTATAGATGATGCTAATTTGATTCAATCTATTGTAGCTAATGAAACTGTTCATGATACTAAGCTTCTCACCAACAGGTAGGGTCATATCTTCCAGCAGCCTCAGGCATTGCTAACACATAATAAAATACCTGCTCTTCCCCCGTATTTTTATACATTCAAATGAATGTTTGAATTACAAAGTCCAGAGTGGCTTTTCCACCACCTCCTAGCAGTTATTTTTCCAGCCTTCAGTCTTCGTTTTCTTTCCTCCATGTTTTATTTTTTCCCATTGTTCCATAATTTAAATGTGGTATTATGGGTGGACTTGTTTCTCTTCTGGTAATGGTATCTAGAAGGTGATCTATAAGCCTTTGGGAATGAAGGACTAATTCTGGAAGGTTTGTGAGTGTAATATAGAAGATTTCACCTTCTACTAGTAGGCTTACTTTCACTGTGCAAGGATTGCATGTCCACCATAGAAATTTCAGGACCCCAGAAACTTAAAACAGAAATGCTGAATTCCTTCTGTTCAGATCCACATTTAGCCATGGATGTCATGGAGTTCATTTGTCCTCAAGGAATTGCAACTTGTAAAATCACTTGCTCTTTATTATGGTCCCCAGATCTGCTATGATATATGAATATACTTACCTTCCCGCTAGGGTAGCTATTGTTTCCCATGACCTTGAAGTGAAAAAGAAACACCGTAAGTTGTTGGAAGATTATAGTTAAGAGGCATAAAAGTGGGTGAAAGTATGAAGAAATGCCATTTTTTTTTTTTTTAATAGGGAAACTGAGGCATGAAGCACTCATGGCACTTGCTTTATATGGTGTCTTGGAAGCAAACAGAGAAAAAGAGTACAGGCTTCTGAAGTCAGTTACACCTTTTATCCAGAATATCACTGGTCTGCTCCTGAGGGTGCTGTCTTGGGTTTTACACCTGAACGACAAGATTACTGAAGTCACTCAGGTGAAATCTCTGCCAAATCATTTATCCCATGAAAGAGCCTGTTCACTCACCCTCAGGCCAACTGGCATAATCTGATCACCTAATATCATCTTTGATATTCATCCTAAATTCTAAAAGCAGCCATGTCCCAGCTGTTTATTGGGAATGGCCCTTGTCCTGGGCTAGCTCTTGGATCCCTATTGGGAATTTCTTAAAATTTATCTGGGCCAAAATAGTACCAGTACCAAGATGTATGACCTGGTACTGCCTGATTTCTGTAATTATGGTACTGCTATAACCATAGCCACTGTTGCTTGGCAGCATTGCTAGTTCTATATGCTGACCTCCTCTCAGGACAGGTTGCACAGATTCAATTTGGTCTGAAATACAATCAGTCTCAAAAATGAATACAAATAAAAATTATAGTCTAATGATGGAATATTCTCTCACATTGCCGCTCTCTTGGTGAATTCTTACACACTCATGGGTCATCGTGTTTAAACCTCAAGTGAGCCTTGCCAATGACAACTCTAAAATACTCTTTCCACCATGCTTCATGCCTCCTGCCTTGGGCCCTTCAGCTCCTCCAACTCACCCCCAGAGACCATCTGCCACCAGAAGCTGCCAGCCCTTCAGTCTCAGAGTTCTTCTTCACCTAACCCTTGACATCACAGGATCATTCTTGGGCACCAAGCCTCAGCACACCCTGGCCTCCCACCTCTTCCCAGACTTTCTGTTCCCTGCTCTGCACAATCAGACACTTCTTTGTTCAGCTACAGCTGAGACAGTGCCCAGATAGTTTCAAACCATGTAGGATATTAGGTGACACATGAAGGCTAAAGCTGGAACATAATCCAAGATAAAGAGGCTAAAATTTAACATTCCTAGCTAAAGGCCCAAAGAAGACCCCAGAAGAATTATGTTCTCTTAAGCAAGGTGAAGCTCTTGGCTCTGCCATGGCTGGACCCAAGCACCAGTATCATTTATTATCCTGGGACAGAGTAGTCTCAGCAACTGAGCAAACCTTATAATTGTTTTTGACCTGAACTCCAGCTCATTTTTAATGTGCCTTCATCCCTTGTCCCACTGTCTGAGATCTGGATACAAACCCTGCTCCCAGCTGCCAGAGCAGCCTTGACTTCACCCTTTGATTAAAATATTTCTTCCTCAGTGGCAATGTCCTTGTGAACGATGCAACCAGTACCTGGTGGGGAGTAAAGGAGAACATGCTGGGAAAAACCTGGATAAAAGGAGTCTGATCAATTATGAATTTCTCAGTCACAAAAAACTCCTACTAATTTATCTGCTACCTGTTTTAATGCACTAGAGAGGACAACTGTACTTTTGGGAAGCAATCTTAGCTGCTTGCACAGATAGTGACCTGAAATCCTCGGCTACATTATTAATCCTGCATAAGAATTATTTCTTCCAAAACCAACTACGAGATCAGCCCCAAAATTCATTCAAATAGCAAAGCTAAAACTAGAAATGGAAGATAAGAGTTGAAGAGCATAACACAAAAAAGACGGAACTACATTTAGACAGTATGTGAAGTGAAATAAAAGGGTATTTGAAAAGAAAGGACAGAGTGCTATCACAAGTGGAGAAACTAAGGGAAAGAAAAAACAAATCAAAGTGAGGATGGAGAGAAACTGGAGAGAGGAAAATCAGAAAGATTTTCTCTTTCTTCAGATCCAATTTGTTTATTTGACAGAGGGACTTCTGGTTTCCATTGGTGTAAAGGTACGCAAGAACAAAGCCGGCGAGAGTCATTCTATCTCATTACAAGCACAATTAGATATCTCTCTCATATTACCTGTTATTTTCTATAGTCATGGACTATTCTAGGCAGAATTTATGCCATTCATACAGTACAATTAGAAACATGTCATTTGAATAATGGAGAGTCAAACTTACCTTTTAAGCATCTCCCATCATTTTGGAATAAGAATTCATGAGCATTGTAATTTCTCATGATAATATTATTCAGAACCTATTTTTGTTTTCTTATCAAAGCTATTTAAAATCATGAACTTCACTGTGTGATAATTTACTTCATAACACTTTTATTTTTCCTTTAAGCTTTTTATTATTAATGAGAATGCATTTTTTATAGCACAGAATGCGGATACCTTTACTTATAAAGACAGTGAGAAAGTGTCATTTGATCATCTAATGACCTCTGGTGGATGAATCTAATTGACTCACAAACACATAATGTTTCACACTTGTATTGATTGCATTACTACTGGGTTATGCACAGACAGCCTCTCCATGCTGTAGAAATATTCAGATTTTAAAAATAAACCTATCCGAAATTCCTGTCTCCAAGTGTGTCAGGAGATGAAACCAATAAAACCCTCTCATAATAAATACTCATCAGGTCTAACTTTGTTCAGTTTTCTTCTTGTGGTCCCAAAGGCTCTTTCTCTTGTGCATTTGGTACGATGCACACAAAGGACAGGCACCTGGCTTTTTCTCCTGTGCATGCCTCTCCAGCTGTATTTTTGCACTACACACTGAGAATCTGATTACCTATGTGCCCTCCTCTGCTAGAAACATTTTAACTACCTCTTTTCAAAATATAGTGAATTGAATTTCACTCAAATCTAAGTATGCTTTTCCTGCAAATTCCGGTTGCTCTCTGGATCCCCTGGAAGGCAAGAACTTACAAAGCGAAGGGAAGGGGTAGCTCAGCAGCATTGAATCTTCCTGTGAAATGTTTTTAGAAGGCAAGATACATGGACAACCAGTGAAACAGTTAAATGAGCAAGTCTTAACCTGCAGATCAACATGCAGAATAAGACCCTGTTTATGAGCTATGCACTTGGACTGAGGTTGTAGAAACCAGATATTAGTGAAGCATTAATGCTCTGCTGAAGGGTTGTCTTCAGGTCCTTTCACATGCCTTTTCTATCTCTAGTTTGGGGAGGGTAGGGCTTGATGTGATCTCCATTAAAACAGTGTAAATCTAGAGGGAAGACAGTGTAGATTTACACCAGATTTACACCAATGGAGATTACAGTCTGGCCCGTGGTTTTGTGGTTACTTATATGTGGGCATAAGAGGCAGAGCAGGTTAGTTTTTTGGAGGTGTTGGTAACACCATGGGATAATAGTGAAACTCATGAAAGATATCCTTGCAAAACTACACTACGGAACTTGTGAGCACCTATCACTACTCAACAGGAAACAAACTGATGAAAAATACAGTAAAGCAAGATGAAACCCTTTCCGGTTACACTTTGCTTGCTAAATAGTTGAGGAGGCTGTAGAAGCTTTTTGATCCTTTCAGGTATTCCTAAGTATTCCTAAAAAGTAGTGCTATAAAGACTAAACAATAAATAAAAAAAAAAAAAAGTAAAAAAAAAGTGGGTGTGTAGAAAAACAAAAGCAAAACTGTGGTCCTGCTTTGTATTTAAAACAAGATTCCTTTATTTCATTCAGTCTGTATGAGAGTCCCTTGAAAACGCCATAAAAATATATCACCAACTTTAATGTGTTTTTAACTGCAAAAGCAAGTGAGACTCTACCCAGCTCCTCCAGTAATCATGTTTTATTAATCCTTCTTCCCTTCTGTTTCTACCAAATATGTTTTGTTACCTGAATGTGGATTACGATTACAAGGGTTGTTGTTAATGTGCAAACGGTGATAGATGCTGCGCATGTTTGCTGCTGCTGGTGTAACCTAGAGGATAACAACACAGATGGGCTTGGACAGATTCTCTGTCTTCTAGAGAGGTTTTCCACTTAACTTAGAGACCTTTTTGTCATGAGCTCCGTGCAGGGCAATATCCCAAACCCCTCTAGAACAATCTGGAAGGTGGGTGTCCGTACTTCTGGCTCTGCCATTAAAGGTCTCGAATGCCATTGCCATCTTTTTTTAATCCCTAGCATAAACCTTGACTTACCAACTGGACTGCAAAGACAATGGAGGTTTTCTCTCCGCCTGTGCTACACTGTCCCCCCATACTCTGCATTTTTTATAGCCATCCTACAAACCGAGGTTCATTCTAGCTGTATCTGTCTCAAAATAGACATCCTGCACGGAGCAAATCTTTTCCTCATCTAAATTATTTGTCTCTCCTTTGCCTCTGTTCCTTGTTTTAATTCCCGCACGCAAGCCTGGCACCAGCATAAGACTCTCTTGGACAGAAAACAAAATCCTTTAACAATTCCACCAACCTAGAAGCCTCGCTGGGGAGGAAACGGGAAACCTCTTTCCCTTCACTCTCGCTACCAGCAGCTGAATCAATGGAGGTCATTATATTCCTTGCCCAAGAAGTCAAGGGGTCAGAAAAGAGCAGCTTTGTTGAGGAGTTGCTCCAGCCTGATATTATGGATTTGAACAATGAAAACAGAGCTGAATTGTGAGAACCCATGTGAGATTATTTAAGGCAAGATAAAGTCATTTTAGTCATTGCTGTTGCAAGTGGGCTTTGGATCATGAAGGGCACCCCTCTAGTTAGATCTCTGGGTAGGATTAGTGCGCTGAGCAGGAAAGGAGGGAGCAGAAGCCACACTAAGACAAAGCTGCCAGAGCTCTAGGCAATAAAAAATCACCTCCAGGGGTAGACGGGTCACCAGGTGACACTATTTGGGTTCCCCCTAAAGTCCCCTCATATCAAAGGGCAAGAATGATGAGAAAGAGGAACTTAAGATGAGGTTTTTTTGTCGACTCCAGGAAACTTCTAACTTGTCCTGGGGAAATGGTGATCCCTTAGGCCAGGACAGTCATTCTTGGGGTGTTAGGAGAGGAGGTTGCAGTTTCTTTTGTTCCTTTAGTTACCTGCCTTGCTTCCCCAGGCAAAGGCACCAGCTACTCCTGCAGCAAGCACAGACCTGCTCCTCTTAAAGGTCCACCTCTGTCCTGGCATCACTCCCAGACAACTGGATCACATAGGAAGCTTTTCTTTCCTTCCTTCCTTCCTTCCTTCCTTCCTTCCTTCCTTCCTTCCTTCCTTCCTCCCTTCCTCCCTCCCTTCCTCCCTCCCTCCCTTCCTTCCTTCCTTCCTTCCTTCTTTCCTTCTTTCCTTCCTTCCTTTCTTTCTTTCCTTTTTTCCTTCCTTCTTGCCTTCTTTTTGTCTTTAAAAAAAATCTGTCTTTTGTTAAAACTAGAATAAACTGAAATTCCAAGCCAGAAAAAATCACTTCAAGCAAAGGGAGAGGTTCTGCTCCCCACCCCCATCCCACACCCCCCACCCCCACCCCCATTCTGAGAAGCCTCAGAACTGGACATTTAGAACATTTTTGGGGTTTCACAAATTGCAGTGGAAGAGGTAAGCATGTTGGAAACAATCTTCCCAGGAATAACTCCAGTTTGAGTCATCAGCATTTTACAATAATAAAAATGAAAAACATTTCCTTAATAATTCCAAGTTTCTCTCATTGAGATTAATTTGATTCCAAAGTTGGTGGGAAGTTTAATGACCCTATGACAAAATATTTGAGCTTGGCGGTCCTTGAGTTTTTATCTTCATTTGGAAAATAAGCTAATTCTCTTTTGTGGAGGATGCAGAGGAAAGATGCCTAGATTCATCCCGTAGGGTTTTTTTTGGTATTGAACAAAAGCAGCCTTCACCTTGGAGCCTACATTCGTGCCTCCTCTCTCCATTTCCTATCCTTTGAGTCATTAAGTTTCCCTTTAACATGTCCCACTAACATGCCCAAAATGCATGTCCAAACCCAGGGCAGCAGGCAGGGTGCACCTTCCTCCTTAGACAAGGAGCAGCACCTTGTGAGGTACGTGAGCCCCAGCTGAACCGCGGTGAGTGACCAAAGCCTGTGGTGGATGAGAGGCAAAGCATGGTTAGACCATGGTGGAGTAGCACACGTGATTTCAGTTCCTGCCATTTAGTTGAAAAATGGGAATTTATTTGGCCATGGTAGGCCTGGTCATATGTCAACATGACTGCGTCAACACCAAGTTGAATAGTTTTAAGAGATCTAAGACATTTTCTGTATGACTTAGAGGAAGTTGCCCTGATTTTGTTAAAATGGTTGCTAACCTCACGGGGGAAACAACAAATTATGAAGGTGTTTTCTTGATGGTATCTTGCCACTGTTCAGTTTTCTAAAGGGGGATTGTACAGTGGTTACATGTAGCTAAAATTAATTGGAAGATCTGGACAGATTTTTTTTCCCAGGTATTCAGGCACCCAAAATCAGAAGTTAGGCACTGAGGTACTCTTGAAAATCCCATTAGATCTCTGATTTGTATTTTTAGGCATCTCATTACCTTTAAAAATGTTGTCCCTGGTGCCAGTGAGAATTGAATCTTTTGCATATTAGGCTCTGTTCCACAAATTGTGCAAAAGTTACATGCATTTTGTTGTACTGAAGGGATAAAAACATACATGTTGAAAGATATCAGCTGTCAATTTAATCTCAATCACAAAACAACAACACAGTCACCGTTTTTTTGTTTCTTTGTTTCACTTTCTAAAATTCCTGTAATTATATACAATTACCTATTATGCTGGAAATTGGTTCTCCCAGACAAAGAATCTGATTTTTTTATTAACTGTACAAAATATGCAATTTAAAAAAGTGAGCAGTTTGAGTGTGGAGAAAAATAAGGCTACAGCTGTAGGATTTCGTTATGCTTTTAGTATCAAATCACAAAACCCATTACATTATTTATCCTACAGGCAGGCCTTGTGCTGCAAACGTTGAATACAATTACATACCCTAGGAAAAGAAATGTGTGCTTTTTAATTGCCCCTGATTTAAACAACCCTTAATTTCATTAGACTTTTTTTTTTTTAATATGGGAAATCAAAATAGTTTATTTTAAAGCATGGATGTGAACTACTGATTTTTTACAAATCCTAAAGACTGTGCATTATGCTATACATATACATATGCCTATGCATATGCATATGCACACAGACATAAACCAAAAGTGTATAATTTATATTAGACGTGCATATGCGCATGTGCACACACAAACACGAAAACAGTTTTCTTCTTTCCTACAACTATAGCAACCAAAACTTGAAAAAATAGGGGTCTGTATGAATCAAGGGCTTTCAAAAAATAAATCCCAGTAAAATCATACTTCTCTCCTGTGTTTCAAATATCTTGGTTTTGTCATAGGCTATAATTCAAACTACTGAGTCGTAAAATTAATCTTTTTTTTTTTTTTTTTTAATAATGCTGCTTTACTTCAGCTATTGGAAAACTCTGAGCAAGCTGTAGGCAGGAGGATAAGTTTCACTGTGCATCTGTGGGATGTAGGAGGGAGTATACATTTCATTCCCATTAACTCCAAGTTTATCACAGGAAAAAAAAAAATCTTTGTGTAATGGAATTATACCATATTGCATATACAAAACTCTTAAACCTGGACTGTATTTAGGAGCAAACAGCCAAGCCAGGAAATAAATTCTGTAATTTGTGGATGGCTGTGTATGTGTTACTGGTGTGTGGTCAGTGTGCCTTGCCCATGGGACGTGTGTAAGGATGGGTACAGGGTACTGCTGGCGCTGTGCTTCCACACAGTGGTTGCACCTCCTTTGTGTTATCTGTAAGTAAGCTTTAACTTAGGCGTCTTTTGGAAAGAGTACCTGTATTTGTAAGCACAGACACTGAAAGAGACAAAATCCCAAGGAAGAAAAGTTGCTGATGATGGCTGTGATTGATGACAACCTAATTATGTAGTTGATCCAAGCCACTTCAAGGTTTGATCCTGCACAAAACAGCTTTGGCCCTTGCTTTCAGCAGAAACTAAGTTAAGTGTCATATCAAAATCTGCTTATTTCAGTCAGCTTTCCCCATAGTGTTGCACCACTTCAGAATTTCCCTCCTTTGCAAAAGATTCTCCTAATTTTACACACCACACACCCCCACACCCCCAGTAGTCAAAATGTTAAATACCAGCAGCGCTTGTTGGAGCCATAAAATTCCTGTCAGTTTTGCAGCAAGCAAAAAAGCCAGATAGAGTATTTTGAATGTTTTAACCTGATTTCATCACACTCAGATAATCTGACCCTTTCAGGATGTTTATTTTGTTTTCACACAACAGTGCATCTGTCCAGGATTCTAGGTAACATGGAAGCTATTGGCAGGGTTAAAATAGGTTGCAACAGAGATGTAAGCCTTGTTCTTTGCCCTTTCAAAGGGTTAAAAATGGAGAAAAAAAATAATAAAAGCAGGAGGGGGGAAAGAGAGAGGGAGAGGAAGAGAAAAAATAAAAGGTTAGTGTTTTCTGTCCATTAAAGAGAGTATTCTGCTCTGAAACCGAATTGGTCATGCATTCTTCCTGCGTTTCCTGGCAGAGAGGAGAGTGACTGCAGCACCTGCCTTCCGCGCGCCTGTCCCGCTGCTCGCTGCGCTCGCCCCGCTGGATCTGTCACTTATTACCCCACTCACTTACAGGACCAAAGCAGCTTTGAGATGCCGATTTGCCTTAGTTAGCTCCATATGAAATCCCTCCTGGAGCATAGCTGGAAGTTGTTGGTCTTTTTTGTGTTTTGGTTTGGTTTTTTTCTTTTTTTTTTTCTTTTTTCCCTCTCTTGTCTCGTTTTTTCTTATTTTTCTCTTTGCAGGACAAAACTGTGCTCGCTCTGAATGAAGGGTCCGGATTCCCATACAATTTTTAGGTGGTGGGGGGATGGACAATGCTCCGTTTTATTCTTCTCCCACCAATTTTCCCCTCCAGCCAAAGCCATCAACATTTGTAAGAAGAGAGGTTTTTTTTTCTTTTGCTGAAGAAGTACTTTCAAACTTCTGCTTTTGAAAATTCCATTTAAAAAGTCTCCTCTCCAGTTTCTTTTTAACTTCTGTTTAACTCTTTGAATTACCTGGTTTTCATGGATCTTCCTTTGATTTATCTTCAGTTTTAATTTCCTAGCTCAGTCATTGCATCTGGGTGGTGAAATGTTGACAAAACAGTCTTCTCACACAGGAGAAGAAACTTCCACTAAAAATGATATTTCCCTAATTTAGCCTCAGATTTAAGGAAGAAGAAAAAGGTGGTTAACACCAAAAATTTCTGTCTGATATGTTAACTAAATGGTAGGAATATTTTTTAAAGGTCATAATTTTCTCCGAAACAAATGTACAAAACCCTCTCACAACATATTTCCCTGGCTGTGAATTTTCTTGCTGAATTGTTATAATCTGAGAAAAAAAAATAATAAAAAGATAGCTTTTAAAATAATTTTGAGAAAAAGTTTAATTTCTTTATAAACACTTAAGTTTGTTTTATTCCCTTTCAGTGTCATGCAGGAGCACTTTCTAGGGGCTGATTCCATCGTCCGAAGCACCTCTCCAGTGGAAGGTCCATATTCCATATCCTCAACTCTCCCAGAGCTCTGCAGGAGAAAGACGAGAGGGTCCAGCTGGCACTATTTGACTTATTTGACTCTATTTGACCCAGCCTAGGACAGTTTGGGGGAAGCAGGGTGTGAGATCTGCAGCTGATATGGATTAGGTGATCTGGATCGCATGGTGTAAGAATTTCAAGAATACAAACCCCAGCCTGACGCATCTCAGTCTGCTTGGGCTACACGTGTACCCCTGCACACCAGGCAAGCTGAGGAGTGGGTATGGCTCTGGGCAATGATGCCAGCTCAGACAGAAAAATGACTACGAAAAAAAATATGCTGGTCTGACCATATCTCGTTTCCTACTCCTGCTAAAGACACTTTCTTTGCCCCAGTCCATGCTCATTGTGATAGGACAAGGTTAATCTGCCTCGTAGCAGAGGCAGGTAGGTTATGCATGCTTATGGACAATTGTGGAAAAGAAAAGTACATGCCATTCCCTCTGAAGGATGAAAACTTGTTTGATTTCAATGCTCATGTAAAATTGTAGTGAAATAAGACAATGTGGAGGGTTATTAATCTATATCTCTAATAAAAGGTATGTGAAAAAACAAATTTATCCCATTCTTATCATATGTGTGATCTATTAGGGCTAGCAAAATGCTTTAGATGCTGTTGGCTGAAAAGGACCGGAGGAATATTGCTTGGTGTCTCACTGGAAGAGGGCTGAAGGCTCTCAAGTGTTTGTTTGCCAGGAGAAACAGGGGAACAGAAAGCTGGCTGCAGGTGGATCCTATTAACCCTGTAATGACACATGTCAACAAGCAGTGATTCTGAGAATATTTGAAAAGATTTACCCAGTGTCTTAGCTGCCTTTTTCTGTTTTGCACTGAATAGACATGCTAGGGCTGTATTGCCTGGACAAGGTAAGCAGCTTAGGAGAGGCACTCTTTCTATATCCAGGTGCCACATCCCCTTCTACCACAAAACAGCCAGGTCTCTGGCAGCCTCATATTGGAGTGAAACAAAATAATAAAAAAAAGTTAAATCATTAATTTAAATTTTCCTCTTAATAAGCGATTTAAGAGGAAAAGGTGTTTGCATTGTCCTCTGGAATACACATCTTCAGGGATCACCTGTGGCCTTTTATCTGCACAGATTTTCTTGATTGGTTTTTTTCAGTGAAGAAGTGAGCACACACACACTGCCAACCCCACCAACATTATTTAATTTTTTCTACGCTTGAGGGGCACTTTCTCTGATGAGATCCAGTTGTGTCCATTTCGGCGCTGCCAAGCCTTTGGCAATCTGTTTAGATTAATGAAAGGTGCTCCTTGTAACCAAATCCTCTTTCCTGGGGGTAACCCATTCTCCACCTCCAGAACCATCCCCAGGAACACACTAGGCTGAAAGATAGACGGTTCTTAAATAATTTCATCCTTGCTGCTCAGATTGATATCTGTGAACAGATGTTAATTATAAAGAAAGCAATAGTTGAAATGCAGATGGTATAGAGAATGTCTGTGCAGATTCAATCTGTGTTGTTTTTTATAATACTCAACACTGTTTTCATTGAAACACTGGGTCTATAGGAATAGGTTGCAAGGTTTTAAACAGAACACCCCTACCCCCTTGTGGCATAATGGCATTTCTGGAATGGAAATAAACCCGTATTAAACTTGCTTTCACTGGTTATCAGAAGCACCTTAATCAGGTGATGAAATAACCCTGGACAGATGTCCTCTTCCCTGCTTACTCTAGGGTTCAGCCCAACTATTCCTGCAGTGTCCTACAGTGAGAGCTCAGACCTTTGCTAAAGAAATAAACCCAACAGAAACAACAGACCAAAGCTGAAGAGCTAGTATTTTTTTGGTTTATGTCAACTTGTTTGTTTTCCTTTCTGTTGTGATTTAAATGTCAGTCCTTGCCACTGAACCAGCTCAGCTTTTGCCCATGTATTATGCACAGGGTTATGGTGCATCGTGTTTCCAGGGCATGACATGTGGTGGAAGGTTGTTTCAGGATGAATTCAGATGGGCAATATTTTCACATACAGCAAGGTCACAGTGAGCCATAAAAGTCACCTCAAACAGATTTCAACACAGATGCCAAAACTGGCCAGATTAAAGTACTCCTTTTATGCCATGGCAGAGTTACTTTATCTGATTGTAAGTAAAGCAGCACCATTACTCCAGTGATAGTTACATTAATAGGACAAACACTGTGGAGTAAACAGGAACAGTTATCTTAAAATCTGATCATGGAAGGAATGTTTATTAGAGTTTAAAACCAGTCAGAGACATTTTTCTTGTATCCACACAAAGAGTTGGGTATGCCTGTTGTCAAGACTGAACTTTCAACAGTGACAAGTAATTTAGGACACATCCATGGCTTATTTATGATTTTACAGAGGTCAGTTTTGACTTTCAGAGCAATATAAATCCATTTTTCATCAGCTACAGGGGAAGCTGTGGATAGGTCCTCCAAACTTTTGGAAATGATCACCCAAAATTCTCCAAGCATTCAGATGCTCTTCTACAATGTTCCACAGAATGTTTTGGGTTGGAAGGGACCTTAAAGATCATCTAGTTAAAGATCATCTGTTTCCTTATCAAAGAATTTGGCGCTTGTGTTTAATTTTTTTCTTTTTTTTTTTAATTCTTATTTAAACATCACCTAATATGTATCTGATACTAACGAGAACCTGGGAGTAATCTCAAATGGCAATTAGAGCTTAACAGCTCTGGTTTCTTTCCAGATTTTGTTCTATATGTGTTTGATGTCTTTCAAAATCTTCCTGTCCAAAACATCATGGAAGCTCAGTCATATTTTATAAGAATAAATTGTTCGGCTTTTTCATTTGCAGATAAAAGATTAAGGATGCAATTTTTATAGGGGCTACCCTAAAGACTCAGAAACCAGAAGGCAAATAAAACAATGTACTCCTTTATTTAAGCATCATGTTTGCTAAAATAATCTAATGTTTTTTGAGGCCTGACTCTTAAGGACACTTGAACTTCAAGATATTAGAGTCTACCTGTTATCCTCAAGGCCTTCTTTCAAGAAGGATGATCTTTGATCTTGTGTTGCATCTGTTTATGCAAGTAGCAGCAGCTGCACACATGGTACTTTGCCTGAGTGCACATGGCTCAGAGGATTTGATATGAACAGCAACTTTGACTTCTTCATCTTTCCTTTTTAATGTCCAGGAGTTAAGAATAAGTGTAGATCTCACTGGGAACAGTAATGTCCTATTCTTAGAGAATATAGCATATATCAAAATGATAGCTGAGATATTTTACTTTTCTATCTTATTAACTAACCCATGACTGTCATTTTTTGACACTTTCAGTCATGTAATTAAAGTATTAGCTAGATATTTTTTTTCTCTTTCATTATAAATTACCCAAAGATCATCCCATTTTTCCTTCTAAAATTCTATCTGAAATGTGAATCAGAGAAAAAACAGATTTTCTACTTATGCAGGTCATGTCGGGATTGAAGTTTAGACAGGTAGATGCCATTTTTTCCCCAATTGTGAATAAAAGCCCCATCACAGATAGAGATTGGGGTGATCTAATGGAATTTGCTGACACTGTTACTGATTCCATGTACTGCACACAGCTTTATGTGCAGTTGCAGCACACAAAGACTATTCTTTTTCTGAGGGAAAGAAAAAATAATAATTTCACAGTTTTGAAGCCTGGACATTATGGAAGACAGGAATGGATTGTTTCCATGATTAGGAAGAACTTCTCAGTTTCTGGATGGGTGAAGTGATTTTCTGGACTTTGAGGTACATCCCATCAGACACATTTACACTGGAAGAGTAAATGTCAACATATCCCAACCTTGGAAAACAAGCACCTCTTACTTTTGGATTAAACAGGACAGCAGGAAGGAGAGAAGATAAAGCAGCACAAGTTCTTGTAACACTTCTTCTTTTCATATACGCATAAGTAAAAATAACACATGGCAAGAAGTAGATGCATTCTCCTGAATGGAATGGGGCATTAACAAATGATGGTTGATGAAAGACAATCCATAGCACAAATTGCTCTATTTATGGGTCAAAAGGTCTCTGTTAAACTGTGGCAGCCACTGTGTTAAACCACGAATTTGCTTTCTTGCCTGGACTTACAGCTTGACTGGAGAGGTTACAGAGGTATGAAGAGGCTTACTGTAAGTTTACCAAAATGACTGAGTGTATTTGTGGTTTCCTTCAGAGGGAAATTACTGACAAATAAGCAAACTGTGTATTAAACATGTGGTTACCTCTCCAAGTTGGCTCCCCCACATTATCTTACTTGCTCTATACTGCTGTATACAATAGCTCATTGCCCTTCAAAGGTGGAATCACTCTGACTTTGCTCTATCTCTGGCTGGACTTACTTGGTGGCTTCAGATACATAAGTCACTATGAAAAAATCCCTTTAAAGAGCAAACATTAACCTGTTGGTTAAGATCACTGGCCTTGCCCATCTGATCTCTGAGATTTCCAGCATGCCACTCTTCTCAGAACATGTTTTACCCCATCCAGTTAACTTTGCCTGTCTGGTGTTCACTGCTCAGCACCTGAACAGCAAAAATAGGTACCAGAGCCATGTGCTTGCATGGATGGAAATTAGATGGACAATCTTATTTCCTAAATACTCAATGAATTGTTAAAGGAAATAGCCTAAAGTTTGGCTAAGCTAATCTTCAAATTCTTATGAAGCAGAAGTATGCAAGAGAAACCCAACTTTGTTATTCATTTTCACAAAGAGAAAAGGGTTATTTTCATGCAATAATTTATTCAGATCTAGTTAGCAAGTCCCTGTTTGAAGCATCCCACTGCACTATTAAACAGCTGCTTTGGAGGTGACTGAATTGCACTGGTGGATGACTTGATATTGTAGAAAAGCTTTCCTTTTGTTTTTTTTGCATGAAAGATGAGATGGTAAAGTGGCATATTCTTCTCTCCTGCTTTACTCAGAAAACTGGTTCAGTGGTAAGGATGTAGGTAAATCAAATATTTCTAACATTGAGAACTTGTCTCCTATTCATTTTAAACATCTCTAGGGGTAGTTTCTTAAATCAAACTTAATGATAGCATGCATCAGTTAAGATCTATTAGATCCAAAAGACATGGTAGCATCTATTAAAATGATGGGCTTCATGCTTGCACTGTTTATAAAGTTTAAACATAATTTTTCCAACTAACCTGCCCCCCTTCTTAGCAATACAGAAGCATTTAATAACAAAGATAATGAGAAGTTCCTTTGAAGTAGTCACAGGAATGTTCACATCAGTTATTTTGACATGTAAATAGCATCTCCTGCTCCTCTTCACTCCCCGTATGACCTGTAGCAACATTGTCTGGGGCTCTGGAGTTGTCATATCCACTGATTTAGCCCCGACGGGTGGAAGCGCCATGAGAATAGACAAGAAAAGGTTTCAGAGAGTGCTCCTGCCTCCTCCTTTGCTAGGAAGGCTCTATTACCCTTTCTTTTAAGCAGTGTCATGCTGGCAAAGGACTTTCTGTATTAAATGAGTATAAGCTGCTCATGGCAGGGCCTTGCCTTCACAGTAGGTTGCTTGAACAGTGGTTGGTGTAATGGATCCTAACCTCAGTCTGGTCTTCAGAGTCTGCCAAAGAAGAAAAATCAGCATGAGCTGAGATGCTGGCACTTCTGATGAGGGGCATGAGAAGTTAAATACCAGCACCCCAACCAAATTACAGCTGCTCATGTAAACATCCTTCCACCTCCTGTGAGGTGGGAGATTTGCCATTTTTATCATGGTTTCAGATTCTATATTTCCTCACCAAGCCTTTAAGAGAAATCCCCCCCTGGGCTTTCATGTCAGCAGTTCAGTAGCAAACAAGAGCTAGTTCAGGAAACAAAAAAACCCCCACAAAACCAAATCAAACAAACAAAAAAAAAACCAATAAAAAAACCAAGGAAAACAACCTAGAAGGCCTGAAAACTTTTTCAGGCCATAAAACAACTTCTAGTTCACTAGTTTTCAACCACTGAGCCACAGCAGTGAGAAAGGATATATATATGGAAAGTACTGATCACATACAGGTACATATTTGTATATCTATATACAAATACATAGAATCAGCATAAATGCTAACATGGACTCTAAACCATTAAGCTGGTGATAGAAGTAAGGATAGATTTGAGGAGAGATGTAGAAGAAAACAAACCATGGATGTTGAAGGAGGAAGCAAAGATGCAGAGAGAAAGCTTGAAAAGGCATAAAGCAAGCTGTGGGGTCCGGACAAATGGGCAAACAAGAAACTGGAACTGGGGAACTGAGGATGAGGGGGAGCAGCAGTAGTTCAAGAGAGCAAAGTTTACTGGGCAAGAAAGGCAGCAGCAGTGATAAGGTATTGAGGCAGGGACATAGGGGTGGGATATGGGGAAAGGTAGGAGCAGTTAGGGTTGGGGAATGCAAAGGGAGAGATGCAGGTGTGGAGAAGACAGCAAGATCTGAGGAAGAGGAATAGTGCATGAAAGACAAGGAAGAAGAAGCTATAGAGGGAGCAGCAGTGAGGTTTCCTTTGGGAAAGATGGGACTCCTCATGCTGGTTGATCACAGTCGGTTCTTTCTCTTTCTCTAAAAGGTCCTGTTTAGGCCACAGTTGGGTAACAGATACAGAGAGGCAGAGTATAGTATTATCTAGTATATCATAACTATAAATTTGCAGAATCATAGCTGTATCTTCAAGCAAAGCAATATCCAAAGAGTTTCTCATATAATTCAAACATGGTTGTAGGGACGGCAACAAGCAAAGAATCTCAGGGGGAGCCAAGGCTGCAGTACCTAAAATCAAGTCCAGATGCAGATGAAATAGATGATTGTTGCAGGTCCCTTTCAACTGAACTAGTTTATTCTACTAATCTAGTCTAGTCTAGTAAAATGCATGATTCCATTATTAATCATATTGTGTATTTTTCTTTAATAAATAAATAAATAGGTGCTTTCTTTTGTTTGATATAGATCATCAAAGGAAAAAAAAATAGGTAGGGTGAGTGTGCAAGGAAGGAGGGCTGTGCAAAACGTGCAATATTAGAAATGTGCTGATCAGAGGAAGGCAAAGGGGTAGCAATAGCACCAGGTCAGTAATGGGAAAAAAGTGTTTTAATGGGTTTAGGAAGGGGTGGATTTTTCATTAAGATTTTTAACTTGTTTTAAGAAGGACAAGGCTCCATAACTTGTCTGTACACAGCAGCATGCCTCACACAGGTCATTCATACTCACCCAAGTTAAAAAACTTCAGACTGGGAGAGGTGGAAAGGCGGCCACTGTAGCTAATAAGGAGAATGGAAACTCTGACACATGTGAAGATGCAAGAAGAGCAGGACCGTATCAGTTTTGCACAATAGGCTTTGAAAGAGTAAGTTTACAGAGGAGAGAAGAGAATAAGCAGGCAGAAAGGAAAAAAAAAAACCCAAACAAACTTCCTAAAGAAATGGACAAAGCTACCAAAGGAACAATGGCATATAAACAAGCAAACAATAATTTTAGGCTGGAAATTAGGTTTCTAACCACCAAAGAAATGAAACTCTGGAACGGCATTTCAGTAAGACCACTAGGACACAACAAATCTAGCTAGTTTAAAGATGGGACTTGGCAAAATTATAAAAGGCGCCATATGATATGCTTGTCTATGCTAAAGGGTGACCTAGACTCAGTGATGCAAGCAATCCATTCCAATCCTATGTTCTTTCTATTTACATTTTTTCTGTCCTGACAGACAAAATAGCAGCTTGTGAACACATATAGTTTCATCAAAAGGAACTGAACACATAAGTCAAAGGAACCAAATGCATAAGTCAAAGTTGCCCTGAGGCAGGTTTAACTTGAGCAACTAACTTTCGAAGGGCCCAGCTCTTCTCTTGTGGTTGTGGAATTCTTGCTGACACCCTTAGGAGGCCCATGTGTGGACAGATTGCTGAATATGAAGTGGAAATTGGCAGAACAGATCAGAAAGAATATAGCCTTCAGCAAATCTCTTTGCATCTTCCTGACCTTGGCAAATGTACCGCTTTTTCCCAAGTAAGATAAGATGCTTTTTAACCATCTTCTCCAGTAAATAAAGCAGAATGATGGGAACAAGTTTTCAGAGACTTCCACTCTCCTCATTGCTTGCACATATTTATAGAACATTTTCATTTGAGACTGCACAGAAAACAATGAAATAGATTCTATCCTTGGCTCCGGGTGGCCTAGGGTAAGATATCTTGTGATTTCAATACTAGAAAGGACAACCAGGGTCAGTGCCCTGCTAGCCCTGCTGCCCATCAAGAGGGAAGAACTGGTGGTGAATATGGCCATAGATGGTAGTTCGGACAGCAGTGATGCAGCAAAGCTGCAGGATCTAGGGGAAAGCTTGGGACAGTGGTTGCAGAGTCAGAACAGTGGACTTCTGGAGAGCAGGCTGGGTCAGTGGAAGCTGCTATGCAGAACCCCTGGAAGCGGACAGAAAAGGGGAAGATGCTGTGGAGAGCTGACATATTTTTAAAGAAAACTTACCAAAGAGCTCTGGATTAAATGCTCTGTTTTGCAGAAAGAGCAAGAATTCGACCCGGTCTGCTTGGTTAATCAAGGAATTTCTTGATGAATTAAAATGCTTAAAGGGAGCTTCCACTAAGTGAAAATAAGAGAAACAAAGGAGGAGTAGAAAAGATTTTCTTGGGCTTTTGGGGATGAAAGCATGAGACCAAAGCCCAGTTGGCACTAAGACAGAGAAGAATAATAGCAGCAAGAAGGGAACCCACAGGTGTGCCAGTAGAAGAAGGAAGTTCAGGGAAAATGCAGGTGCACTGATGGATGCAGAAGAGAATCTAAATCACCAGCAGTGTGGGAAAGGCTGAAGTGCACATTGCCTTCTCTGTGTCAGTTTTCACAAGGACTGCTCCAGACCCCTGCATGCATCGACACAGCTTGGTAGGGAGAGGGGCAGCCAGGGGTGAGGAAGGAACAGAGAAGGCACTACTCAGAGGACCTCAGTGCTATCAGATCCACTGGACCAGCCAGGATACACTCGAGGTTACTAAAATTGTTAGCTGATGTGGCTGGGCGAGGCCTCTGTCATTTATGAAACATTGTAGCTATTGAGAGGAGGTGGTGGTGGCTGAAAAAGGCTGATGCTTTTCCCACCCTCAAGAAAGGCTGCAGAACTGTGAGCCCATCAGGCCAGTCAGGTTGTAGGCCAATATGGAATAACCCAAGGGTCAAGTCTAGGACTTACATTGCTCTCTACAGCTTGCTGAGGAGAGTGAGCGGAGAGGGAGGTGCTGTTCCCTTCACCTTGTATCCAGTGATAGGACACGTGGGAATGGTTCAAAGCTGCACCAGGGGAGTTTTAGACTGGACATGAGGAAGCATTTATTTATGAAAGGGTGGTCAAATGCTGTAACAGGCTTCCTAGCAAGGTGGTCAATGCCCCAAGCCTGTCAGTGTTTAAGAGGCGTTTGGACAAGGCCCTTAACAACATGCTTTAACTGTTGGTCATCCCTGAAGTGGTCAGGCAGTTGGAGCAGATGATCCTTGTAAGTCCCTTCCATCTGAAATACTGTATTCTACTCTAGTCTATTTAGTATCTCCATCATTGACTTGGTCAAAGTGCATCCTCCACCTCAGACAAAGCGTGCCCTCGACAGATATGAAGCTGTTATGAAGCTAGAGAGTAGTTGAACATCCAACGACAGCTCTTCGCTCCAGTGGAAGCATGAGAAATTTAAGGACTGGGACAAAATAAACTTTGTGAAGTTCAATAAGGAGAAGTGCAAAGTGATGCACCTGACATAGAGTAACCCCATGGGAAATGACTGGCTGAGTAGTGCCTCCAGTTAAAATGATGTGAAGATCACAGTCGTCACCAGGTTACATACGAGCTGGCAGCGTCCTGTCATCATGAATACAGCAAACCATATACTGGTGTCCATGTTGTAGAGGAGTGTATCCAGCACAGGGGTGCATCCAGCAGGCTGAGGGAGCTTATCCCCTTCTGCTTAGAGCTGCTGAAGCCGCATCTGGAGTAATGTGTCCAGTTTGGGACCCCAGTGCAAGAGGGAAACCGAGAAACTGGAGAGGGTGCAGCAGGCAGCTACTAAATCATAAGGATTTTAGAGAAAGTGACCTCCAAGGAGGCTTTGCATGGGCAGGTCTTGCACAGAATGGTAAGAAGGAGTTTAAGGGGCAATTTAAGAACACCCCATAAGGACTTGACATGTAGTTCAAATACAACAGACCAAAACATTTCTCAGTTGTCTATAGATAGAACATGAAGGCCATGGGTTGCAGCTTGGGAGGTTCAGACTGGATGTCAGGAAAATGTTTTCACCATTAGGTTGGGCAGCACTGGAAGTGTGGCCCATAGAAGTCATAAAAGGTTCATCTGTGAAGGATTTCAAGACTTGGTTAGACAAAACCTTGGCTGAACCTAGTCCACCTTCAGGCAAGAGGCTGGCCCTGCAGGCATGCCTTCCAATCATCTTCTCTGTGATTCCATGTCTCTAAAATGGTGATAAAGATGCTGACCTTCTTTGGAAAATAGTTCAATAGCTACTAATAGGAAAAGACAAGTAAATAGAAGACATTAATATTAAAATAACCAACTACACATATCTGTATAGCTAAACTCAATGCCACCTTGTAATTCAATATATATCCATATAATTTTCACCTTAAACCATACTTCTAAAGAGTATGTTTCAGGGTGAAACTTGGAAATTTAAACTTTAAGGCTGGGAAACATGATATTTTGGCAATTTCAACCCCAGCAAATTTTGAATAAAAAATCTGTCCAAAAAGTTTCTAAAATAAGAACAATTCAAAGAGGTCAGTCCTGGATTTCTTTTCAGTCAGTAAAGAAAGAGATTCTGCTAAGGTGTGATTGATGTGACCTATTTTAGACATCTACTCTAAGCTGAGATGAATCACATCTACTAGTGCCAATTGCTGTAGTGCCAATGACTGTAAAAGGAGTCAGGGATGATCAGCTCCTGTGGAGAAGTCTGCGTTTAGCTGTATACATCTTACTCAAACAGAAACTTTCTAACTCATTGATAATATGTATTTTTATTCAGGCTATTATGTACAGCAAAGTATTGTTGAATTTCATGGGATATGATTCCTGACATCTGCATTGTGACCCTCTGAAAACTGGACGTTGTGCTGTTCCAAAAGCATTAAAACATGCAACCATCAAGATTTGGGGATGCCTCAAGTAATCACCATCCACCAACCACACACACACTGAAGGAAAACAGGAATATTAAGGCAGCCATGCTGACCTTACTTGGAGCAAAGGCCTAGATCAGGTGACTTCCAGATGTCCTTTTCAATCTAGATTATACATTATTCCATTATTCTGCAATTAGCCTTTATCAATTTTGTTTGGCTTGTTTGGTTGTTTTGTTTGTTTTTTTTTTTTATAAATTATTTATACTTTCAAGATTCCACAATATCTCAATGCAATGTGACTTTCACAATGTGATTAGGTTTTATGAAAAGCAAAGAAAAAACTCAAAACAAACAAAAGAAGTGCAACCTTCTGTTTATTTTAAATCTGCTGCCTGATCATTTCATTGGACTCCTGCTCTCTGATCTCCCTCCTGCACTGTGTCAAAACTGATGTAGGTTATACAGTACACGTTAATGTTGCTGCATTGACTGTTACAAGGAAAGTCAATCAGGAATAGTTTTCTTAACCAAGAATAATATTTAGCTTTCTGAAAGTTTCTTGAACTGCATTCACTGAAAAGGACAATATCCCAGCAATAGCAAGAACAATAACAACAAAATTAGAAAAAAATATTCCCCCAAACTGGTTTAGATCAGCCAGAGCAGTTTACTTCAATTTCACATTTTATAGTATACATGCCTGTTTTAATGGATATTTCCAAATGAAACCTGGAACTTTGCTTTAATGGACTTTGAAACTGGAGGAACTGACAATCAGAAAAGTTGAATTAACAATTTTTTGGAAATGGAAACTTTGTCAAAACCAAATTGTTCTTATATTAAAGGAATTTATACTATATAATGGGGGAAAAAAACTGTCCAGAAATTGCCCATCAGCTCTAGTTGTTGTGTATCAAAAAATCCAGCACACTTCATTAACAGATTGCTCCCTACTAAAGTCTTCATGCAGTTTAGATTCATGGCGATGTGCAGAAAATCCATTTTAACAAATACAAAAAAAAATATTGTCTTATACAACCAAAAAACAGAGGAAACAAATCCCTAATGAAGCTCTTATTACGTTGAGGGAAGTCTTCTGGAGAAGCAGAGAGTGGCTGAGTAGGGAGCTGTGCAGCAGCCAGCTACCGAGAAACCAAATTAATGCTAATTATATGACGGCTTGCTGTTGTGCGATCAGTGTGACTTCACCAAAGGAACTAGGCAGCGGTGTCACTAGGTGGCACAGTGCTGACACATTTACAGATCATTACCCAGCGCTAATGTCACTTTGCAGGGCGCAGGGCTGGGGGAGCGAGGGGGTCTCTGAACATCACTCAGCTACGTGTGATCCATGAGTGGAAACTGCTTATCGGCTCCCGACGGGTACCAGATCCAAGCTGAGCTCTGTCAGCCGGGCTTGAAATGAACAGCAAGAAGTTGAGCGTTTCGCAGAAATGGTGTTGAAATCTAAACCCAGCTGGGGGATGAAGGGGAGAAAGGGGTGTAAGATTCAGTCAACACTTTCTGGCTTTGTAAGTCCTCAACGATCAGCTTGGATGGGTTGGCCTGTTGGACTCCTATGGCTCAGAAACGTTGATTTCTTTGGGCAGCAATAACCAGTGAAAGGATGCATCTCTTCCATCTATCTTTGACCTGCAAACCTGTTTGTCAAGGTCAGCTTTTACACCTTGAATATCTGGTAGCAACCAGTAAGGTGTGAGCTCCTGCTGCTGACTCCATCACATCCCCACCTGGTTAGTGCTACCCAAACCCCACTGCTGGATACAAAACCGAAGGATGGGAGGTGGCCACTTCTGAAGGCTTTACCACAGCTTCGAATTTCCTGAGAGCCTGAATGCAGTTCCAGTCACTCATAGTTGTTTACATCCATTCACATTGAGCTTGTAATAACAAAATACTTCTTGCCTTCCTCCCATATGTTCTTTGTTGGCTTGCTAGCCTTCCACACAGAATAGAGTCTCAAGAGCCTTAATCTTTTCACTTTTACAGTTTGAGCACAGAATACTCATTACCGGAATGAATTAATAATAAACATGTTTTGAAAAGTTCAGAAAGGGAAAGATAAAAATAACAGGATGCTAACTTGGCTTCCCAGTCACCACACCTGATTTGTCAATCTGCTGGTCACTCTTTATGTAAAGGGATACATTTCTCAAGACTTTATCAAAGGCTGATGAATGATTAATAGCAGGAATAAGTGTGCTATGGATGTAAGACTTCTGAATTATGAATGGCCATAAGCACACTAATAGAGGATATTAGAGAGCATGGTATGCCCATTATTTACCCACTGGGCATGGCAAAAATGGGTTACTCTTTAATAAACGTGATCTATTAATTAGCAGTGACCCTTTACAAAGGATGTGTCTTTGACATGAAGGTATTTCTATGGAAATCGGTGCAGTTACCTTTTAGAATCATCTCACAAAACAAGGGGATATTTCTCCCAAGTACTGACACAGTTGTGGATAGCAATTTTTATTTCCAGTAGCAACAAAACCGTTGTAGTGCTTTGGCTCTCAGCCAAGACTGCCAGCAACAACAAGAACTTATTTTGTTTTGTTTTGTTTTTAAAAGCTATACTTTTGTTAAATAACTTTCCAGGAGATGACTGGTAGATTTTAAGGAGCTGGTGGCTCTAAGCTGCCAACTTACTTTTAAAGTTCTTTACTAGTGGTTTGCCCAGGGCTGTTATCCAATTAACAGGAATTTATACTGAAGGTTTGCAATGTAATGACTATGCTTGCAGCCATTACATAGTATCGAACCTACAACCTCAAGACCTAAGGGCATAAATGGATAAAACTTCAGGTTTTGATTCCAATGGGATGACCAAGAATGCCCAATTTAGGATTGCGCATTCCCCGTACATTCAGCGGAGATGGTCAAATGCCTGAAAATGGCAATCCAGAAAGCACATATGCTTAGTGTGGTAGATGCTAACAGCAAATGAAGGCATGTTCTTCTCTAGGAGGCCACTTTGGGGATGTATATTAGGGATCATCAAGCTTTCTGATTCAGGAACTTTGTACTCAAGGTGAAGACATTAATGAGCAAAACATGGGTTTGTCTTTTGGCAAGGAGAATACTCTGAGCAACTTCAAATTGGTATTATTCAAACCACATCTCCTGTGAATGGGCTGTAAGCTGCAGGATTTTGAATAATCTTTCTAGAGAATACAAATCATCCCAGCTATTGGATCTGGACCAAAGTATAGCCAAAACACAGTGCATCATGGATGGAAGTTCGTCTGTCTACAGTTGACCTTGTTGCAGACAGATCTCTATGTATCATCCATGGAGAGGTGTAGTACTTCTGGGGTATGGCTCTCTGAAGAAGGAAGGGTCATTTGAAGAAGTAGCTGCACCTGAGAAGTAGCCACTTGTTTACAAAGGCAGTCTAGACTACTACTCAAATGCAGCCATCTTCTCTAAAGATGTGATGACATTTCTGCGGAAATACGATTAGATGTGATGATGCTCATACGTGTTGTATTAGATAGTTCTGAGACTGCAAATAATTTGTGTGGCAGAACTAAAGGATTGTCCTTAACATCTGAATGCTCTAACTATGGTCTGATAGTCTGGTGTTGATTGTGGGTGCCAGCCATAAATCATTCACATGGCCTTAAGCTACTACACAGGTTCATTTCTCTAGTGCCGCTAATTCAGTGTTTGACAGTGAATGGGGAATATCTGGGTATTTTTTTAGCTCTGGGAGATCCATAACTACATGAGAAAATCATGGCTCAGGAACTAAGATTGGAAACAGAAATCTCAAAATAAACCCCTATCCCAAATCTCAGAGATATTTTTCAATGAAATTTCATTGCTATGATTTAAATGTGTGCTTTATATACATACCACATGCCACTTACTATGTGTGTGTGAGAGTTTGCTCACACATGTGCAGGTATGCATCTATATACATTAAATACATACAATTATTTTATAAAATTACTTAGGAACAGATATAAAAATTTGAAGTCAGAACCCTCTTTTTTGTTTATGCCGATACAGCTCCGAGCACAACAGGGTTTCAAGCCATTAGTGCCTACTTGTGATCACAGTAAAAATATTAAATACTAGTAATGACTGAGTCTTTCAGAGAGCTGAGCACTGCTAATATCACAACCTGCTTTTATTTAAATATTCAAAGCAATTTTTGGTTTTATCCTTCATACACGCACAAGGATTTGTTTTAATTCAGTTTTCTCTTGTAACTGGCTGCCTCCTCATGTTCTTCCTCACCTGTCTTTAAGGGTTTGGGTTTTTTTTCCCCTCCTTCTCCTCTCTTAATCAAAATTAGAAAAAGATTGTGTGTGTGTCTGTTAAAAAAAAGAGGGGTTTGGCTAAAAATAGTTCCCCAAACCAGGATATATTACAGCAAACTGCTTTTGCCTCTGGATGTTAGTGGAGTTTCCTTTGTTGTCTTCTTTGATTGTTTCATTTATATGGCAGGTTAGACAACAGCAGACTCCTGTTATTGCCTTTTCTCAGCGGTGAATTTTTTTTTTTTTTTAAAGGCTTGGAGCCCCTGAGGACAGTCACTCCCTAACCACAGCTGGTGACAGGAGGAGGGATTTTGTGCATTCAATACTTAGAGCTGAGAGCTGACTGGTGAGAAGATTAACAGCAATGCTATTAAGTGGGGTACACTGTCTCCATTTTTAAATTGCCTAGGCCTTTAATAAAAGAAGGAGAGAGAGGGAAAGGGAGACAGAGAGAAGTCTTAACAGTATAACATCTTCTGTATGTTCACAATCCATTTTGCCAGATGCTAAATTACTTTCTTTCCCTTCCCCCCTCCATGCACCCACCCCACTTTCTCTGCGTCTGGTGTCTAATGCTGCATCTCATTGCTCGGAAAGGAGTCCTTGAATCAAATTGCAGAGGTACTCCGTTAAAAGGGAAGATTAGTGACCCAGGCTTCTGCAACAGAGTGTGCCTACGTGAATCCAAATTTCTCAGTCCTTGGGCTGTTCTAGAAAGGTAGGGTTTTTTTCCAGGAAACTTTGCATCATTAGCTGCTTTCTGGCCTCCCATTAGTCTTCTGGCTAATACTGTCAGAGCAGGAAATGAAGATGAGCAGATCTCTAAGATAGGAAGAATTTGAGACACTAAACTTTTTCAGGGTCATCAGATAGGTTACTCAGGCATATATATAGGAAGCTGGCTCCCAGGGCTGAAGTTAGAATACAGAAAGAATTGGAAAAGGTGACTTCTTTCTTACTGTGCACAGAGTAGTGATCTGTGTCCCTGATTACTAGACTTTTCTAAATCAAACCTTCACCTTTATGCATATCCTATTTTGATTGTCTCTGAGCTGGTTAGATGCCTAGAAATCAGAAATGCTGGTGTTAAGGACAATTGGGAAAGGAGAATATGGTTCCCTGCTCTGCCACAGGCTGAGTGACCTTAGAGGTGGAATAGCATGAGCTGCTCAACTCCTACCTTATTACAGGACATTTCTGAATACTGAAATACCCTGGGGAATTTTCTGGCTACATTCATGCTAAACTGTTCATGAGCATGCCCCTGTACACTAGACCTTGGTCAGTTATACTGCTAAAATGTTATCCTTCCTCCAGCTAGCCGTGACTCCCAAAATGTCAGGCACAGCTCAGGGGTTATCACAAACCTGAGATCATTCCCACAAGGCAGTCTGATGGTGGTCATCTTCCACCACTTCAAGCTCTCTATGTTACTGCCTAAGAAATTAAAGCTTTCACAATGTGGTTCCTTACTGACTGCATAGGTGAAGTTAGTAGTGAAGCTCAGATATCCAGAGCAAGACCTTAGAAATGATAATTTTCCAGGCACAGACTGTCAAGAACATCCAGAAAGCAGCTTTTAGGTGAGAGGAAAAGCCCAAGTAACATCTGACACACACTGCTCCTTCTCTGTGTGGCTGCATTGCATTAGAAGCATGAACCAAGCTGTTGATTAGACTTAATAATGATAACAGAAATCCATGAAGCAATTTTGCTCACTTTTCCATCCTTTTTTCCATCACTGTTTTCCATCCTTTAATTCTGTCCAGATTTAGATGTCTTGCTGTAATGTCCATGTTTGATGATTGATTGCATTTCAGATGCTTATGACTGGAATTGATGCCTCTCTGTGGGTTGTCAGTTAACATTTATTATTGATTAATCATAGAATCATAGAATAACAGATTGGAAGGAACCTCAAGGATCATCTAGTCCAACCTCTCTTGGTAAAAGCATGGTCTAGACAAGATGGCCCAGCACCTTAATTGTCCAATTTTGAGAAATTCACTGCTTCCCTAGGGAGATTATTCCAATGACTGATTGTTCTCATTATGAAAAATTTTCCTTTTATGTCCAAACTGAATGTCCACAGGATCAACTTATACCCAGTACCCTACGTCTTTTCCTCGTGACTCTTTGTAAAAAGGCAATCTGCATCTTCTCTGTACCCACCCTTTAAATACCGGAACATGGCGATAAGTTCTCCCCTAAGCCTTCTTTTCTCAAGGCTGAATAAACCCAGTTCTCTGAGCCTTTCTTCATATGGTAGACTTCCCAGTCCTTTGATCATTGTGTCCTTCTCCTGACCCTCTCCAGTCTGTCTATATCTTTTTTGTACTGCAGGAACCAAAACTGAGCACAGTATTACAGGTGTGGCCTGACAAGTTCTGAGTAGAGTGTGATAATGACTCCTTCATCTCTGCTGGTGACACCCTTGTTGATGCAACCCAGCATCCTGATGGCTCTCTTTGCCGCAGCAGCACACTGTTCACTCACATGGAGCTTGCTGTCCACCAGGATCCCCAGGACCCCTTCCATAATCTGCTTCCCTGCTGGGTAGATCCCAGCCTGTGTTGCACTCCTGGATTATGTTTTCCCAGGTGCAAGACCTTACACTTGCCCTTGTTGAAGTCCATAAGGTTGTTGATAATCCACCCCTCCAGCCTATCCAAGCCTTCATGCAGGGTGGTTCTCCCTTCCAAAGCATCCACTTCCCCACTCAGTTTGGTATCATCAGCAAACTTCATCAGGGTATACTTGATCCCATCATCCAAATCACTAATGAAGATACTAAACAACATTGGGCTCAATATTGATCCCCGGGGGACCCCACTTGTGACAGGTTGCTAGTTTGAAAAGGAGCTATTTACCACTGCTCCCTGGGTGCAGCTGGGCTGGCAGTTCCCCACCCACTGCATGGACCAATTGTCTATACCATAACACATATGTTTCTCTAGGAGGAGGCTGTGGGAAATAGTATCAAAAGCCTTGGAGAAATCTAGGTAGTCAACGTCCACCACTCACCCCACATCAACCAAGCAGGTTACTTTGTCACAGAAGGCAACGAGGTTTGTCATGCACGATTTGCCCTTGGTGAATCCATGCTGACTTTTCGCAGTTATGTGCTTCATTTGCCTTGTGATGGTCACCAGGAAGATTCATTCCATAACTTTCCAGGGACTGAAGTAAGACTGACGGGCCTGTAGTTTCCTGGATCCTCTCTAAGCCCTTGGAACGGGGGTGACATTAGCCTTCTTCCAGTCTTCTGCGATGTCCCCTAATCTCCATAACTTCTCAAAGACTATAGAGACAACAACCTCACAACGGTGTCAGCCAGCTGGCTTAACATCTTCGGATGGATATTGCCAGATTCACAGGGGTCAAGCTCCTGTAATAAGTCTTGACAGAGTTACTGACAACAATCCTGAGCATCTATTTAACCATTTACAGAACAAAGTCATCAAAACAATTTTAGAAAAGACTCCAAAATGGCAACTAAGCATTCCGTCCTCCACAAGGAAGGCCCCTTCTGTCTTTCTCTCTCCAATTTCATGCTTATATTTTCTCACCTATAAGATTTTGGGTAATGGGTATTCCACAGCTTCCCCAGGCACTCCTTTCCAATGTTTCATAGTTTCTACAAGACTTTGAGTTAATTTCCTGGGGGACAAAGTGGGGGGTCACTGCTTAACCTAAATCTCCTTGCAAACGTTTTAGTGCACAATTTCTTTCCCATGAGATATGGAATAAAACAAACTACTCTAAAAATTAGAGAGCTGTTGAAAAATACTTTGTACATAAAATCTATATTTTTGAAAAAAGCACATGGACTTTTCTTGGTGTTGCTCCATTTCTTAATGTTTCCACCCTGAAAATTTGAATGAAAAGTACATTTATTTTGCTTTCCTTACCTCTGTTTTAATGACAGCTGGAAAATGTAAAAAGCGACTCCTATACTTATTTATATACTGACATTTGCCCATAGGAAAAAAACCCACAAAAAACAACCAAACCAAAACACCCAAGATTTCTGAAGTGGAAATTTCAAAGGAGGATATTCCAACATAACCCATTCCTCTTTTCTCTCTGGCTTTACTACAAACTGATGTGCGGTCACACCCCAGTCCTGCAAGTACTGACACATTTGCTTGATTTCAAAAAGTATGGAGATTTTGTGTCTTGAAAGGGGTGACTCTCAGGCACGTAATAAAGCACTTTCAAAAGTCTGAGCAGGATCAAAAACCTAAGCAGTTACATCCTGGTAACCCTTTAGGACCAAATTTCATCATCCTTACTCCCATTTACTAAGTGCTTTGCTCAGCAAGAAATATTACAGGTATTCAAGTCTAGTCTCATCACGGTGTATTTGAAAGCCTTCCAGTACACCTTAGTGCAATATGAGCAACATCAATCAAATTTGTTCTCTCAACACTCCTCTGCTGGAAGAGGTATGAGTGTGGGGGGTGTTCTCTTTTGCAGTTTTTCAAAAATACTACACACGTGCACGTGCACATACCTACAGGTTTGTGTTACAGAACATAACACAGAGACCTGCGCTGCTGATTTGAATGGAAGAACGTAACATTTAGGGTGGCCTTGAGTATCTTTGGGAGTCTAGTCCAGAGTTTGAGGTCTACACCCCTAAAGATCAGCTTCCACTAGATTAAGTATAAAATTTAAGGAAGGAACAAAGAAATGCTTTTACGTTATAGTAGCTGATGTGATACCAGAAGAAATTTAGTCATTAGGTTCAAACCACAACCCACAACTGTGCTGTGCCATTTCTATGCTGCTGGGTCATCACTTTGTTCAAAGGAAGGAACAGCAAGGAACCTCGCAGTAGATTTTGTAAACCACCACCACAGTATCAAGGATTGCCCTGTGAGGTACTATCACAAATAGGCTGATTTAGAAATACTTCGGTAATCTTGATTTCAGTGTTTCCTAGCATGGATGCCTTGTTTTACAGCCCATAATGGTGATGTCTTATGATTCTGTGCTCTTTTTTTGTGAAGAGGGGTTGGTATTCAGTGGTTGTGTGTCTATGTCTCTTTAGAAGAGAAAGGTAGAGAGCAAAACAGTATTTTATTTTTAAAAGAACCCTGTTTTCTCCTGAATCTGATCCCATATTTTCTGCAGGAAGAATTAAGAATGTCTTTACTCAGCTGCTCCTACTAGCAGTAATGACCAACACAAAGCATATTGCTGCTCAGGTCTTGGTTCAGGAGATGGATACTTGCCAAATTCTGTCCTGGGTCTAGCAGCAGCCCAAAGTCTCATGTCAGACTTCACGTACTGCAGAGCCAGCCTTGCCTCAAGACTAAGTTCAGAGAAAAGTTTCAGCCCGGGGGGAAACTGAAAGGCACCACCTAACTCACTAAGTTTACTCCTGTGAATCTACAGACAGCTACAAAGGGAGTAGGGGGAGAAAATGATCCACAAATTGTTCTTTTCACTCCAGACACAAAGCACTTTATAGAAACTTCAAATTCCTATACAAAGAAAGTAGGAGAGTGGTCATGGCTGGTGGCCTGCACTAGCAGCTCATTTCTTAGCTGACGTTTCAAGTGGCAGTTGAGCTTGAGGGGAAGTTGTCCCAGCAGCAGAGACATATGTGCTCACACACAGGTACTGTCTTACACGGATAGCCACATGAACACCTGGAGCCAGACTTCCCTTCAACATCATCATCCCATGAAGGTTTAAAACATGCAGGTGTACAGTCCAGCTGCGGTTTGCTGAGATTTGGTGCTAGAGGACAAAATTCAAACAGACCACTGTGGGGTATACTGCTGACATTACGAAAACAGATGAAAAATCTGGAGCCTGCTGGGAATTATTGGGGTGATCTTTTGCATCTCTCAAAGAAATATCTAAATGTGGCTCCTGGTACCCTATGATCAGTCTGCAATGGGAAGAAGAGTTCAAATCCCTGTGTGTCATGAGGGGCAGTAGAAAACAGCAGGGACACAAGCAGACCACTCCAGCCTAGGACTGTCCAGCGAGAGCAACCTAATGAAGCACTGTTGGCTTGGCATCTGTACCCCAATATGAAAAGGGAAGAGACCCCTTTTCCCACCACAGGTGCAAAGACTGACAGAGAAAGGGAGACCTGCTCAGGTCTCACAGGCAGTTTCTGGGATATGTGGCTTCACATGGTAGATGCTGGAATATCACCCCTCAGCACCACCTTTTAGTATGTGCCTGAAGTTACAATCTAGACCTTAAATCATTCAAAGCATTGTGTATCATTAGTGAAAAGATCAACAGCACAGCTTTAAAAATAAACAAAGGGAGAGAGGGAAAGGCATCTGCTGACAAAATCACTTCTCAGAGGACTCGGCAGAATCTGATGAAGCCCAGCCTACTTTAAATGACAAAAGTTGGGGGAGCTATCAGCCAGAAACACGCTGCTACACTGGCAGCCAGGTTCAGGCCTCTTTCCCCTTCCTCATTGCAGAGCCTTTGTCCTCTGGCCAGAAGCCTGCCTGCAGGCAACATCCAGCTTTCTAATAAAGCAGCTCCTTTGTCAATGACAGTAATGATTATCTCCTACAGCTGCCCGTGGTGTTGCATTTTGTAACACAATTTGGCCGCCTTTGGCCCCAGTTAGTTCTATTTAACGTACTGCAGGGGGTTCACTGTTTGATCTCTAATTGATATAATTGACTGGGAATAATCAGGGCAGCTTTATAGATTTTTATTGATAGCTAATTTTCCTTCATCCATTGTTTAATTTGATAAGACTATAACCTAATTTATTGCCACTCTGATAGGGATCCATTACCCTTTTGACAAATGCTTCTGGGGCCCGCTTGTCAGCAACTGATTTGAAAGAGCTGTTAAGCCTACAGAGCCCATCATTAGTTAATGGCAGTTTAGAAAGCTAATGGCATTATAAATTAAGATCAATAAGTACATGGAAATTACAGTTGTTCAGCAAGACACCACTGTATTATTAAACAAACATAATCCTGTACCTTTGGTTAATGCACACACAGGGAGCTTCTGAGTGAGTTTCAGAGTCAAATAAAGCCAGGTGATTAGCAAAGGAAGAGCCCTTCTCTGGTGCTGGAATTACCAGACTAATTCCTAAAGGATCTTTGCAAGAAAAGAAAGAAGCCAGCGCTGCTTTATTTTGCTGTATAAGCAACCCGAGGCCTCAAAACACCCTCGCTCAAAACAATACCCCTCTCGCTTCCTCGGGTTTTGATCTGATCCAACAACACTTTCAAATGCATAATACAAAATCAGCAAAGGAGAGGCTCCTGGATTTATCCCACGGATAAAGAAAAGCAAACACAGTATCTCTTGATACTTTTACATAGCTTCCTCTTAATTCCTCACAAGGTCTGATTGGCATTGAATGATGTGTGATCATTTGGGGCCAAAGCAGGCTGATGTGCATGTTGAGATTTTTCCCAGCCAGGCACTGTGATTTAAGGAATACAGCAAAGAACAGAATGTCAGAAAGCCTGGAGTCAGCTTTGGCTTCACCACTGACTAGGTATAGGACATTGAACAAGTCACTTAATCTGTGTACCTGTTTGCAAGCTTTCCCTCTCAGCTACCTAGATTGGAGGGTTAGGCATCCAGGAGCAAGGCTGTCTCATTCTGGGTTTAGCATAGATAAACTTCAACCTCACTCATGTTTCTAAACCTTGGTGTAGTATAAATAACCATGGCTGAAGCAGGCATGGAGAAGAAGGGATAAGATAGATGGTATAAGAGGGAGAACCGTAACAAGTCCAGCAGTAACCTAAGATCTGTGTGACTTGCAGAAGGTACCTTCCCACTGACCATCTAGGATGTCCATGCCAAATGCATTGCTTGTTTAGGTGGGTCACTGAGTGCTCTCATGGATTCTGGCTGCAGACTAGAAATGGACAGCTGAGGTTGTCACACACCCAAACATCTCCCCTGGCCTCTGAGAGGGCCTGACATTTTCAATATAGGGATATATGTTCCTGTCTTGAAACTGATTTTCCCTAGAAGCAGGTCCTGGATGATTCCAGTTTTTATCACGGTGTATTCAGCTTAACTGGCACCAGCTTTGCTTTGTTTAATATGCATGATGTTAACAGTAGTTCATAAGAGAAGGTCCCTCCATTGGGGATGGCAACCTGCCTCAAAGGAATGGGACAGACAGCTGAGGGTAACTAGCAGCTTCTGCAATCCACTTTTAATTTGCAACTACAGGTCTGGCAGGCGCCTTAGGTACCTAAGGTTAGGTGGGATGAATGTGGTCATGTTTTTAGCATGGTCATCAGCTAAGCTCTAACAGTCTCCCCCTGGAGAGCCAGGGGTGCACCAGCACACACCCCAGCATTTGAGTCAGATAGAGTTGAAGTTTTGCAAGAGAAGCGAGAAGTGTGTCAGCGCCATTCAACTCAGTCCAAGATCCTTGTCTGGATTTCACTGTGAATCCAAGACTAGTCTGAAGACTGGTCTGATGATGATCTAAATGTCCCTGATACCTCCCATTCTCTGAAATGTGAAAGCAATGTGTCATAGTCACCCTGGCTGCGGTGACTGAAGAGGAGCTCCACCAGCAAGCAGATTGGACTCCTTGACTTAACGTCCCACTTAGGTACTAATTGCATGTAGTGGGGTTTTGTAAGCTTGAAATCTCTTATCATGCTAGTTCATTTCTGATGAAAGTCTAAAGGCCTGGTTGGAACAACCTTCTGCTTTACTTAAGAGTAGCTGAGGACAGGAATAGGCTCCCTTGCTTTAGCACAGTCCTTGCCCTGATCACTGCCCCCCCTTCTGTCATCCCAACCCCATGCAGACACGACTGGTAGGTAAACCTCAGTGATCCAGATACGAACTCCTGACGTACTGAGGTCCTTCTGACTGTATAATTTCATTTTTAAGATGATCAAGATAAGACAAACTACTAAAATTGTCAACAGCTCGTCCATATTGACAGCAAGTTTTGCTGATTTACAGATAATCAGTTTATTGAGTAGAAAGACTATTGGGAATTTTAGTTGTTTACTTAATGAAATAACAGCTATTCAGTCAGAAGATATTTACAGTGGTTGTACTCCTAGTAATAGGGACGAAGTACTGTGATTTTGTTTGTCCTGTGACTACCTTGCACAAGCTAATGTTGTGTTATGTCAAACTGTTGACAAACTGCTTATTTCCTAAGTTGAGGGTCAGCTTGCATTACTCAGGCATCTCAAAATTAAGACCAAGCTATAGACAACCTTTTGAGACAGAAGGAAAACACAAGAAATATTTGTGTTGTTATATAGTCTGGACAGACAGGATGGATTTGTAGATCGAAGCAATCCATGCTGCAGTCTTAACATCCATGTAGACATTTCAGAGGGATTTCACTTTAGTTTAGTTTGTTCCTATTCCCATTCATGGTTAGAAAATATCAGGTACAATTCTAGAGTTTATCTTCTGGTTTAATTACATTTGAAACTAATCCTGTATGTGCATTCTGAGACCAAATGAACCAAGAAATTGTGATGAACTGAAGTGCATTAAGTGGAGATGATCAAAAGAGTCACAGCAAAAGGGCACGCCAAATTCCCAGAAAAAAAAAAGGATGTGTATTATTATTTTAGGCACTGCCAGATAGTCATCTGCTTCAAAACTACCCTCTTAAAAAGGTCTATTTTTTTCCCATTGACTATAGGAAGAGCTTAGATAACTGGATCAAGCTTAGGCGTGTAGTTCTTTGACACCTGTGTTACAGCAGATAATGTCCTTGTTTATCTGGCAGCAGCAAAGGACCCAGATCCTCTGCAGGGGTCTTATTGGCCAAAACACCATAAAACACATGTAGTGAGATATAGATGTGCCTTTGATGCTAAACATGCAAGGCAGAGCTGGAATAGGTGAGGAAAAGGGGAAATGAAATAACTCAGTCACTCAATATGCATGAAAACATAGCAAATAAACAGCAAGACCTCAGAACTGGCAGCTGCCTTTGAAACATGCTTTCTCCCCCCCTTCCCCGCACAACCCCCCACCCCCACTCCCCCACCCCTCACCCCCCGCTATAAATCAGTACAGCCCCAGTGAATCTAAGAGATTTAAACACAGTGAGGATCTAGCCACTGCTCCTGAAAGTTGCTTGGTGTAAAACTGGAACTTTGATATATGAATTTTCTCAGTGGGTCCCATAGGTACCAGCAGCTGAGTTTTCACTGCTGACTCTTGCTTCCAGTGCAAAGCCATGGTGGCAGGGAAAGCAGACCTGATGGTCTGAAATTGGTTTGGCCCACCAGTGACAGAAGGAGCATCAGCCAGATTTGCTTTCTTACAGCTGAGGAGCTAAAAAGACCAAACTCAGTGTTGAGTGACTTGCACTTTGCAGTTGGCTTCAAGGGGAGCAATGGGTGTACACTGAGAAAAGTGTTGCTATTGCTGCAAAGGTAGACTGAAGAGCCACCTACATGTCTGGAAGAATAAACTATAATTCCTTCTGCAGATTGCCCAGATCCCCTCACTGAAGATTTATGAGAAGCAAATTAAACAGGGCAAAAATGAGAAATTAATCCTAACCTCATTCTCCTCTTGCACCTTTGCAAATCAGCAGCAACTTTGCCAAAGCCTTTGAGCCTGTTACAGCTCTCTGCATAACTCTAAAGCCCATTGAAGTTAGTGGACCAGATTCCCCATAATGTGCAAGCAGATGTATGGTCACTGACCTCAAGTCATTTACATCCTCTGCACATCAGTGAAACTATGTTCCTTGAAAGCTGGTGCTTTGACCTAAAGGAGATATGTGGTGCAAAACTATTTGGAAAGATATACAAATGGAGCTGTCTCAATATTTCCATATGTAAATTGTTTCTCTCTGACCCTACTCACTGTAGCCCTGTGACTCTGCTATCAGCTTAGGAACTTAGGTTTCTGCCTTCCTAGTTTTGGTGTAAAAAAGAAATTTAGGCTCCTAAACCTCAACTTGCACAGACTTTACAGCTCAGAAAACTCTGAGGCAAGGTCTAGACATACCTGAGGGGTGGGATGCTATCCAGAGGCACCTGGACAAGTTCAAGAAGTGGGTCTGCGTAAACCTCACGAGGTTCAAAAAGGCCAAGTGCAGGGTCCTGCGTCTGGGTCAGGCTGGGGGATGAAGCAATTGATAGCAGCCCTGTCAAGAAGGATTTGGAGGTACTGGTGGATGAAAAGCTGGATATGCCCAACAATGTGCACTTGCAGCCCAGATGACCAACTATATCCTGGGCTGCATCAAAAGCAGCATGGCCAGCAGGTCCAGGGAGGTGATTCTGCCCCTCTGCTCCACCTTGGTGAGACCCCTCCTGGAGTACTGTGTTCAACTGCGAGGTCCTCAGCAGAGGAAAGACATGGACGTGCTGGAGCTGGTCTAGAGGAAGGCCACTAAGATGATCAGAGGGCTGGAGCACCTCTCCTATGAAGGCAGACTGAGAGAGTTGGGGTGGCTCAGCCTGGAGAAAAGAAGCTTTGAGGAGACCATATTGCAGAATTCCAGTACTTAAAGGGGGCTTGTAAGAAAGATGGGGACAGACTTTTTAGCAGGGCCTGTAGCAATAGGCCAAGGAGTAATAGTTTTAAACTAAAATAGGATAGATTCAGACTAGATAAAATGAAACAAAAGTTTTACGATGGGAGTGGTGAGACACTGGCACAGGTTGCCCAGAGGCAGGAGATGCCCCATCCCTGGAAATATTCAAGGTCAAGTTGCATGAGGCTTTAGGCAACCTGATCTAGTTGAAGATGTCCCTGCTCATTGCAGGGGATTTGGACTAGACAGCCTTTAAAGGTCCCTTACAACCCAAATTATTCCATGATTCTATGATACTGGCTTCTCCCAGTTAGTGTCACAACAGTAAAATGCCAAGCCAAGAAACCTCCATCTTCTTATTCTTCTCCTGGACCCAAGGCCACAAAACTGGCTCGCAATGAAATACAACTGTCTATTTATCCCCTAATGAAACAAAGCCAAGGCAAGAGTCACAGGGAGAAGCAGGGGGTGGTGGTGGAGGGAGGAACTAAACTGCCTGTTCACTTGAAATAAAGCAGGCAAGATTACGAGACTCGTGTACAATTCTCCACGGTCCCTAAAGTCTCTTGCGAAAAGGTAGAAATGAACTAATTTATTAGTAAAATCATATCAGGGGCAGTAATTTCATGTTAGTGAATTTACATGTAATAACATTAGATTTCCAGCCCTCCATATCAGCACACTGTGGCCCGCTTGGATGATGAATGAGCTGCCTAAAGAAAGATGATGGTTTGATTGTTTTCACAGTGAACGGATCAGCATTTTAATTTCTTGCCTCTGTGTTTATTGCTTATTTGGCCCCTTGCTCAGCTTGTAAAAACTTGGCTAAATGGAAATGAATAAATGTAATTACTGTGGGTGACAGTGGTAATCTGTGTGGGTTTTTCATATTGCCTTTGCCAACGTTAATCTAATCACTAGAGAATATGTGTCACTGCACAAATACACTGACAGAAAGCAGAGTCCTCTGTCAGTGCCAAAGATGTGGAGACTGGAAGGAGTTCCTGCTGGTGGGGGTCTGTTGCTGGGACAAGGCTTTAGTGCACTGGCCTATAGATGATGAATATCATCACCCTTATATACTATACAATTTTCCCAAGATAAACAGCAGTGATGCAAGGCAGTGATGGAACTGAATGCAACTTTTCCCCAAGCATTATTGCCCTCCAGATCTCTCCGGAAGGTTTGACAGTGGCTTATGTGTGTTGTGGTCAACCCTTAGATGATATCTGCCCCCTGCTTCTCTGCCCCTAAGCTCTGCTGGGTATAAGCCTGTCTTATCAACTCTGTATGGTCGGCACAGGCTTTGATAGAGCCATAGCTCTAGGACTGGGCCACTAGGGTTTTTTTTCACAGTAACATGTGAAAAAATGTACATCAAAGTAACAGACATGTTGCTTAAGGCTTTGTTGGACAGTGCTCTGAGGAAACAGATCTGGTGCCTGACAAATTGTGCAGATGTGAATTTGTGGATATATCATGTCCGTATTATTAACGGGCAACAGAAATTCAGAGGGATTACTTGATTTTCTAAATATCATGCAAGAAGTGGGTTTCAGCTCCAGGTCCAAACACCTGCATTTAGATATATGTACACTTGCATAGGTGTATGGATAAGAACTATGTGTTGACATTCCCATTCTAATCAATGGGAATCACAGCTGCCTGTGTAGTTACTTATATAGATACTTATTGCCATTTAAAATGTCCAAGACATATCTCCATGGGCCTGGCAGACATGACATAGGACTTAAGGAAAACTTACACCCTTCTGGAAAGACAACCCCCACCTACAGTTAGACAACGGAGACCAGAGGAGTTACTCAGCTTCCGAAATGTAGATGTCTATTTTGAACTGCTCTCTCAGCTTCATAGGTTGGATCCCTGTTGACTACAAGGAGTGTATAGACATGTCTGTTGTCCCTTTATTAAGCCATTTGAGATATCTCAGGGTACTCCAGCTGGCCTTTAGCTGACAATCCCAAAGAGTTGAGGGCTCTTGCAATTTCATTCTCATGTGAATATCTTGAATATGCTGGGCACTCTCAAATGGCACCAGATGTCTAGATTTGGGCAACTGTGTCCATTAATGCTCCTATCAATACTTTCATTTCAGATGCCTTCACTTAACTTTGTGTGCCTGGATCTTAATCACACCTAATAAATCTGGTTTGGGACTGAGATACAAAATAACATGCCCTGACTCGCAGCCATGAGCGCTAACTGAATCAGGGTTAAACTTTATTCTCTTAGGAAGTTAGTTGCCAATAGTTTTTACTCCTGAGCCTCCTGAGTTGATTGTAATTACTTTAGGTGGGGGTGGAAACGTAATAAACAGGAAATCTTTATTTAAGCTAAACTTAATAAGTCTGAAGATTTTGTTCATATGCTGCTGAAACTGCCTCTGGAGACAATTCATGCATGTACAAAGTCACATTCAGGAGCACGTGAGGACTCCTGTACCTGAACACGTGCAGGTCAGCATACAAATACATGCCAGGATCTGTGTCCTTCAATGGCTATTAAAGAGATCTCTAATTCTACAGCTTAATAATTTTGCTGCAACTTCAGCACTAACTTCACACCCACCCCCCCCAAAAAAAAAAAAAAAAAAAAAAAAAGGAAGAAAGTAGGAAGAGCCATTTACAGAGTAATTGGCACATCTCTTAGGCATGTTTTTCACCAGCTGACTATAGCTGTTCAAGGATGTTCAAGGCTACTCATGGGAGTTATTCCTGAAGGAGAAGACAAGCAAGAGGAGAAGACCAGGCCCATGGGCTCTCCATAAATTGTTATTTTAGCTTTTCATGTATTTTATTCATGTTGCAGGGGGGAAGTAAAGAAAACTGAAGAAGATTCCACAATAACTCAATGGTAAACACTTTAGTGAAGCCTTCATGGCCTGAGATTTGACCTAGGATCCAGCATGGTTAAGAGGAAGAGTTGGACAGCTTGAGTTAATGTTTCAGTTAAACCCTGGTAGACAGGTAAACCCCACACAGCCACTCACTCACGCCCCCTCAGTGGGATGGGTAAAAGAGAAAAGTCATGGTTTGAGATAAAGACAGTCAAAAGCAAAGACTTCTCGCAAGCAAAGCAAAATAAGGAGCTCATTCACTACTTCTCAGCCATCTCCAGGAAAGCAGGGCTCCATCATACATAACGGTTACACACACACACACACCACCACCCCCCCCACCTTCCTCCTTCTTCCCGCAGCTGTTATTGCTGAGCATCATATGTATAGAATATCTCTTTGTTCATTTGGGGTCAGCTCTCCCAGCTGTGTCCCCTCCCAACTTCTTTTGCACCCCCACCTGCTCGCTGGTGGAGTTGGGTGAGAAGCAAAAAAGTCCTTGACATTGTTTAAACACTGGTCAGCAGTAATTAAAACATCCCTGTGTTATCAACACTGTTTTGGTCACAAATCCAGAACATAGCACCATACCAGCTACCATGAAGACAATTAACTCTACCCTGACCAAAACCAGCAGAGCTAAGAAGCTATCCTGCCTGGGTACTAACAAACTTGTGTCAGTTCTATCTGCTAAAGGTCTGTATGTGTTCTCAGTGACTTCATATCTGAGCACCTCCCAGACACATGTTAAGCCATCTGAGAAGTTTTGGTTACTCGCCAGCTGTAGGAAGCAGCTGAATGTCCAAACAGTGAGTGCTTTCATCTGTGGTCATTTTTGAATGGACTTAGCACTGTGTGAGTCCAGTACACAAGTAGAAGGAAGGAAGTTGACTTGCACGGGAAGCAGAAAGACCCCAAAAGACAAGAAATATGTTCACGGGCATTTACAATGTGCCAGCCAGAGGATTTATGGGGGCTGAACAGAAAAGAAACAGTATTGGTCATGTGAATGCAACCTCAAAACATCAGGAAGCATCAGGAAGCTTCACACTGTGCATAATTCCTCTCTTTCCTATCATCACAAACACTGATAATGTCCTCAGTGTTGTCCAAAAAAATTATGAAAACCAGGCATGTGCCCAGGGAGATTATAATCAGTAAAGTCAGGAAAAGAAAGAGAGAATGCTGGCACTTATTGCTAGTGTAATACCAATTCAAAACCCCAAGCTGGTTTGGTGGAGTTAATGATACATGATGCTGTTAGTAACATCTTCATCTCTTGCTTAACTCATGCAAGATGAGTAACACCCTATAAAAACTCATTGATAAGAATATGATCTGTGGCTGGTTCTTCCCTTGGTGCAAGAGAGGACAGGGAGCCAAAGCTAATGTAATAGGTCTTTGACACCCCTAATACCTGCAATTCTCTACCTCGTCTCCTATTCCCTGAATTGTACACATGTACATAAAGTACATACAAAATACTCCATTTTGGAGTTGGAGAACTGAGGCACAAAGGCCTGATCTGTACTGGTAAATTAAACATTTCCAGGACATACTCTGTCCTGAAGCCATCTGTCATTGCCTGGATGTGACCGCAATTAAACTCTCTTAGCGTCCAGAATAAGGTGAACACACCCAAACTGCCCATGGGCACTGATCCATAGCTCATGCTATGGATCCTAAAATACTCCTAAAACACACCCAGGAATTGGCTAGGAAGGGGCTCAGTTTGCTTGTCTCAGCTACACTGACAACAGTTCCAGTACCACTATGGTGATGGCCACTGCAGATGCACTGAGATAGGTGCATGAGATGATTTCTTCATGGCCGGATAAGAAGAATCAACAGCAGTTCTAGGGTGTGAACTTTGACTGTTCAGGAATAGTTTCAGCCATGAGACTACCCCCTCATACTGAAGTTCAGCTCTGCATAGCTCTTGTCTTTATCTCTTCTCTGTTACACCTGATGTCTGCCACTATACAACTCTTAACCACCCTTCTTAAATTTATGTTTTATATAAATAAGCCTTTTATACACTTCTGCCACATCCTTGCTTTGTTTTCTGTAGCTCAGCACTGTCTGGATGAAGCTCCAAGCACAGCAGCCACCTTCAGCACCACTTTGGACCTTCCTGAACAAGTTCCTCAAATTTCCGGGATCAGTGCCCCACCTCCCAGTGCTTTGAGGTCAACAGTCAGTGTGGGCAAGAGACAGATGTTCACATCTTTGTCAGATCTACATCTGTGCTCAGAATAACTCCACATAACCCCTAAAGGTTACGCTGCCACTTAATCTCCAACTCTTTCACTGTGCCTGTTATACTCACTTGGATTTGTTTGACTTACTTAGATTCTTTTGTACTTACTTCTGGCTGTTCCACACACAGTTTATGCACCAATTTAACTAAATCAGTTTAGAAACCAATTTAGTTAAATCAGTACAAACCCCTTGGGTAGAACCAGATGGAGAATACCTTTAATTGATTTAATATGAGTCAGGACTGTGTTTTTTTTTTAGTTGATATGCCCTATTTTCTTATTGATGTGTATCAGCACTACCCCACCATCAACTGAACGTGGTCTCTCACATGTATGAAAGGGGAAATTTGCCCCTGAGAAAATAGGTCTATCTCTGTTCCCAAGGTATTTGAATAAGGCCTTGGTTTTCTCTTTCCCTCCTCCCAATTCTGGTGAGTAGCGGCCCTTTATGCTTAAAATAGTTCTTTTCTTTTTTTTTTTTTTTTAATATAATGATTCATTTGAAGAGGTGAGAGGAGCAGAAGGCTCTGGAGAACTGTAATGAGATAGAAAGCCAACAGTATAAATACAACATACGTCACCAGTGACTTGGAAGCTGTAACTATCTTTCTAATAAAAAAGGCTTGAAAAATGAGTCTGTTTCACATTTTCGTATTTTAGAAACCCTTACATTCTCCAGGCTGAGAAGAGAGCCTAGGACTGAACATACAACAGGGCTGAGATGTCCCTCTTGCAGATTTCTGGCCAGAGGCTGAGAGAAACCAGAGTGGGAAAGGACTCTACCACACTGCCCACAACCCATCTGCAGACAGAGATCTTTGTATTCCATGTTCTGTCGTTCATGGAGGACATTTCATGATTGTTTATGAAGGGACAGTCAGCAAAATAACTCCAGATTAATTGAAGGTGGGAATTGAAATTGCATTCAGTCGGACATAATTCTAAAGGAGCCTCAACTCTGTCTTGCTTCATCCAACATTAAACTGAATGAAGCAGAACTAAATTAAAGCCACTTTAATTCTGAATGAGAGAGTCCACACGGTGTTTTAATTTAGTTGAACTAATCCACTTCAAAAATTAATTCAGATTAATTTTCCTCAGTATCCCTGAGCAGATCTGAAAAGCTGCCTGAGGGAGTTGGGAGCAATTTCCCTGTATATGGAAATTGAACGAAATAGGCTCCAGTCCAATGGCAAGTCCACAATAGTGCCTTGTGTGAGCACTGTTGTTCCAGAATTAAATAGAGAATCATTTCAGATATGGGTTGTGCTCTATGCCCTCATCCTGCCTTCCTTCACAATAATTTCCTTAATCCCAACGACATAAGAATTGAACTATGAGATATCTAAATTCTCATCCACAAAATTAAATGACAACATGGAATAGCAATTTAGGCTCTAGTTATTTTTATGGGAAGCATTCCTTCCAAAATGAAAATAAACATGCCTTCACCCTACTCTGAAAGGCTGTGAATTTCAGTATATCTGGGGCTAATTGGAAGCCTGCAAGCTAGCCAGAGTCAACCCAAAACTCTTCAGTTTAGCTTATATTGAAGTAAATGGAGTGAGACAAGTATGTGTAAAAAAAATAAATAAACCAAACTGACTTTTAAAAGTTGTGATATTCTGTTTTTTATTAGTGCAAGAGAGTTTGGATATATTCTCCAAAAAAGTAGGATGTTGACAGTATCATTTTCTTTGTATATAAAGTTGCAGTTAGGTCCGTGTTTTTATTGCAATTACATTTCTTCCTGATCTCTTAAACTTTTTTTTTCTTTTTTTCTTTTTTTCTAGAGATAATGTATAGGAACTTTACAAATTCTGTACCTTTTTAACATCTCATTTTTATTGTGGGAAAAGGTTTGGGCTTTATTTATCTCAGGATATAAAGAAATGGAATCTTTTTGAGAAAACTAAGCTAATTAAACTTTTTGGGATACACTTAGACAATGTCCTATAAAAGTCCTAAAGCATGTGAAAGATGGTGTACAGCATTTTGTACTAACACGGTACTGCAACTTATGAACTCATGATAGCATTCTCACTTTGAGGTAGCCAGTTACAGAAAATCAATAATCATGCAGTAGCTCTTGCAGAAGGACTGGCAGGCACAATACAGCTGCTTTTTTTTTTTTTTTTTTGACACTGGGAAACAGATTTTACTGCTGAACTTCTTCACTAAAAATAGTGACTTTAGGTCACAGTCATCATTGAATCAGGTGAAAGTATTTCTTGCATTTTCTTCATTATTCATTCTCTTTGCATCTTTATTTCAATTTATGCATTGTATAAAATGGTATCATTTAAAATACACAGGTTTCAGATACCTCTTGCAGTCTGGATGAGAAAAAGCAACTTGTTCTCCTTAGATCATCTGGAGGGACAGTTGTGAGAGAGATCGTACAGAAGGGAGCTTGTTACAGCAAATAAACTGATGCTAGAATGTAAATTCTTCCAATCTATTAATTATCTCTTTTTGAGACTTGGCTGTTAAAGCAGTGGCTGGAAAAACACCTCGTTTTTGTTGAGCGTCCTGCTGGTGGCAGCAGCCACAGTACATTTAATACATCAGCAAAAGCAAGAGCCTGTTGTGGCCAGGTGGTTCCAACACGCCTGTAATTTACAGGCAGAGAGGTGATGCTGGGTGATAGTCTCCCAAAAGCTGATGACTTTGCTGTGGCTTTAGCAATTTAGCTTACACAGAAAAAACAAGGCAAAGAGGGAGAAATTTAAAAAAAACCACACAAACCCACAAAAAAACTCAAACCCCAACACCCATGTCCCAGGAGCATGGCAAGACAAAACTGTGTATGAGAGCAAGAGCTGGCAAAGCTGTACATATCAAAGATGAAGGTGAGAGCTCAGTCTGGTCTGTGTGGCTGGGGAAAGCAATGGGCGGTAAAAATGCAGAAGGAGAAAGGGAGGGAGGCAGGGATGGGGAAAGGAATCACCAAGTTTAGTGATTAAGGAATAGAGTTGAAAGCTCACCGTTTTTGAAGTAATTTTCTTGTTGTACGCCTCAGGAGGACAAGGAGGAAGAGAACAGAGGAAACAGGCTGAAGGAGGACAGGGACATCTGAGGAAAGGCGGCACAGTTTTCCAATCAGAACCAAAACATTAAATCCCAGCTTTTATCTCTCTTTCAAGCAGAAAAAAAAGAACTCACAGAGCATAAGTAACACCTCCTTTCTTCCTTCCCGTTTTTTCTTGGGAGATCAAATTCTAGAAGCAGAATTTTTCATACTTCGCTGTTAATTTCAGGTGTTTCTGCAAGCCAGAGTTGGGTCACTTCTAAAAGCAGCTGCCTTTTTCAGGATTTGTTGCGGACACCCACTCTGGAAATGCGGCATCTTTACGCTAGATGGACATAAGGTTATCAAAGCTAAGGAAATTCCTGAAAATGATGGAGATGGAGAGAAACATTTTTCCAGAGTGTGTAGTGATAGGACAAGGAGCAATGGTTTCAAACTGAAAGAGGGTAGGTTTAGATTGGACATAAAGAAGAAATTCTTTGCTATGAGGGCGGCAAGGCGCTGGCCCAGGCTGCCCAGAGCAGCTGTGGGTGCCCCATCCCTGGCAGGGCTCAAGGCCAGGCTGGACAGGGCTGGGGGCAGCCTGGGCTGCTGGAAGGGGTCCCTACCCATGGCGGGGGGTTGGGACTGGATATCTTTAAGGTCCCTTCCCACCCAAACCATTCCATGATGCTATCATTCTATCATCTATAATACTGACATAACAGAATTGGACTTAAAGGAAGTAATTAGTCACTGCATGTCCCTCCTACTAATTTAGAGCCAGATACTTCACTATTTCCTTTTGATTTATTAGCCTCATTCATTTTAAAGAAGACTAGTAGTCCAGTTGCAGATTTTTTTGGCATAAAGGGATCTTTCATCAGCATCTCTCCAAGGCCTGGGACCTTCCTGTCCAATGGAGAGGCTGGAGGAGTACAGATACAGAGGGAGTTTGGAGGAACAGAGAATCTTGTACTACTGGCACAATTACGAGACAGTCTACACCATTTTCTGGATTAGGAGTGGATCCTGCTGCTTTATTGCACTGCTGAGAAAACTTTCTGCAGACCTTTAAAATGATTTCTAATGCCTATTTCTGCCTTGTAGGGGTAAGAGTTTGTATGCTGAGGACAGTGCTGGAGCTCCGGAACATAGAACAGGAAGGTATTTTGTACTTGTGAGTTTCAAATCCTTTTGTGTTGCAAGCACTCTGTGCAAGCTGTGTAAACTCACTTTTCTTAAACATTCTGGAAAGCAAAGTTTTCAACGTTTTCAGGAGCCCCTGAGCTCCCATTGCCAGCCAGCAAAGCTGGATTGCCTCCCTTACAGGCAGCAGTAAAGTTCCTTGGAAGAAAATGAGGAGAAAACAAAACAGACAAACCTCAAAGTCCCCAAGGGAATGAATAGAAATAAACAGAGTCAATGTGAAAATCAGTGTTGATTCCTGCCATCAGATTCTCACTCTGTTTGACCCCAGGAACAGCACTGACATGTACCAGAGGGCAGGGAGTAGGAAAAAAAAAGGTAGGACATATGACATGTGCAGAGGGGACAACTGATGTGTTTTTATCATGCACTGTGCCTTGAAGTTGTTAATATAAACCACGTTCTAGTAGTTATACTTAGCTATTTAGATAAGCAATAGCAGTGGAAATTCCTCCATCCTGTAAAGCCTTTAGTAAACCAAGAGCTTAAGGGAGCATCCACACTTTTTCACTAAGTGACTTTACACTCTGTTAAATTACTGGACATCTATGGCCCCAGATTGCAGATCATTACCTAACTTTGACAGAACTAACAAATTAAGACTCAGAATAACGTTGTCAAACTTTGCCTGCCTTAAACTCAGGCATCTGACTTAGGCTAGTTCCCAAAGAGGACAGAGGCATCTCCAGTAGGCAATTGATGTCACCTGCTATTGGCATCTGTCTCAGGAGAGGAAACTTGATACCAGAAGCAATTGTATTTATGTTACCGGGTTGTTATCTGGTTGCAGGGTGCTACTCTCCACCCCCAACCCCACCCACCCCCAATCACCTCCCCCGCCCCCCCCCCCCCCCCCGCCCCCCACTGGCTAGTTCACTTTGTATAGCCTCATTAATACATATCATCATACCTTACAAAATACAGATTTCTCTCTCCTCCCTCTCTAACTCGGTGCTGCATCTCCCACCACATTTGCTGACACTGGACTGCCATTTGCCACTTCTTTGCTTTTCCAGTAGAGGAGCTTGCAGTGCATGCAGCTAGCCCTGTCATCACCAAAGAAAGAGAGGAAGGGATCTAACTTAATTTTGAAAGGTAGCACGTCTGTATTTGCATAGCAAAATGCTTCAGTTTTCAAGTTTTGCTGAAAAATTGGTGTTTTCCAAAGGTCAGGGAAAATATCTGTCCAGCTTTACCAAGAACGCATATGAAAGTTTCAAATGCCAAAGTGTGGGTCAAGGCACACAGGCATTCTTGTGTCTTAAACAAGCAACTAAATGGATGAACTGAGAAGAGGAGCATCATCTGTCCCATTAGCCGTCAGCTGCTTATTGCCTTAGGCAAAGACAACATATTGGGGGACTTTGTTATATTTTCTTTTTCACTTGGCTAGTTCTGTTTGAGTCAGTGGTTCAGACTAATTACTAGAAAATAAATAATAAAATACGTAAGAGCCTCAGCAGGAGTGAATCTCTTTGCATACAGAAAGAACCAGCTCAGATCTCAGCAAACTCACTGCAGAACCAGGAAATCTAACAAAAAAATTAAAAACAAGAACAACAAAAATGTGCTTAACTTTATTCTGTTTTTACTAACTTGATCAATGTCTGGACATCCTGACAGTTACCACCTTCTATTTCAAAGCACACAGGGTAGTGGTTGGCATGCTGCCTTGGGCTTCATTTCTTATTCTTTAGCAAGTGGTGCAACATTGCTGTGATGGTAGAAGAAGAACTAAAGATATTCAGACCTGAATTATCCCCACTGAAGTGAGCAATGGCATTGAACTTTGCTAGTTTTAGTTTGTGTTTAATATTAGGCTGTCAGATTGTTGTTTCTCCTCCAACACCCCTTTTTGGTCAATGGAAAGAAAGAGGCATTTTCTGAGAGCAATTTGTCTAACCTTTCTTTGATATATATTTTAAAAGGGGGTCAGTCATCCTCTCCAAGTACATTTACTTCTCATTATTGATTTTAAAAGAAACCCCGAACATTAAAATTCTAATTTAAACACCACAACTATCTGTTTTTGAATTAGGTAAAGAAATCTATGTGTCGGGAACTTAAGGAGGACAATGTTTTGAATTAAGATCTTAATGCTTGAGGCATTAGTTCAAGCTGTCAACCCATAAGCATCTGGAACAACAGTGGGATATACCTCCCGTCACTCCATACTGCAGGCAGCTACGGCTGAGCAGGGCAGCCAAGTCCCTCCTCATCCTCAGTGCAGAAGAATAAGTGGTTCATCTGATGCATTTTAGAAGTGCTTTAGTACAGAAGGAAATGCAGGCTCCTCCTTCTCTCCATTGACTCCCAAGGCAACTGGGATATAGCTGCAATCTGGCACAGTGGTACACTCTGCAGAACGTACTTGTGGGCAGATGAGTCCCACCTGATGGTACCGCTTATGACTTAACTGTTTCTTTCTACCTTAAAATTCTTGCTGGAACTCCAGGTTGAATTCAGGTTCCATCTTCTGTTCCCCACAAGAAGTTGGAAGGAATCTTGATTGCTGACTATGATGCACCCATAAAAGGATGATTCAAGCAGAGAAAAAACAGCTTCAGAAATCAAGAATTACTCTCTGCTAGTCCAACTACCTCCAGTTAAAACATTATTTGAATTTCTTTTATTTTTTTCTTTTTTAATAGCTACCTTATTTGTCCTTTACCAGAAATGCCATGAAATAAGGTGCTTTTGGCACTATTACAGTAATTTCAAAGATACTGTCATAAGAGCTCCTGAGCTTCTCTGGTAAACCTCATAACACAATGTGTCTGCATTTTCATCCCTATTCCAACATTTCTAGAAGTCTGTAATGGACAGGCAATGGAATAAATTCAGACAAATGCTGATTATTGAAGTTTTGGAAAAGTTAGCAATGATGATGATGTAGAAAGTGTTAGAAATTAGAAGTATATGTTTGTTGGAAAGAATGGAACATATAAAATACAATTAAACAAAGGTTCAGTAAATAGTGACTAAGCTAATGCTGCTTTTCTTTCACTTTGTGATGCTGGGCTACATTCAGTACCTGTTGGTTTTGTTGATGTTCTTGTTCTGGTGGATGTTCAACATTGCTTAAATAATGCAAGTAACTCTTATTTCTGTGTGTGCTGCAGCTCCTTTAGAAGAATCTGGTGCCGCTCCCCACTTAAACTTGATTTCCAAGCATGGACTAGGTAGTTTATATTTCCATAGCCTTTGGCTCTAGAAACTAAATTAAAAATGGCATGGCTGTGATGTCTCATGACTCATCGCCTACTTGATACAAGCCAGAAATCCAGTAAGAGCAGGCAGTATGCCAGCATGTACCCAAAGCTGTCGATCTCTCCCAAACATAGGTGTAACCAAGGGCTTGACCATGATGGCATAAAAGCAGCAGAACTAAGAATAATAAAGAGGATGCTGATTTGGGCATCTTGGCCAAGTACCATCTGATTACAAGCCTGTTTTACTAAATGATTTAGTACCAAGCTGCTTACCAACAATTGGCTGACGTTTTCAGCAGGAAAAATTATATGAGAGAAGATTAGCAAGATGTTTCAGGGAATTAACCAGACCATTGAAAATTAAGCATTAAATGGAACTAAGACATGGTAATGAAAATTTTCTTTCCAGAACTTGCTTGTATGTCAACATTTTTTTTTCTTTTTTGTTGATGACTATATTTAACATCCCACCATTCTTGTGAAATAGGGAAATATTTTTATTTTCTTCATTCATATCCAGGAAAACATTCAGAAGACTGAAGGGCTCCCATAGTATTCATCCAATTAAAAGTGTATTTTTTTCCCCAGAAATACAGTTTAAGTGGGAAGATTTTAAACACTTCTGCGAATCTCAACTATTCATTTCAACACCTAGAAATGCAGGGATTAATTAAACCTGCAAACTGAGTTTCTAGCCTTAAAAAAAAACAAACATATGGCCTTAATGTCATGAACAGTATCTATCTTGGGTCAGGAGAGCTGAAAAGGTATGCAATGAAGTCTCTCTAGGTCTGGCATCTTAGTGTATGAATTAATCACCCAAAACTAAGACTTGTTAGTCAGTCTTACCTGAATCAGAATTGCTTTCTTACTCTAATGGATTTCAGATAGCGACCCTACAGATCCTAAAAGTCTTTATGGAAGTTTCATGATACTTCAGTAACAGTATGTTGTCAGTGATTTTTAAAGTAAATTTCATCTTGTTTCTTAAACTTATTTGTATGGTCCCAAATCAAAACTAGATCATATTTAGAGGATTCGAGAGTAGCAAGTGTGGCCTTTACTCAAAGCTTCTTAGTAACAGAGAACTGAAGTTTATTATATGATATTTCCATTAAAATATATCAGTAAAAAAATTAAAATTTCCTTTAAGCTCTGTATTTATGTTTTTTAAGAATAAGGAAAGGGTATATGTAAAAATTTAATTTTTGAAAATGGGTGCTAACACTTTTAATATCTTTTTAATCATCTCACTTGAGGTCTAATTTTCAGCTGAATAATTCAAATCTGGATTTATACACATGCAAAGTCAATGCAGTGAAGATGAGGGGATCATAAAACTTGCAAGCCTTTGTATTTGACCAGGATTCTACTACGTAAAGCCATGAGTCGTCAAGAAAACAAAACAAAAGTCGTATTTGCAAAGGTTTTGATTCATGTTTGGAACAAGAGCGTATCAAGTGGAGACAGGGAAGTAGTAAGAGACAATAAGGGAGTTTTGGCCACTAAAGCTGTATTTCTACTAGTAAACTGAACTTTAGGTGTTCTGACTGGTATCCCACATAGCCATCCTAGATTCCAGTTACAGTCACTGAGAAAAGTGCTGTCAGATAGGAATTTAGCCCAGGCTAGATGTGCACCACTCTCTGGAGAAGCCTACCTCTTTCTATGGATTATAGAGGGGAGCCTAGGGCAACTGTACGTCTGACACAGGAGCTGTAGCTACGCTAAATGAATGAGGACCATGACAGTCTGCATGCCAGTAAGCTACAGTCTTTGAGGGCTTAGTCCTGCCACTGTCATCAGAGCCAATTATCTTTCTGAATAAAACAATTAAATGCTGGTTAACCACAACAGAAAGAGAGATTTTCCACAGGAAAATCATGGCTGGACTCCAGGACGTTTTCTAAGTCTGATTTGTTTTTCCTCACATGTTCTGCTACATTCATCTGCTTATTTGTTTAACGAATGTGGTGCTGGTAAGAGATGCTGGATTGATGCCTTGGGGAGAACAAAGTCTTTTATTTGTCCCCAGACATTCTATACATGGCTTCACAACCATGTTCCTTCCCTCTGACCTGAAAGGACCACCTTTAAGGGTGAAAAAGGAGTTTAGTTTCCCGGGCCTTTTTAAACTTGCCCTTTCCTCTGGATCTACCAGCAAGGGACAGAGGGTCATTAGCGCTTATTTTTAAAGACAAGGGCACACTGTCAAGAGTTTCATTTCACATCCAAAGCTAGCTCATAAATTTTGTTGGCCTTGAAATCTCACAATGGCAGGCTTCTTTTTTTTTAAGGCAACTTCTGGCTAGGCTAGCAGTACTGTTTCTCTCAGAGTCTTTTCTGACCTTATTTCAATCCAGGTCTCAAAGTCCTTTTCTAGCCTAAATAATCGCACAATTGTATGATCCTATGATTTCTTTATTTTTTTGCACCAGTAACTGTTTCAAAGGTGGTTACCACTTCTGGGTGTTTCCCTTCAACCTCTCTATCACCCGTGACAGTGGGAATGTCGTGTAACATTTCTGAGTTTCCACAGATAATTTTTTAGGCAAAGATTTATATTTGACAACACCCCATCTTTCCCTACCAAGGCCTTGGAAAAGCTTCTGCATGAGAGAGGGAAGAGAGAGCAGGGAGGGGAAAGAGAGAAATGGAAGGAAAGGAGGAGAAAGAGAGAAAGGAAATAAACAAGCTTACCAAGCCATCTTTAATGAATTTTAGGAAAAAAATATTTTTCTTTAATTTTTCTTCATCATTAGCTAAAGATGGTTGAAATGTGGAATATTGTATTACTCTGAAGTACCTATGGGTTAAAGTGCTTTTCTGAAAGTGGGTCCCAGGCTCTGCTTTGTAAGTGGGCTTGATAAAGGGCTTTGATCCTGAGACTCTGAGAGAGTCTCCATTTCATCTAAAGGACAAACTCCCAACAGTGGGAAGCAGGAGCATAGTCATAAACGTTTTCTTTCTTGAATGAAAACAACCTATGCTCCACCAGTGTGGATTACCCTCCTCTGACATCTCTTCTTCAAAGGAGGGGAGGCTGCTTTGAAAACAATATCCCAAATCTCACGCTGGTTATGAGCTACACACGCTTGCTATGGGTCTTTTTCAGTAGTTTGGGTTTCTGAAGAACTTCTGATTTTAAGCATGTGCTAGTTCCATCTTTCTCTGTATGAACAGGTCTGAGGGTTTGGACATCCAGAGCTCCACGGGTAAATCTGTTGCAAGCGGTATCTGCAACATCTCATTACTAAAACTGCAAAATCAGAGCTGCTGTGCCTTCCCCTCCTAATGTACTTCTTTATTGAATGTGTCAGCAAGCATCTCCCATTTTAATATTTGATAAATATAAAGAGATAGGAACGCTGCAAAATACTCAGTACCACTCATTAACAAATCTAGGGCATCCTCCTCAAATTATCATGGTGTGCCCTCCCTCCACCTTTCCTCTTTTCAGCACTGCAAAAAAAACCCACCACAAAACCAAACAAAAACCCAACAACAACAACAACAACAACAACAACAAAAACACACTCAGGAAATTTGTTACAGGAAATTGCTGTTATTGCTGTTAATATTACTGTTATTTCTTCCCCCTCCCTGCACCAAAGCAGGAGTGCCAAAGCCAAAGGATGGTGAAGAGTAATTTGCCTGGAAAGACAACATTTAGGGTTGTTCTGACACTGGTGCTGTATTTTTAATACCCACCCCTCTGACTAGGTTGTTATTAAAACTTCATGGTTATTGTTTTATTTATTTATTTATTAGCAGCAACACCACCTCTCCGCCTGGCAGTGCTTCCTGCCTTTCTGATTTCAGCAGCGCCTGACCCCATTTCAGTCAATTTTCCATATCCTGCCTGTCTCGTATCCGCCGAGGGAACACACTGATGCTGTGTTTATGCTAATTTTATGCTCTCTGAGTTGTGTCTGTTATTCAAAGCAGTTGAAGCAGTTATTGCCAGTAATCTTATTTCTGCGAGAGCCCCCGGGGCAGAGCAAGCCTCGGAGCCGGTCCTGCAGACCGTGTCAGAGCCATCACAGCCTGCTGGTAAATGGCAGCTCTTTCCTGCAGAATCTGATATCAGTTACTTCGCAAACACAGTAATAAAATGAAACAAATCAGATTTTCAAGTAAATAAACCAGACTTCAATGGCAACAACAATGGTCAGGACAACAGGATTTTAATAAGTGATGCTATACAGGGGAAAATATTGGAGTGCTGCATCCCTCCTTCTTCCTGCTCTCCCCCTGCTCCAACCCCAAATTAGCTGCCTGAACCACTTACAGACTGAAAGCAAACAAAAAAGAAAAATAGTACTAGAATGTGGTCTGCTTTCCCTGTTGGTAAAAAAGGGCATGCACTGACGGAATGTATGGAAATTCCCCTGCGAAGATGCTGTGAGCTATTGTGCTGGGCAACCAAAGAAGAACATGAATTGTTATTCCTGGTTTTCTACTCCATAATATCTGAGAAAAACTACCTGAGAACTTCTGCTTTAAGGAACAGGCAGATGGTACCTACCAAGAGAAAGGTGCTGACCTTCTGTTTGGAATTGCTGAATGTGATTCATGGTCTTGCTACCGTTTTCTCAGGCACCTTGGACATGTAATTTAAGGGTAGGTCTTGAAGTGCCCATCACCTTTTCAATAAGGCTTTAAAGCTAACAAACTCACCTGCTTCCTTGGTGCCTTCCTAAAAGGTACCTTCTGTCAGAAGACAGAAAAGGTACTTTATTCTAAAACAACATTTAGAGAAAAACTTGAAGTTCTGCATTTTCAGATAGCCTTGCCTTGGAAAGTATTTAAAATTTTGTCAGAAAGCCAATAGTTGAGGAAAAAAACCTTGAATTCTGGCCAATTTTCAGTTGCCAAAAATGCAAACCATTTCTCTCGTAAGAAACATTTCCTATAGAAAGCTCCAATTTAAGAAACATTTTTCAAGAAGAAGACATTTCAAATGGAACATTTTCATGGTTTTCTACTGCCATCAACAGCACTCAGCTTTTATTATGATGCTTAAGGCCATGTTTTCAGCATACTGTGCTCTTTAGAAACTTGCCCAGTTACACTGAGTCCTCCATAGCAACAGGAGCTCCCATATATACATTCATATATGTATGTATATATCTGTATACATCAACAAAACACAAAATCCTGGGTTTAGTCTCTGTACTATGGTTTCTCATTTGTCAAAACTGATTAATAATGCTTCTATTTCATTACTCAAATAATTTTCGAACTCTTGCAAAAGTCTCTGTCTTCTCTTCGGTATGCTAAATTTCCTGAACAACAGAAGTTTTACTGTGATATCACTTTCCTCATATTTTTTAAATCTGATACAAGGATTTGAAACTTTACTTTTTTCTTTGAAATCATACAAGACCCATGGAAACATCCAGATCACCCTGGCTCTCCTTCTGGAGCAATCTTGGTGATATATGTAATGGTAAGTTACATATGCCCTGACCATTCACTGTCCCTGAAGCCAATTCATAGAATCACAGAATTATAGAATCATTTATGTTGGAAGAGACCTTCAAGATCAAGCCCAGCTGTTAACCCAGGACTGCCAAGTCATCTCCTGAAGTACTACATCTATGCTTTTTTTAAACACCTCCAGGGATGGTTATTCTACCACCTCCCTGGGAAGTTTGTCCCAATGCTTGACCGCCCTTTCAGTGAGCAATCTTTTCCTAATATCTAATCTACATCTTCCTGGTGCAACTTGAGACCATTTACTCTTGTCCTATTGCTTGTTACTCAGAAGATGACACTGCCGCCCCCCCCCCCCACCACCACCTACAGCCCCTCTCAGGCAGCTGTAGAGAGCGATCAGGTGCCCCCTGAGCCTCCTCTTCCCCAGGCTGAACCCCCTCAGGTCCCTCAGCCGCTCCTCATCAGCCCTGTGCCCCAGCCCCTGCCCCAGCCCCCTGCCCAGCTCTGGACACGCTCCAGCCCCTCCACGTCCCCCTGCAGTGAGGGGCCCAAAGCTGAACACAGGGGTCCAGGGGCGGCCTCACTTTTCTGTCCATTCCTGTAAGTGCCATTTTTACACTTGCCTATGTTCCAGATTTATCACTGGTCTAAACAGACTAGAAAAGCACAGAAGACCTGTGTTAAATGCGTAAAAGAGGTGAAGTCCAGGAGAGCTTTTTCTTCACCTCCCAGGCCAGGATTTTACCACCACTCTCCCAGCTTCTCTGTGTAGCTGCCTCTTGAGTCTGACACCATTGCCAATGGGGTACGGCTGCCACGGCTAGACACCCTGACAGATCCAAGGGCTGCTAAATAGTTTCCTCCATCTAGGGGTGATTCTACTTTGTGCAACGTGCAAAGCTAGCACTGGAATTAAACACGGTGTAGCTGTTCACATTGTAAAGCAGATCGCAGGACCTAATGCATCCTATTAGCAGTGCTGCACGATCTGCTAAAAAGCTGCATTTGCTGCTAACTTGGACAGGACTGTTGCATTCAGGAGACAAAATATTTTTATCCCTAACTGTTCTTAAACTACTGTAAATGGCAAATAAGTAAGAGGAGCAATGAGAACATTTTTTTACAGGGACTGAAATAAGTGACATTTTCCCCCCAGTGAATTATTTTCTCCAGGCTTTCTATTTCTCTTCCACACACATTGTAGATCTCTTCCAGCGGAAACCTCGGTGCTCCAAAAAAAACAATGTTCAATAATATGTTTGATTTTGTTTTAAAAGCATGAGCATCCATTGAGTTTTAATCCTTAAGAATGAAAATACTTAGAAACATTATTTTTTGAAAATATTTCCAAATGAAAACAATTATGACTCCTTTTAAAGCAAGAAGAGACACAGGTAGTATTCTGACTACTTTTGGACAGATATTCCTTGCAATAGTTGCATTTGACATGGAGGTATTTCTGTATTCATTAAACAAATGTCAGTTGATTGGATTTTTATGTAGACGACAGTTCAGAAAAATATTCAGAATATACATATATATGTATATATAAATCTAGATAAAAAATAATATTATGAACTCCATCAATGCTGTTCCTTCTGAAGTAAATAAAAAAGTTATCCTGACTTTGATAAGAGCAGAATCATGCCACTTAATGAAACTTTTTTTGTTGTTTTTATACATCATTTGGGATGGACGAGATGTTTGTGAACAAGCATATGCGTCTAAGGTCCTTCATCCAATATTAATTTTATATTTTGTCAATTTATACCTTTCTTTAATGGAATGTATGAAAAAATGCCTTCTGAATTTTCTGGGGTTTTGGTTGGGTTTTTTTCCCCTTTAATAACATCTGCATATGTAAATACAAATATAAATACAAATACAGTCTAGGCATGTAAAGCTTTGACAGCATTTTCAAGTATCCTTTGGCAGGAAACTACTTTTTAATATTAATGGCAAATCGCTAGATTTATGATATCCAAAGAACTACAACTTTCTGTTTCTTTACATATTTGTTTTACATGTTTGGAAGCATTTTAGGCTGGGAAGATGATTCTGTGCTGTATATTTGATCCATCGTGCTGCAGTTTGCAGGAGTGTGTGTCTGTCTTCTAACAATTCAAACTAAGGCATCCTGTTGTGGAGTGTTGAGGATGATGGTCACTGGCCACCTGACAGACGGTGCCAGCACAGGAGTTCCTTTTGGACACTCGGCACTTAAGCTAAGGGACGTATCTCCAGGTGTCTGGAGAGCCATGTATGATACATGCTGTATCATGAAGCTGTAGGATGGCACCTCTCCTGCTAACGAAATGAACATAGTAGACGTGGGCTTCATTCACTTTTATTTTTTAGAAAGTGCAAATCTGAGGCTGTGGAAACTATCTAAGGATGTGTGTTAAATTTGGCAAATGTTTACAAACAGTTAGAGGAAAACAGTATTCCTCAACAAATTTTTTAAACTCCTCCCCCCCCCCCCCCCCCCTCCCCTGGTTAGATTTAGAGATTTAGGCATCCTAAACAAAAGCAAAAGGAAGTGGTGATTTTTTTTGGTTTTTTTTCTACATGCCACTAACAGACCATTCATCCAGAATTCAGTAGGATAAACCTGCAGTTGTGATAGTGACACAAAGCTGGGGAAGGATCCACATAACCTGGAAAAGTGCTCCAACCAGCAGGACAGAAAATCTGAGTGAACCTGGGTTAATTGAGCTGGAGCCAACAGCTGTCAAGGTAGTCTCTAAACCATCAGGCTATTCAGGATTTATCTTTTCTTGTTCCAGACAATACTTAGCTTTTTTAAATAACTGAAGCAGCACCAGGAACAGAAAAGAGAGGATGAAGTCCTGTTTAGAACTTTAACATCCCTAAATTGCCTCTGTGGCTGACGGAGAGAAGTAGGTGTCACTTGAGCTTCAGCATAAAATATGTGTCTAAGCTTGGTGGGATAAGTAATCCCTTGGAAGCCTCCTGTACAGCATCTTCATGCTTCACCCCAACCTGAGATATGGAAGAACGCAATCTCCCCTCTGCCTAATGCTAACCCAAATCTCCCTTTTCCTTTCAAGACAAAAAATAAGCTTTGTCATTTCAAAGAAAAATAGGCTCATTTTCCTATTACTGCTCAGTTCCTTGTTGCATCAAAGATATTACCTTATTTTAAACAGATTATTTAAATTACATATATTTTCCTTTTTTCATTTAGCTTCTTTTATTGTATTATTTATTTCCATGGCAGAAAGGATTTTTCTGAATGTATCAGTAATTTCTCATTAGAGAGAATGATTTGCTACATAACACAGCTACAAGCCAGCCAGCTTCACTATTCTCAAAAATTGGTCTCCTTAGAGCATAGGTTCCTTCTCCCAAAGATATTTAGTCCAATTTACTTTAAAGGACTTTCTCTTCTATCCATTGTGCATTGCCCATTGTAACCTAAGGTTTCACAATTGGAATAAAGAGGTTGGATTATACCTCTAATGCAACCATTATTACAGTAAAACAAAGGGGAAAAAATTATAATGTCCAGGCCTGAAATTTTATCTTATGCTTTCACATGGAGTCTGGAGTCAATGTTCTTGGATTACTCCAGAGGACCTCAGTTCTTTCTATTGCACACACATCAGCAGGAGTATTGCTTATTCCTTTATGAGTGAAGAGTCTTAATGCGAGTGTCCCAAAAATCAACCCTTCACCTGATTTTTAGATCCAAATACCTGCATATCCTCATGCAGCAACTAAGAAAATGAAAAACTTAAAAGATAAACAATCCGCCTCTATACTAGGCTTTTGCTAACGTTAAGAAATGCTAATAGCTTCAAGAGAGTCAGAGATTTTCTTTTTCCTGAACCTAATAAAGATACATAATTTTGCTCTCTCTCCTTTTCCTCGCCAAAGTGTTTGTTATTTGCCCCAGACTGAATGCTACTAGTTAGATGATTTTCAGATACTGCTTGCTTCCTGTTTCCATTAATTTGGCTGGAGGTGCAATGATCCCAGTGAACTGGAGCATCGAATTCCTAAAAAGAAAGTACATCACTTTTTTTCTCTCTGATGAAGCAGGGTACACACACGTGCACACACATACACATACACACACGTGCACATAGAGACACTATTTGAAGTCCAAAGTATTGTGTTGAAGTGTTTCTCCCTCACATATAGGCTTGGGAAGAATTTAGTGCTAAATAAATGCTGCCTCAAACCAGGCAAGATAAAACATAAATCATTGCATTAAAAACCTCTAACAAGTCTATCTGCTTTTTGAAATGACTGGGAGATGAAAGAGAGGAGTCTCATTTAAGAAGGCCCAGCGGAACAGTTCTGCATTTATATAGCTGTTATCAAAAGCAATTCATTTGGAGATCAAATAGACTGACAGATAGGACAAGCAGGGGATCACTACTGCCTTCAGGCAGCCAAAAGCAAAGATGGTTTCCCAGTACCATCACTAATATTGGGTCTAGTCAATGCTCGTGTCTATTATGGCTTGCAGTAACAGCCAGCTGAATGTTAATGTACACTTCTTAGACTCCAATTTGATGCCGATTTGTAGCTGAGGGAGTAAATAGCGTACATCCCTTTCTCTCCATTTTTTCCCTTTTCTTTTTCTTGTAGGAGTACCCCCCTTTGTAATCACTGTGTGTCTGATTAGTATCTACTTCTTAAAAAAGGCAATGCCACTGAAGACAAAGCAAGAGAAGAGAATGGACTTCCCAGTGTCCCCTTAGCAATGTGCTGTGGCGTGTGCATTGAAAGCACCTCTCTTCCTCGCCAGCTGGAGACATGCTGCTGCTCATTTACAGGAAAAGCTCAATGCTCTTTGCTCCTTTCAAAATAAAAAGAACAGCAATGCACCAGCCCAAGGCTGGCTGCATTCTCTCCAGTGCAACAATGCAGCGCACCTATAAGGAAAATTTAATTTTTTCCTTGCCAAAACCACTGTCCACTACCACTAGGGTAAGCTTAAGGACTTTGTCTGATCTTAGCCATCTAAAATTTATTTACAGTGCTAGATAAGAAAGGGTGAAGGAGTGATTCCTGGGTTTGAGATCAGGTAGCCTAGAAATGGCTTGTGTTTACACAGTTAGGACAAACCTCCTCAAAATGAAACTATCTAATCCACACCACATCACAGTTACAGCTTCTCAGGATCCCATGAGATGCCTCCATGGCCCTAAAACATGAATATTACTTTCTGTTGGGGTTTTTTGGGTTTTTTTTTTTTGTTTGTTTTTGTTTTTTTGTAATGTGAGGTGTGCCTTATGGCCACAATGAGGTTTTTATTGCATAACATTAAGAATCTGTGTTGTATGCTTTGGGATGTAGTGTGAAAGGAATTCAGGATGCTGCACACTACAAATTCTGCTAAGGATATTGTTAGCAGATTCCTTCCAGCCAAAAATGGCCATAATTATACCCCAGCCATCTTATGAGATATATATGAACAAGGGGTTTGGGAACCACATGGACCAGACTTCTTATTTCATACAGAAATCAGTGCTCTGTGAGATGCAATTGCCTTGAAAAAGTGGGTTTTCAACTTTCTGACTGAGCAAAATAAAAAGTCAGAATCAGCACAAATGGAAAAATATGGAAGATGTCATGAGAGTGAATAGACCATGTGGGAGTCAACCTCTTTGCTGCATCTGATCCTTATTTTTTAAATGTTTTTAAATATTTTTTTTATTTCCCTTTGTCAGGTGCAGCCGTCACTGTATGGAGAGTACTGGAGACTTGTTCAAGTGGCAATTCAATGGGTGCTGTAGGAGAAAAGTAAGAAACAGGTAAGCTAGATAATTTTTCCAGGAAAAAAGGGTACTGGTAGTTGTGGAGGGAGAAGGAGACCGAGGAACCAAAACTAAGAGGAAAATGTGGGGTGGAAAATACGTGAAATGGAATGCAACAGAAGATAACACGCCAGTTCAGAATGTAGGGCTTGATATTAAACAGTATCTACATATTCCTTACAGGCACTGAACCCCCATTAAAAATTTGGAGTGCATAGTCCCCTTTACTTCAGTGCAGAACTACAAATGGAGTAGACAGACTTAGCCTGGAAACAGATATGGCAGAGTGAAGAGGGAAGGCAGACAGGGGATGACCATTTACTCTCTCCTGCAGTAAAAGCACTAGGAAGTGTAAAATAAATAGCTCAAGAGGCAGGTTTGAAATATTTGAAAGGACTATTTCTTCAAAGAATACAACAGTAAACGGTATTATTCATTGCTGTAGGATGACAAGAAGACACTTAAAACTTACACCAGTTAAAAACCCACAAAAACAGTAGGTGAAATAAATGGCAAGAAATCATCAAGGAATGTTAAATAGCAATGGGCCTTCCCTGAGTGGCAAGTCACAGGAGAGTAGGGGAGTACGCCAGGGAAATCTCAGTCTTTGCTGTCCTGCTTCTTCTGCTATTCTCTTGGCACTCTGGCTGCTGTTAGTCACTAGGCTAAATGAATCTTTGATATGGACCAGACAAGTTATTCTGATGTCTGCACCACAAGACGCCTCTTTCTGTTTCTCTGCTGGGTCTTACGCTCTGTTCCACAGCCCAGCTGCCCTGCAGATAGTTTTCCTGTAGAGTTTTTGATCTGTTGACCTGAGAACCTATTCATGGGTTAGAAAAAAAAACCCACTGTCAACAAAACCAAACCATGGTCCTTCCAGTGCAGCCAGCTCCCTTGTAGAGAAATGCAGCGCAACACTTGGATGCCAAACAAGATGGGATGAAATACTAATTATGGTAAGACTTTACAAAAAAAGGCTATCTGCCCCCACGAGAATCCAAGCCTCCAAGCTAGTCTTTCGTGGAACAAAAGTAAGTTGTCAGATTTGAATAATTTCCCTGCATGTAGAAAAATCCTCACATTTCTACATTGCCCCCCCCCCTTCATCCCTCCTTCCCCCCCCCCCCCCCCCCCCTTCAGTTTTGCAAACAAGAAAAGAAACACTAGGAGCTATTCCACTGGATAACCATGCAAATGAAACAGGAGATTTAAATGTCTTAGCAAGGAGATCAGAGACACAGTTGGAAACAGCTGTAAGGGGGCATTGGAGTGATTATAAGGGAATAGGATGGGTGCATTATTTGGCTTGGTGACTTCATTAGTGATATTTGGCATCAAATGCTCAGCTGGTGTACATCAGAAGAGCTCCTCTGTGCCTGCCTACCTCCTCTGAGGATTCACTTATTTGTCCTGAATATGGATTTCTACATTATTCTATTTTATTTTTCTCCACTGCATTGGTCTCCAGGCAGCATTTTGAGAATAGGAACTTAAGCCATGAGCAGATACTTTGTTAGACAGAACAAAACCCAGGTTATATCTCTTGCCTTGAAGATTTTGAGGTCTTATTAGAGACAAAATCACAAGTTTTGATTCAGCTTGCACATCAGTAAATGAATTGTAAGGATACAGGACCTTTATACAGCCTAAACTCAAAAATTCCCAGTTTCTTGTGGTTCAAAATAGACCTACCAAAATGTATCAGCTGTGACTTTTTGTCCATACAGCAATATCAAATACTTGTGTAAAATTCAGTAGGAATTGTCACTTACTAATTTCATGGTCTCTCTTAGATTTCCTGAAATAAAATAAAAATTAGATAGGAGTTTTTCTTCTTAATTTTTATCTTTTTAGCTATTTTTACAGCAGTTATGGAAGTATTGCTCTGCTCCAGAAGCTGAAGACCTGTCTGTACTTTGCCTGGTTTTAAAGTGGAAGACTATTTAGCAAAAAGTAGAAATATGATTCCTCCTGAAAGAAATTCTCCTTTGATACATCCTTTGTACAATTCACAATGTGCCCCTTGCTCTTGAATCTATACCATTCAGTCTTTTTTAAAATTTTTTCCCAATTTGGGGAAGGTGGGGAGAAATAAGCAATCATGTGAGACATCCTGCCTGATGATATGTCAAGAAAATCAGCCATTTCTGTTGATGGAGGTGCATCTACAGACTGAATAGATAAGGAAGAAAGACAAACCACTTCTTTTCATGCACCCAGTGGACACACAAACTTCAGACTAAGCAATGAAAACGTTTGCACCTGCATTCAGCAGACAAGATGTCATTGAGTAGACTCCTACCAATAACAGAAACTTCTATGTCTTTTCATAAAAGGACATGTCCCCAGCTCTCCCAGTCAAGCCAACAGTGCATGTCCCAGACAGTGCATAGTCCATGGCTTCCCCTGCACACCCATTTCAGTGGAAAGCCTTTAACACAGCAGAAGGATTTTTGTCTGTAGAGTACTAGAAAACATAAAGCTTTGGTCAATGCCTTCAAAAAATATTGGTGTCCAGAGGATCATTGAAAGCTTCGGGCATTAGATTTTTCAAAGAAAATTTTAAAACAAAGACGTTTGAGGAAGACAGACAGTCTTTGTGAAACTGTTAAAATTTAGCCAAATATTTAATTTTCCATCAAAATAAGAAAGTAAAACATTTTGTTCATCCTTATTTAGGGCTCTAGCATGGAACATCAGTATCTTCCATAGTAATTCCAGTTATCAGCGCGAAGTCAGAAAGGAAAGGTCATAGAATCATTTAGGTTGGAAAAAAACCTTAAGGGAATCAAGTCCAACTGTTAACTCAGTAAAGCCAAGTCCACCACTAACCCATGTACCTAAGCACCACACCTACACATTTTTAAATACCTCCAGGGATGGTGACTCAGCCACATCTCTGGGCAGCCTGTTCCACTGTCTGACAACACTGTCAGTGAAGAATTTTTTCTTATAGCCAATCTAAACCTCCTCTGGTGCAACTTGAGGCCGTTTCCTCTCATCCTATCACTTGTTGCTTGGGAAAAGAGACTGACACCCACCTTGCTACAGCCTCTTTTCAAAACCCCAGCCAGTTCCCTCAGCTGCTCCTCATCAGACTTGTTCTCTACACCCTTCACCAGCTATGTAGATAAGATATATAACACTGCAAGCCTTTCTCCTACAAGGAGATTTAAATGAGGGTGATGCCAAGCAGAATGACAGAAATCCTGGTTAATGCTCTGAAACCCATAACTGCTGGGTTTTTTTTCTGCCTTTCTTCTGTCTGCCTTTGAGCAAACTGATGAAATTCACCTCTACTTGGATTGTTCACACCAAACTGTGGGCCTAGCTTCATTTGTATCTGTGAGATAATGTGGATATTCTTGTTAGGAAAGGGCATTAGAAAAGCAGAATTGCATTGTCAGTGCTGACAGCCTGCCCAGGACAGCACTAGTTCTTCTTCACCAGCAGAGGTTGGTACAGGCAGCAGAGGTTTTGGCTGTACAGGGTTAACGAGGTTTGCTTTTGATGAACTTTCAAAGCCATCGATGGGTTCATGGAGGTGCAAGTTCAAGAAGCATCATTGTAGAGGTCAATATACACCAAACGACACACACCCCTGATCAGAAGGTATAAGCAGAGGGTATATGAAGCATGCAGTATGCAAGATGATGGTGCTATTAGAAGGTCCTTCATGGATAAGGTCTAGGGACTTTTGTTAGCCCAAACTGAATGTGCATTCATCATGGCAAAGTGCAGAGTGCAGTGCCAGAAAGGCAAAATTTTATCTCTGTGAATACCCTGAGCAGGCACCAGCCAGTCCTTTTAATGCACCATGGCCCATTGTGTGTAAAGAAAATGTCCATGTTTTAAGCCTTCAGTGCTTTCGTTTCACAAAACACTGTTCACAGGATAACTGCAGGCTGGAGCCATGAATCCATTTTGCCTTATTTACATGAATTTTCCACAGAGTCCTTCAGGAGGTATCATACTCAGCACTTCCCAAAGGAAATTATGGGTATAAAATTCATGAGAAATCCTGCTTTCTCTAGAGTATTAGTAGACATCTCTCTATTATGCAACCCAGGAATATTATAAACCAATAAATAAACCTTGACAAGAAGGATATTTCCCTCACTGAGCCAAGCATCCTGAAAGGTGTGGGGAGTATATGTGCAGTGTTTTTTAAGGATAGTGTTGGGGTTTTTTTTTATTCCTGAAATATCCACAGTGATTAAGATTAGAGCAGTACTGGCTTAGCCTCTGCAGCAACCGTAATACAAGAATATAATATCAATCTGTAATCACCCTTGTAATACACCTATTTTATTAAGCAATGTTAATAAGCCTTATATATGTCATGTCTTGGTAGAGCAGAGGAGGAATTTGATGGCTTAATGAAAGTGAGTCTTTCTAATTTTTTTCTGTTTGAACAGACTAAAGGCCAGAGCTTATCTGAAAAGCAAGTTTGTATCTGAGCTCAAGCTTTCCAGTCTGTCCATTACAATGCTCAATGGAGAAGACATGGTTCTTATAAACTCTACAAAAGTGGAAGGTTATTTACAGCTGCATTTTTGGAGTTGCAAAACTATTTGGTATCACAGTTTGTGTTTCACAATTGTTTGTACTCCATAGATCTGGAAAGGAGCTAACCTAGCCGATGACTTTGAAAGATAATTTGTATAAACATAAGCTGTAAATTAACTCCATTTACGTTCTAGACCTTATCTAAACCTGCATGTCCAGAGAAGGTACCTCATGGACTTGGACGGGCTGCGGAGTCAGCACAATGTCAGTCACAGGTGGCTGCTCCTACATTTGTCATTTCTTCAGAGGCAGCATCTGGCACTTCACTGGGAACATCTCACACTGAGAGGAACTTTGTGAGGAGCAAGTCCTGAGATTCATGACAAAAACATGCCTTAGCTTCCTAATAATGCAGAGTTTTCAAAGATTGTTTACCGAAGATTTGTAAGATGAGATAATCAGGCATGAAAGGCTTAATTACATGGGATTTTTCTTAATATTAGAAGGCTGAATCAGCTCTGGATGTATAAAGAAGACTGGGAAGTGGTGTCAGAGCTGTTCTTTGCTGCCCTGCTTCCTTTCCTGGGTGCTCTCCTGTTTTCTCCCTGCCGCTGCAGGATGAGGCATTGCCTCACTTCAGCACACATCTCCCAGGGTGAAGGATGAAGCTGCACACAGCCTCTCGTCCCTCTTTGCTCCCTCTATGTCCCCCACCACCTATGTTGCAAGAAGTATCCTCCTTTTGTCCAGCAACACTTCCTGCTCTCCTCCAGTTTCCAGGATCTTGGGAAAACTAAGCAGGATGGGAAAAGGAAGAGGTATAGGTCATCTTCTGAATGACAAAAGGAGATTGCTGGGCCAGTCCAGGAGCCAGAGGAAATCCTCAGGGATCCCATTGTGCTCTTCTGTCTGTGGTCAAGGGTGATGGTGGGTACAAAGATGCTGCAGACACCTTTGGTGAGTGTGCCTGAAGGAAGGGTCTCCCAAAATCACCTCCTCCCTTACTAAACTATTTACCAATATCTTCACCCTTCACATCCCAGTAGTTCCACTCTGAATTTGCTTGGCTTACCATTTTTTGTCTGTGCAATAGAAAAGTTATTTCCAAAATTCTCTTTGACCAACAGGTATTTTTACACTGTGACCATGTCCTAAGATCAGCACTTTCAGAGGTGTTTTATTGCACTTTAAGATAAGAGATATAAAGTGACACACCTTCTGCAGGTACCCATTGCAGGTTACAGCAAAAGCCTAATTGACAAATTTACACTGGGCACCTAATTTTCAGCTGGTTTTAAATCCCTCCTTTTTTTACTATGCAAAGTGTTTTCCCCACCTGTGTTTCCTTTGCGAACCCTCTGCAAAATTATAAACAACTTCTTGAACTGCAGACATCAAAACCAGAAGCACTATAAATCCTAGAATAAAAGCAACCTCTTCTTATTTAAAAGCTTTGTGTCTATGCAGCAAAACAACATTAGCTCCTTTGTAAGACCTTTATCCTGACGAAAATCATCTTTAGTTATTACCTACCATGATGACAAGCTGTTTTCGGTCACCAGCTGTCAGAAGAGAAACTGCCTAGTAAATAAAGCCATATACTTAAGTGTAATTTTTCTATCATTACAATAAAATGTACCTCGTTTGTCTGCATGGTTGATCCACTGATCGCACAGCATAAGGGATCTGTCCTCTTATTTTATTTATCATCCGCTGAACCTCCATCTCACTAGCCAATTGGCTGATTACCAACTTTTAGATTATCTTTGTGTTTATAGAAAAAACATTGCTACAATAGCATCAGGGCAAAACCTGATCCCTCTGTGACCGGACTAGAATCAAACCTGCTCAGCAGTGACTTCTATAAACACGTTTTGAGGCTGCCAGCCTATTCTTAATCCACTTAAGGTATACCGTGTTAATTTTGTGCTTTTTACCCCCAGTTTTGTAATCAAAATGTCGTGGTGTACCAAGTCAGATGCCTCACAGATGCCTATTGCTTGCATACCGCTATCTTTATCAACTAAACTTGTAATCTCGTCAGAAAAAGAGCTATCAGTTTACTTTGACAGGATCTGTTTTCCATAAGCTTGTGTTGACTGGCATTCACTAGGTGTCCCTTTTTATTTCTGAGGATGGGGGACTCTAGGGTATGAGGGAAGGGAGTTTGCCAGAGCACGTACATCTGCAGCCTCAAATTCAAGCACCAATTGTCAGCTTGTCTCCGGCAGACTATGGCAGCCTGAAATGGCCCTGAAGTTATTTTATGCTTTGCTCTCTCCAAATCAAGACTGTCCTGTCTGGAAATCCAAGGAGGCCTTTCTCAGTCTCTATATAAATAATTCTTTCATACAGCCAACATTATTAGTCATAGTGTGCAATCGGTTCTGTATTAGAATAGTAAAGAAGCCCACTGGCAGTGTGAAATGACTGATCTCCGGTGTGGATGTATCTAGAGCGCCGAGTCCCAACAGCCGTCTACCTTGAGGCATGGGAGAATTTAAGTTGGTGAGGCGGAGGAGGGATTGGTGATATTAGGGAAGCTGACAATTTGTGTGACATGACAGCTCTTCTGCATGGACTGCACTTTCTCTTTTTTTTTTTTTTTTTCCTTTAACCATCAGCACCTTGCAAGTGAAACCGGTTTAGGTGCACTTATTATTTCTGTTCCTATTTCTATTTCTCTCTTTCTCTTTCTCTTTCCATTTCTATTTCTATCTCTATTTCTGTTACTATCACTATTACTATCACCACTATTACTCTTTTGTTTCAAGGGTGGTTGCAATGGCAACCAGGATGCCAGGACTGGACTGCACTTGGAAAATAATTAATTAGAAACAGTCTCAGTGCTGAGGACCCTGAAGCCTGAGTGGGCAAAGTGGACTGAGGTATGGAGAAAAGCTGTATTAGCATTCTATTTTGCATGTGAGGAGCTGAGGGGCAGAGACATTAAATGAGTGGCCTAAGGTCAGAGAGGGGAATTGGTGGCAGGATGCAGACTTGAACTGAGGACAGCTGATATCCAACCTAATGCATAAGCTGCATTACTTTCTCAGTGTTACCTGTCTCCATTTTTCTCTCTGAAACAGGCTTAGATAACAGCAATGGTGTTGTGAATTTTTCTGAGGACAGATAGCCAAGGGAAACGGGTGCTTTTTCTGATTTCGTTTCCACTTGTTCCCAGTGCAAGCTTTAGTGAGTTGCTTAACTATTCCCTGCTTCATGGCATCTTTGCCTCCAAAAGGGGTTAGCAAAAGCAGCCATTAGAGCTAGCAAGAATCTACTGTTTCTCTTTGAAGGGAAAACCTGAATTTAAAAAAAGAATACCAGAGATGTTGTGGGTATTTTTTTTAATTATGAAAACATTTTCTTTAGGATTATCACAATTTTTTCCAGAGTTTTGGGGGATTGCATAGACCCTCAGCCTCCTTGAAATGGAGTGCTGCAGGCAATATTTGTAGGATGTGCGAGATGGGAACCTTGACTGACCTCATGGTTATCTCCTAGGAGCATGAGATGACCAAAAACCTGAACGCCTGTAACCTCTTAGGGGCTGCCTCAGGTGGGGAAACCAGGCAATCCCAAGATCCTCACTTCCAACATAAGCTGGTACTGGATGAATTACTACTAAGAGGGACAATCACAGAGCAGGGAACTATTTGAGGAGGGAAAAACTGCCACAGAACATCTTATGCAGGATTTATGCACTTCACTGTACTTTTCCTATTAGAAAATAACTCTTGATGAGTTGGGAACTGCTCAGTGAAAAACCCCACTGGACATAGGAAGTGCATCACCACATTAAGCTGAAAAGCCTGCTTAAAAAGGCTAGAAGCCAAGCATCTCATCCAAGTTATTCAGGTAACACCTGCAGAGAAACAGGCTCTTCTGCAGGGTGATTCAGCCTGTCCTGCCATAGCTGTGTACGAAAAGTAAAGCAAAGCACCCTCCTGAGTGCATATCTGATGGTATTAACCTGAAGCAAAGGAGAATTAGATTAGAATAGACACCTAACTTTTAATAATTAGGAGTAATGAGTGTAGATGAAAGGTAGGTGGCCTTGGTTTTGTTCCTCCACTGAGTGTCTTGGAGAGCAATGGTCCGGTGCTTCCAGCTTCACGCAGTAAGGTGGAGGGCTGGTTAATCAGTGACTTGCATAAAAATATTCTTCAGTGCCACCTCTTGGGAGCAAAGGAAAATGTGTCTTGTGTTCAGGGTTTATCTTATGTATGTATTGTCTCCATCCTAATTTTGACCTCTACACAGCCCAGATAAATATATAAATGTCTTCACACTGTTATCGAAATCAGAAAATTCTTTTATGCTCTGTCTGTGCATATCAAGGAAGTCAAAGAAACCACAATTTTGCTCAACAGCAAGAAGCCTTGAATTGAAAGCTTTCCTTTCTGACAATTTCACCTGTCACAGTGGACCATGGCGCTCATCCTCAGAGAAATAGAGGTATTAGGACCCACAGCAAAGAACTTTTGATGCCATTCACTGGGGAATAGTGTTTCAGACTTCAGTATATCATATAATTTACCATGCAATTTTAGATTAAACAAGTGGATACTGAATCATCTTTGGACTAGTAAGCTACTAAGCCCAGTGGTGGACATGAAGATAAAAAGTCCCGATGGGCAAGTCTTAAAAGGGAGTCAGAATTTATGCTTCAGCTAATCATCGTTGTGGTGTCTGAAAACAAGAAGAAAGCAGGAAGCATAACAGAATGAAATGTAGCATCCTTCTCCCTGCAATGCACATCTTTTCTCTGGGATTAAAATAGGGTTTGCATTTTAAATTTTCATTTACTAAACAGAAAAATATTTTACTAGGAGGGAATGGTATTAAGGAGAAATGATTCTTTGTGTGCCCTCAGGCCTGGTGAAGACAGGATTTGATTTGCTGTGTTAGGCTGGAATCTGGATTGATACACAGAGATGAGAAGGTGTTTAATAAAATTTACATTTCATTTTCTCACTTGACACCAGTCTCCTGTCACTCACCGAATGAAGGGAATATGACAAATAACTTTTGTCAGCACCTAGACATAGAGAGACAGTTGGGGGGGTGGGAGGTGGGGGGAAGCAAGGGTGGGATATTTTTAGCATCATTCCCTTTGACAGCTGTGAGACTTGGCGTGTCTTGGGCACCGGCTTCATCTTTAATGTACTTCGGAACAGAGAGGTGTATCAGGAGGGAAAGCACCAATTAATCCAACCATACCTAACGTCCCTGGGTATGGACAAATGACCTAGTGGGGAATGAATGGGGTGACCTACACCCGAAGCAGCAGAGCATTTCAGTGCATGCTCCATGCTCAGCTCACATGCCGCTCCGCTCTGACATACGCCGTTCCATCCGGCTGGAGTGCATCTTCCACAGCGCTGCTGAGGAGATCCACTCCCATGCCTTGGCTGTGTCACCTGTTTCTGGTTTTCTTCTTTCCCTAGTGATCCCAAGTTAAAGTGGCTGGGTTTAGTATTAAAAGCTTTTTTCCACCTGAACTGAGGTTTCTAATTGAGGAGCAAAAGTCAGAGTCCTAGTCAGCATCTACCTCCATGAGGTTTAACTGCACAAAGCAAGAAAGAGGGAGGTCTCTTGCAGGAGGACTGAGTATATATTCTCCTTTTCTTCTTTTCCTGTGAGGTACTACCCCTTATCTGTTCAGCTGAATTTTAAGTGAGATCCCTGTGTCCCACAGGACTCCCACAGAACTTGGAAAGCAACAAAAAATGTGTGGGGACATCTGGAAAAGCAAGGTGAATAAGTATTATTCCCTATTTGTCCTGCAACAAAACCTGGAAAATATCAGGCAGAACATTTAAAATAAAAGCAGAAGAAACTTGCTTTTTCACATGGGATATAGATAATTTGGTGTAACATGATATTAATGGCACACTTTCAGAGAATGGTTAGGGACAATAGGTCTACCCAATGGCCATTAGGAGCAACCGTTATAACCAGAAAATCTTTTCTTGCTTAAAATAAAATCCAGGGGAGGTTCATTTCATATTTTCCCCTTTTCTTATAGCCTTCCTCAAACATCCAGCACAGGCAGTCCTCAGTATGAGGGGTCTGGTTCAATGCAATATGGAAGCTATTCAGAGGTTTACCTAGCTTATGTTCATGGCCTTCTTCTGCCATAGTCTTTGTTTACAACTGCAGATTGAGCCAGGTTCATCGGCAGTAGGGACTATTTTTCATTCAGCTTGTAAAGTGAGGAAGAAGCTTTGAATTGAAACATCTGAAGCAAAGTTGACAGCATGCTGGGAGTATTTTAGGAGAAAATAATTCACTGATCTGTAGACCAAAAGAGAGGAACAGAAGCTTAGGTAGAGTCAGATTTTTCTTTCACATAATTTTCCAGTTTTGGGGGGTGTGGTGAGGTTGCCAAATTATTCACCTTAAGCATAAAGCTAGGGACAAACTAAGCTATTTTTATTTTATTTTTCAATTAGTTTGGGACCATTGTGTCTTTTTATTACTTTTTTTCTTTCCTTCTTCCCTACTTTTTTCCTTGTCTTTGCTGGTCAGAATGTGAAAGAAAAAAGAAAAGGGGAAAGGAAAAATAAATAAACTAAAAAGAAAGCAAAAGGAGAGTGTCAATATCTCCCTGAACAACCATCCTTCAAAAGCCATTTCAATTTCCAGTTTAAAAAAGAAAACTTTCTCTATGTCTTTCTATTTTCCTTTTCAGAAAATTCACTAATGAAATAGTTGCTCTAGTTTTCTTTTGTTCTTTCAAAACGGAAAATTTTGAAATGCCTTGGTGAAAGAGTAGAAGATTGTTGGTAGTTTCTTGGCAGCTCCAGACCTCCACACACACACACACAGAGGTCTGAGCCAGTGAAAAGGAACTGTGATACCTACTAAAGGTGCTTCCTAGGCTGACCTCATGCTCCTAGGAACTTCACTGTCCCTCACTGCAGCCTGTCATGTCACCTAATACGTGAAATCTTATATCTCAGGTAGCACCCACCTCCTGTCCCCATCCCCCCAAAAAGCATACGGCTTTTACACACCATAGAAATCCCTGTGCAAACACCCTTGGCTTCTACGTTCTTGAATCTTGGAATGACCCTATGGTAGGGCCTGGCTTTTGTTCTTCCAATTGTCTTTATGTTGATCAACAAATCATCACTCGATGTTTCTCACATTTTAGTAGGTGCAAAGCTGGAATAATTTCAAGTCCTGGCAAATGTATAATGATTGTAAAAAAAATAAATCTAAGAAGCCTGTGAATCTGTATAACCAGGAGATACCCATAACCACCCTTGGAGTGTTGCATCATGCAGCTTTCCCAATCCAGTGAAGGTTTTCTCACACAGTTTCTAGTGCACTGAAGATTGGTTTTGAGTTTAATTTCACTCTTATTAAGTCTATTCATTCCAGAATCAGAAGATCACAAAAAAGCCTTCTGACCGGACACTTGCCTCCTTTATTTGCCATTTATACCTCTCATCCTATAGAAATAAATGCCATAATAAATGTCATAATAAATAGGGATTGGAAGTTATACCATATAGAGATGATGAAAGGGTTTATAATCTCATTGCTGTTATTTGGTTTCTATTTTTTTCTTTTTTCTTTTTTTTTTTTTTTTTTAATTTCATCTTAGGCACACAATTCCTTCAACCTAGACTGTAATTAATTTTACTACATCACCAGTTATCTCTGCTCCCTAACCAGGCTTGTCATTTTAATTTTTCACAGGCTTTCTTTTTTCTGTCGGTGTGCCTGTTCCTGTATCTTCGTGAAGTCTCATCAACTGTGGCCCAAAGCCTTAGGCAAATTTGTCTGTAATGCACTCCTCTACTTCAGACATAAGAAGAGAAAATACTACGTCCACAAAATAGAGTGGGGGGTGGAGGATAAAAAGGAAGAAGAACAATTTTGACCATACATAGTCTGGGAATTCAGACAAGCCTTGAGAGCCTGGTTAGAAATAAGGCATCCTTTCAGCTACCCTCCTATTTATAACAATTAACGGAATTCAAGTGCTATTGGAGATGGGACAGGAAGAGATTAGCAAATCTAGCAAACTTCATTAAAATTTTGCTGTTGGCTGCAGTGGAATCAAACTTGTCAAATTTCACTGACACTTAACAAGATGGTCAAGAAAGACTTTGGGTCTCAGAGGATGGATCTGCACAGGTAGATGCAGAGACTTTTACATTCATTTGGCCTGCACATTGAAGGCTTCCTTGGTGTTCAGTGTGGGGAAGTTAGCACTTTGCTAAGCCTAAGTAGATGTGCTGGAAGGGCTTAATGTCCCTTGCAGGGCTGGCCTGAATGTGGGCTGAGCTAGAGCACAAGTCTTTGCCACAACATGCCTATAGGTTTCTTTGAAAAGCTGAGCTGACATCCTGGTGCTGCCTTTTCATGTGTCCTTGCAGAAGCTGGACTTTGAGTGTATAAACAAGTGAACTCCTTTCAGCTGAACGCCTTGCAGCTGGCCCAGAAGTCTTTAACAACCTCAAGTCTATCAAGGCACCCCATTGCTCGTGGGTAACCCGCATCACACTGTGGGTTCTTCCTCTGGCTTCTTCCATTCCATCCCTACTCTCTTGCCCGCACATTGCCTTTTGGAATGTATAATATCTTCTTATCAAGGAGCATTTCAACACATGGATTTATCCGTAAAAAGTCCATGCAAAGGTGGAAGCCACTGTTGCCCTAATTATAGTGTAAGGATTAAGGAGAACTCAACAATGTAAAGACTAAGAATCTTGAGCAAGATCACCAAAAGTTCTGATGGCAAGGCAGTAATGACATGAAGGTGTTCTATAGGCCAAGCTGATATTCAAACTATTGTAAAATGAAGCTTCTGGCTTGGGACATGAGATGTGTGTTCTATTTCCTTGCCCTGCCCAGGACACCCTGGAGCAGTCTGGGTATGTCTGTTCATCTAACCATACATTGCCTGTAAGAGCAAGAGGCTGGTTTTTTCCTTTGCCTGTCTAGATGGAAAAATTTCCAAAATAAACGTGGATCTCCATCAGCCACAAAGCAGTAGGATCCCATTTAATCCAAGTGTTGCTGAAGTCAGTCTAGAACCAATTATTTTTGGAAAAGATACCATCTCATTTTTAACCATGTTCTTCAACCACAAAGTCTCAGTCACATCTTTCTCTCTCATCACTACAGTGATTTTTTTTCCTGATAAACAGGTTCCCCTAAATCTCTTATTTATTCAGGATTCACTTCTTGTTTGCACTAATTTTTCATTAGTTTTTGCTTCACTTTCTCCCCACTGCTTCCCCGTGGTCCACCACTCACTCAGTTAATGTACAGTAGTGTGGGAAATCAAGAGAACCAATGCTGCAATCAAAGATTTTTTAGCCCTGCTTATGCCTTTAGAAGTCTATACATGCAAGGCATTACTTATTCTGTAAACAAAGTATGGATAAATGCAAGGATTATGAATTAAAGGATTAATTAAAGCCCTTAACTGTTTCCAGTATGTCTGATTTTTCCCCCAAAAGAAGGCTTCATTGTATAATGTTTGCATATAATTTACATTCACTATTATTTGCATATTATTTGCATACATTCTGACATTTGTAATTATATATTATTTGCTTCCACACTGCTTGGATGTGATAGAGTCACTTACTATGTGTAGAATTACTGAAGGGGAGCGGAGTTTAGGGGATGGAGGAATTGTAGTTCTGCAGAGAGGAAAGGAATTATCCTACCACATGAAAGTATCTAAGACTTGATATCAGCTGTGAAAGAAGGGAAGGGTCTCCAAATCATTTCACCAAACCTGGATGTCTCTGCAAGGTATAATTTTTTATTCGGACCCTGAATCACAAGACTTAGGGATCTACCATGTTGATTCACATAAACCACTATTTTGGCCTCTGCGGAAAATACTGTAGTAAATTGCTTTTCCATACCATGGAAGAGGTCAGAAATGCTGATCTGTTGCACTTGATAATGTAAGACCCTCATCCTCAACTGTCTTAAGTCAGAAAAGCTCCTGTGCAGTCAGCCAGAAGCCTAGCTCAGCATGGAATCCATCTGATTACACCAGAAAATGATGCTTATAAACACACCATAGTGTATAAACCAATGCTGGTGAGCATGCTTCTGTGCTGAGAGAACCGCGTAGCTCACTGACAAGAATCTGCACCTTATCTCCTTCAACTTGAAGTGAACTGGTTTGTGGTTGTTTGGGTGGGTTTTTTTCAGATCAAGGTTTCTTACCTTCTCTTCCCCTGCTGATCTGGTCAGAAACCTCATCTTCCTGATGAAGTATTTTTCCTGCAGAGGAATATAAATTTTATCTTGTGCCACCAGGACACCTTGCAACCAAGAATTTTATGGTACAGAGAGGGCATAATAAAGTTCCTCATCTTCCAGCTCAGTAAAGCAAAACACAGGAATTCTCTGAGCAACCAAAGAACATCAACGTTATTATTATCATTCATAAAGAGTAATGTTCATAACAAGCCAGTGATTTAAGGCTGTTTGAAAACAATGCCATGGTGAAGATTTAAGTCAGCAAAATGATTTAAAAGAAATTTTAAAAAATCAACAAAAACCAACACAGATTTCACAAGGGAGGAATAGAAGCACTTATTCAAGTCACAATGAGACGAAAGTTGAATACATGTTTGTTTTTTCCTCAGAAAAAGGAAGAGATTTATACACACAAAACTAAAGGCATGACTGGAAGAAATGGGAAAACTCCTATATATTTGCATATATATATTTATATATATGCATACATACCGATCAGCATTGTTCTAGACACTAAGAACTACATCAGTGCTGGTATATTAAAGTGTCAGAAATCCAATCATCTGGACTGTTAATTGGTAGGCTAACCCCTGAATGCTTTTGGATGTAATCTCAAAGCTGACCTGGTTAGCCATCTAACACTCCCCCAAACAAAACTTGGAGAGAGTTTTAGAGGTGTCAGAAGGACTGTTCTCAACAGGCAGTTTTAATGCACCCATCCTGTTTTAGAAGCTAAGAAAGGTCAACACTGACATGGCCAGAGTCTACCAGCTGGCTGCAGATCCAAGGGGTTCATTTGTACGTGTGGCCGTCTGGCTCCCTGTGCCAATATGTGTCTGTTTTTCTCTGACCACAGAGACAAAAGACTCAGCTTCCCATTGACTATGAGGCAAAGTCTGCTTTGTCAGTGGTCCACCATCTCACATCACTTCTCTTACACCTCTGCTGCTACCACAGCAACATGCTCTCCGACATCATTCTGATGGTTGGGCATCCTTTCAGACATCTCTCTTTCCTTCTTGTAACCAGCTGAAGGCTGAGGAGCATCCTTCTGGCTGGAGCATCCCGGGACAGTTGGCTGCTGAAGTTGCAGAGAGTCACCAGGAGATGTTCCTCCATATAGCTGTTGGTGACTATCACTTTTCCTAGCTGAAGCAAGGGTGTCTCTGTCACCTGTCTTACGCTGCACAGTGCTCATCTTTCTCACTGGCTTGGCTTCACAGGGCTGCAGGCTCAGCTCCTCCAGTTGTCCTGGGGCACATCCTACTGCTCCAGTTCCTTCCATATCTGTGAAAGCAAGACTTATTTGTGCTTTACAATAATTGTCAGACCCCACCATTGTGTTCCTTACCCTTTGATGCCTTTACTGCATGTTAAAGACATTAATGAAAAAGCAATTATTGTTGGAGAAATAATTACAACTGGCAACAAGTTTTAGTTGACAGAAACAAGTTGTTAAAACTGAACAACCGTGAGCTGTTCCCAGAAATAAATATAAAACAACCAAAACAGCTGGTTTGTTCTTATTGATACACTAACAGCTTCTAGAACATCTTCCAATGGTTAACAAGTATTTCAGGGAATGCTCAATAATAAAAGTATATAGAATTCAACTGGTTAATAAGCTGTGTATTGCTAAGACTGTTAATAAATTTAATACTACACATCTATAAAATATATCAACTCTCTATGAATCAGGCTATAAGGTCAGGTAGAACTTTTGACTTCCAACATTTGAATCCTACTCAAGGCAGAGCCAGTAACCTGCAATGCTGATCAAAAAATTATATTGAAAAAATGCAGAAAAACCAAAATATATACTATATATTTTTCATGTGGAAATTAAAAATGTTTACATCTTAATAAAACAAGCATTTATCAACCACAGAAGCAGAATTGCTTGTAGTGTTACAGCAGATGACTTCTGAGTTGACAGGGTGTGTTATCACCTCAGTGCAAGGTTGGCAGCCTGCTTCATCTGGATGCTGAAAAACATTTGTAAAATTCTTGCAAACCTCTCCCTTCCCCCTTGAAAATAAAATGAAACCAGTCCAGACCCAAACCTTTATACTCATGTGTTAGTGGACACCATCAGCTTCTGTAGTCCCTTCATCAGCATATATTATAGGTCCTTACCACAAATGAACCAAGAAAATGTTACCACTCCTGATTTTTCAGGTTTGTCCTTGAACTTTAACCCTTAGCGGCCTGTGACATTTAGCCCTGTGGTTCATCAGACCTTCTGGCCAGATTCGTTCTCTTCTCCCTTTTCTGTAATGTATTAATTGGAACTCTATTTGCTGGAATCATTTTCATAGAAACATAGAATCATAGAATGTCTCAGGTTGGAAAGGACCCATAAAGATCATTGAGTCCAGCTCCCTGCTCCTCTCAAGAATACCTAAAACTTAATCATATCTCTAAAAGCATCATCCAGATGCTCCTGGGACTCCTTGAACTCTGACAGGCATGTCAATGACTTTATGCTTGTACTCACTTTTCCTGTTGAAGAGTGCTGGCTTTTATTCAACTTGTACAACCTCTAGCTTTCAATTTCAGGATTGTACCTTTTGGAAGTTCACTGGAAAGTTGTCAGAAAAATTTCAGTAGCCACACATGTTTCTGTGTGCAACAGTTTTCCTTCTTGAGATTCCTTTAACATTAGATAGCTGGCTGTTTTAAAGTACAAATTACATACATCGCTGGGTTCAGTTTTCTGCTTTATAGACATAAACAAGATGATCAGGTCACGATCCCCTATACCAAAGCTTCATTTAGTTCCTGATATGTATTGATGCCCTCTTCATCTTCAAAGGTGCCATTTTCAACTGTGAAAATAGGCCTTTTCAAATGAGTTTGAATTAATGGAGGAAGATAAATATTTTCTAGATATAAGCCGTTTCAAGGATGAAATACTGCCTTGAGATTTATATGACATAGTAATCTAAAATATCCTGATTTTTTAAAATTAAATACAAACTATTCAGTATCATTAAAGCAGACGATTAACTGGATTAAGTACCAGCTAACAGACAGAGCTCAAGCCGTGATAATATATGGGAGACGATTCTCAGAGGTGGGGGTGCCTGGCAGTACTGGACACAACCACTAAAACAGAAGATGTTCAGTGTTTCCACCAGTGATTTGGAATTAAAACTAAAATTTATTCCAATGAAATTTTGTAAAAGGTGGAGAAAATGACAAACTTTTAGAAAGGAAGGAGGAGCCGACCAGAGCAATCTAGGAGCAAGGGATGCACACCCTATTTGCAGAATGGACAGCCTCTTCAGGAATGCAACAGCAGTTTCTGGGCAATGGTGGCCAAGGAGTTCAGGATAAGGATCAATCAGGTACACTACCTGAAAGGACTGGAAGTTGAAGTTAGGAAATGTGAGCTGTTAGAGGATACAGCTTTTCAATGGTGAAGGTGATGAACCAGCCAAATAAATTGCAAAAAGAAAAAAGAAACACTATGTTCACCTCCAGGTGCCGTTCTGTTAGCCATGTGTTAGTCAATCAAAAGTTATTTAATTCAAGAGAGAGACAATTATGTGAATCTGAGGAGATTTTTTGTTACACCAAGGTCAGACAAGGCAATATCTTGATCCCTTCTCCCCTGCAGTACTGCACATCTACGCATACAGCTTTCTTCTTCATCTCCATCCTCAGCTACTTGTTCTGGGACAACAACCAGGGCCCTGACCTCCGTTGGACTCCGCACTGTATAAGCACCTACCAAACAGAAAAACTCTGCCTTGCAAGACTTACTGTAGTGATTAATAATAAAGTCTCCGAACACTTAATTGCATTAGAAAGGTGGGATTTCTTATGGGGGCAACAGCTACAAAGCAAAAACTAAACAAAAAGGGCTGCAGCTTTGATTTCCTCTCTCTCTCTCTCCAAAGCCAACAGTACTTTAAATAAGGGGAAATCAAACATTAAACATTTCCAAGTCATATGTATTAAATTCACTTAAGATATTGTTACCCTTGTTTAGATTTGAACATATCGGGGAATCTTTTTTTTTTTTTTCTTGCAACTATTCCTAAAAGACTTTAAGTGGCTGGATTGCCTTTTTCTGACAAAAAAAAATCTTTCCATGAATTATTTACACGACGGCTCCAATCAACGCTATACCTGTCAGCCTCCCCAGCCAAAATGAAAGTTCACTATGTAAAGGTGCCAAGGGAGAATGGCAGCCTCCCACTGCGAGTTTATAGACAGAACTAAGTCAGCACGCATTATGTGTCAGAGCCGACATCAGACAGAATCAGATCCTTTGATCTCAGACCTCCACAGGAAGCTTAGATCTCAGACAAATTAGATAAAAAATGAATTTATAGCAGATATGTATCCTAAGGCACACAGCTGAACGCTGTGTTTTGGAGGAGTACAGCAAATATCAAAACACATAAACTGCAGAATTTCCTCTCTCCTTCTCCCTCTCCCTCTGCTTTTGTGATGGATGCTAATTAAAAGGAGATAAAACTTCAGCTCCTCTCTTCCTGCCTCTTATGTAATCCACAGGCTTTGGGAAGGAGGAGGAAGAAGAAATTCCCAAAACAGAATAAACGGGTGGTTCAGCGGGGTTATTCGAATGCCCTTAGATCTGTGCTGTTGGCAGGTGAGACAAAAAAAAAAAACAACAAAAAACAACCACACCACCCAGTCCCGTAAGAACATTTCACACTTGCAGAGAGTGGAGCCGGTGCTTTGTGCTGCCAGCCACAGGCCCCTGAGGCTGTCTGCGTTTCCATGACCTCAGAAGACGTCGTGTTTGATCAGCAGATGATGAAAAGACAAGTCTCGAGGAGGTGTGCGGGAAAACGGGTGTTTGTGGCAGGTCCCTGGAGAGTAAAGGGGGTCACTGAGTAGGGTGGGTGGGAATGGAGCTGCTGTGGGGTGCTGGCTTGGGCTCACTGCTCAGAAAGCGTGGCATGAAGGTTCAGTGAGTGGTTCAAGGTAACACAGACCATGTAAATGAGCCCTGCTTGTTTTTTTTCTACCTCCAGCATACCTCACTGCAGTCCTCCACAGACTGCAAATCCCTCCAGAGCTTTGGGAATGCTGGTCGCTGTCCTGCTCCAAAAACACTAGGTGAAGTCATGGACTCACTGAGGGCAAGGGGGATTATGCTGCTCCCTTCAGTGCAGCCAAGTTTTCACACTGCATGTATAAAAGGAGATAAAATGACATATAGAAAAATACCAAGGAGGACAAGGAGGTAATAAAGTGATAGACCTTCTGAGAAGAACTATGTCACTGATCCTATACAAACCTATAGTTTAACAGACCTAAAATGACTCTCAGTACTCAACTGTTTAAAAATTTGAATTATTGTGGAACTACACTCTCACCTCCTGCTATAGGCACATCACTTCTATTTTCTCCTTGATTGTAGCAAGGCTGGATGTGAGCTGCATGAGGCCGCACTTGTTTACGGGGTCCCTTGGTACTGGCCTGCTGTACATCAGCCTGTTCCATCCTCGTTGCTGTAACGAAACATACAGTCACATCACTCTCAGTCCATCCTCAGCTCTGCAGCAATTATTAATTCAAGCAACAATATATTGCTGGGGAATTAACAGGTAACCTAGAAGTGTTCTTTCTGCCCCAAAGTGGAATGTTCATACCATCTCACATTTTGCTGTTAGGATTCCCACCTGTTGTCTTGGGTAGAAGAACTCTTCCTTATGTTATTACCATGTTCAGTAATACTAGAAATTCAGACCTTATTGCAGTTAGTGCTCATGGTGCAGTTTAGAAGAAAGACCCTTTAGCCTGGATTTGCAAACTTACTTGCAAGCAAAACTTTTGAAAAACTAGTAAAAGGGTCTTGAAACGAGTGGAGATGTCTTACTAGCTGGGATGTGCATTTACTCCTCCGCTACTGGTTACCTGTACATTTGGCTAGGTCCCAGCTTCAGTTAGCATATCTGAAAGGCCAAGTTATTAGTAACTTTCAACATATCCAGCACTTTGAGGAGGCTGTTTGGCAATCAAACCACCAACAGTTACAGTCACAGTTACATCTTTTTATCTTCAGTTCTTCTCTTACACAAATAACTTTATGCCTTCTGCAGTGAGAAAGCCTCCTTGTGGTTGCTGTATTTGTTTTAAGATCAATGCTAAAAAGGAGACAACCTTAATGTAAATTAGTAGAGGTGTGGATTTGCTTGGGGGAGAGCTCCAGAGAAGCTGAAGCCCTCCCACTATTGCTTTGACTCCTGTGATGCTGATGGTGTGATGTGAGCATGGCCGTGCTGCTGCCTCTCTGACATCCACACTGCAGCTGTGTCTGGTCCCTGGTCAGCTCCAAGGCTTTGCATAACCTCACTACAGCAAGATACTTTGCTTTGTCATCCTTCATCAGGACAATGCAGTGCTTGGATGGATCATTGAAATCATAGTGAATATTTCCTCCATTTCTCAGTTCCTTGCCTGCACTATAGAAATCGGATTTTCATCATGTTTCACATACAGTTAGTACTTTTTCCATCCAGGACTCAGGCAACAGATAGGCACAAACCTGTGTAAATGTGAACTACAAACCATACTGCTAATGACTGAACTTCTCAGGGCTGTCTTTGAGTGCCATCATCTGAATCCGGTTGTGGCCACTCAGAAGATTTGTTAAATACAATCGAGAGTCTGTAAGTATATATTTTAGTGGGTATTTCCAACTTACTGTTGCTTTTGCTCTTCTTGAACCAGCAGAGTGCAAGAGCGAGGATGAATGCAGATGCTGCTGAACTCAGTATGACAACAAGGATCATGCTGGCCTTTGCTCCCATGGGGACAGGGAAGATGGTAAAAGGCTGAGACAGCACAGTAAACTTAGCCCCTGAGAATTCAAAGCAGTCAGAGTTTATTATGAAAGCAAGAACACTGGTTTCACAGCTAAAACGCCATGTTGTAGCCTTTCAACATTGATGCTGCTGTTAAAAATATATGCAGGAACAACCCGTAAGTCTGTCTGTCTCCAGATCCAACGTTAGCCAACAATATTTATTTAGGACTGAGTACCAGGACAAACCAAATACGTAACAATACTCCTCCAACGTATGTTTCAAGCTTTCAGTGCTTCCTGAAGCAGATGCAGTCTCTTTGTGTTTAACAATTCTTAACATTTCTTCCATGTATTTGTTTAGCTGACTACCAAACCCCAAAAATACATTCACAAAACATCTGTTTCTGAGGACAAACAGATCAGGCCCAGACAGAAAACATGCTCATTCTGCCTAGCAAGGCAGAGAAACTGTTTGCAACAAGAAAGGTGCTAAGTCATGCAGTTTTTACAGGCTATACCCGATTCATACCAGTATAAGTTATGGGGAACCTAGAAACGTTCACTAACGTTAAGCTTAAGTCCATGATGCAGAAAACTCCTGGCAAACTTGCTACTATTTCCACTGTGCAGAATGAGCATTATAAATAAAAAATGTTAGTGTCCTTGCTGTTAACATGGCAAGTGTTTAGTGTCTTGATGTACACAATGCTTTTCACCCAAAGAACCCAAAGTTTTCTGTAAATGAAGTCAGAATCAAGCCAGCCACTACTCCTAGTTTCTGTGGTCAGGAGTTCATTTGATCTCAGCATCTCAGCACCTTCAAGGACTGGAAGATGCCTAATACTGCCATTTTAAAAAATCAGAAATATGGAGAGCTTTTGGTTCCCTGACTCACTTCCAAAAAGCATGTTGAATGGAAATGTGCCTGGGAAGAACAGGAGTTTACAAAACTGGCCCTGACACTCCATAGACCAATTTGAAGGATGTGGATAGCACATCAACTCATTACCTGTCTTACTACTACCTGACTCCTTATGATTCCCAACCCCACAATCCTAATCCTTTTGACAGATGGATATTTCTTTTACGTGTTTGAGTTGCACTTTTAGTAAAAATGTAGAAACCTTTTTTCCTTCAAGTCATTAAAAAAAATTCAGAAACACTGTCAGATGGAGGCTTGGAGACTAGGGTGAGTAGCTGTAAGTACTTCTATCTGAAACTAATTAGATTTGTGTCAACGTTGTCCACTTGAACAAATCAGAGCTTCATCAGAACAATGTGGGAAGCATGTTCCAGTTGGGAAAAATTTGCCTGCAAGTACAAACACATATGAATTTCAGTTGAGAAGTAATCTCACAGATATCAAGGACTCTACACAGGTGCTTAAAGGTGCTTTGCACTACTCTAGTAGTTTGGAGTAGACTGCTATTGGTTTAAATGGAAAGTGGATATACCAGGCCCATTGGGATCTATATCAGTTAAATGATTATTACTGTAAAACAAGGAGCAAGACTATGCAATGTTGTTATGAATAGTCTGCTCTCCCCAGGAGCTAACACTGAAACATTTGGGATTATTGCATTCAGTGTCAGCTGCATCTTCTGAGCTGTCTCCAAACAGCAAACTGTGCCAGGGTACACATAGAAACCTAGTGATGAAAGCGTATCCCAAACATCTACTATTTGATTGTTTAATTTTTGTTTGTTTACCTCAAAAATAAGCAAGTATCTTCAATAAGAACCTGGCAGTATAAAAGCCTTTATACTGTCTCCAGCACAGTTCCCAATTACAAACAAGCAAAGGGAATTGCTTCTTTGGAGTGTACTTTTGCTATGTGTATTAGAAGTGTACAGTACTCTGATTTACAGAGGTGACACCTACATGGAGGCATCAGCCATCCGCATTGCAAGCTGTAAATATCTCTTTGCAACTCTCTGATGGGCTAAATCATTCAGAAAAGGGATCTCCTTTTGATCTTTGTTCAGAGGAAAGATTTTTATGACCTCCCTGAAACAGCTTTCTAAACACATTTCATTAAGCTGCACTTCCTACTAAAGAGTCGGATCCTCTGAGGTGCTCGATTCCCATCTGCTGTCACCGAAGTGAAGGCAATGGGAGCTGTGGGTGTCTGGCAGCATGCGCCCTCAAAATGAGCATATGTGCCCTTTAAAACAGGAATGTGTGCCTCCTTTAAAACCCACCTCCAAGCACCTCCTGCACCCCAGTTCTCCGTTTGCATAGCCACGAGTGACACTTGATGTTGATTAGTCCACTTGTGACTAGGAGGAGCAAAGATTTCTCATTAAAAAAAACCACCTGGATCATCATTTATTCCCAGGATAGGAAGGGATTTTTTGGGCTATAAATCCCATCCCATTCCATTGTGTCTACCACGTTGTACAATACCACCCACAAGTGTATTGACGTCCATTCAAAAGCAGTTTGATCTGCTCTCACTATTCCTACCTTTTAAGATAAGCTGTTCAGAAAAATACAGTCTAAATGTTAGTAACCTTCTTCCAATTTTATAGCTCAAATTTTTTTCATTAGCTACTTCCAACTGTCCACTTCACCAGTCTGATGTATTTCCCTCTCTGGGTTTTTTTTTCTGGCTGAAAAAAGCCATGCTTTCTTGGAGTTATCTAATTAAAAATGCTCAGGCTGTACCTATCCTATTTTGAGATCATCTCCGAACATGCGTAAACGAAGTTATGTTCAGCACTTCAAAGCAGTACTCATCAGGGTTTCATGCAGTGGCATACACATTGCCTTACCTTTCCTGGAAAGATTTCTATCTGTCCTTCCTCGGCTTCATTCCACCTGATGGGTCTCATTTTATATATATGAGATATTTATATCTGCATCTATCTAGATATATAGATAGATAGATATGTATGTGTATGTGTATGCACTACCAGAAGAGAGACTTTACGTTTAGTCTTAGAACACCTATATCTTAATATGTCTTTGGACTACACACCAGACAGCATGTTTCTGCTTCTCCGTTTACTTGCCTCAACAGTCATTCTGAGACAAGAAACCAGCACTTTGACCCCTATATACATTCAAAGCCCCATTTGTAGACACATTCAGGCTCCCAAACAGCTGGACAGGTGCTGCTCTTGTGCAGCTGCCCTGAGGCTTTTACAAGCCAGAGTTCACTCCGTGACTTATCCCCAAGGTGCCAAATGCCCCTCAGTTGGTATTTCTAAGGAGATGTAGGCACACCTGCCTTGTCAACATTACTGGGTTGCTCAGGGGCCTTGTACAAGCTGCATAACCTGTTGCACCCATAAAGATGGCCAGGTGCAGACAAACGGTCGGTGAAAGGCACTATGAAAATAGCTGGGAGCACAGATGGAAATTGTCTGAATGCAAACAGGAAAAAAAGAGGGAATAAGAAGACTCAGTTTAAAGGAAAAAGTTTGCTCTTGGCAGCTTATCTGACCTTTAGTACCTGTTTCCTACATGGGATATATAGCTAAGGAATCCGGGGAGATAGAGGCACCTTTCTCTGGCAATGCTTCTCTATACTGACTCAACTTGATTTTGGGGATCTTGCATGAATAGCACAGGAATCACCCAGCTCTCTTGCTGCCTGGGTAATGCCAGCTTGGATGTGTAACAGGAGTCAGGCTGTTTAGAGGTTTGGCATTGCTCCACTCATTCAAACAAAGCTTAGCTCCCTTTTTATAAATTCAGACCACCTGTAGCAGGGTTTTGAGTTCAGTTACTAAATCAAAAAACCATGCAGAAAACAGAGCTTACCTGGAGGTGATGTGACAGTGAACACAAGTTTCCAGTTTGTACCTGAGCTGGAGACAGCCAGACTGGAAAAGCTTGCACATCCATCTATGACCTGCACTTGGGTAAGCCCTGTAGAGTAATATAAAAATTACATTGCAATTAAGACTCCCCAGACAAGTACCACCTCAGCCCCTCAGAGAGCCCTCGTAGCTTTAAGGGGACTTTGGAAAGACTAAATTCAGTGCCCTTCCTAATTGTAAACGTTTTGTCTAACCCCAGAAATTTCATATGGGGTAAGGTCTCCAGAGGTACTGGAGCACCAATATCCTGATAGATTGGAGGACTTTAGCTTTTGAATTTCGGTTCTTTGAGTTAATTGTGAAATGGCATTTACTGTACGTATCCATGTTGTAGGAGTACAACATGAATACAGATGTTAAAGGGATCAAGCAAAGGTAAGAGGTGTTACACAGGTGCACTAGAAAGTTCCAGGCACTCATCTTTTTGATTTAACCCATGTCTTGTGTGACTAAGCGTGTCACCAAGGTTAGGAGAGTATTAGCGAGTGACTATTTTCTGTCCTAAAGGGATGGTCTCAAGGAGCCAGCCCCTGCAGCAAAGGGAAAAGAGCTGACTGTTTTAACTTTTTTTCTGATTTGTAGGTATTTCACCTCATCATTTGGGCATATCCCTCCTGTCCTACTGTTAAATCACTTTGAACTTTTCTCCAGCCCTGTCAGATGCTTTGAAAGGGATCTGGCCATGAAAAATGTCTGTGACAACTGTGATCGTACAGGGACACTTTCAGCAAGAAACCTGGCAGAGGAAAGCTCCAGGGGGGGGTATTAAAATGAAGCCCAGGAGACCTCGTTTCTCCATCACTTTACTTCTTGTTCAAAGCTATCAGGGAATGCATTCCAACCCAACATTTACACTTGCCGTGGCTGTTATTTTTGTAGGCTCTTTTTAAAAGTTCTGATTTACTTTGCAACTAGATCTCCATTTTATTGTGTGTATCTTTGAGCACCAGCCAAGTCCTGGCCTTTCAGCAATGCTGACCAGGTCTGGGCTTCATTCAGATTCTTGGGGTGAGAGGGGTAAAATCTTAAAGACTGACAAATTTCAAAATGTTGGTTCAGGTGGGGGTGAGAAGTCAGAACTTCCTTAGGATGCTGGACTTGCTCCAATGATCACAAACACAGATTTTGCCTGCTCAGAGACAACACGTAATAACTATTTGCTTTATGAAGCAGGTGGTTTGACATTTTATTGCAGTTAAGCATCACAGGTGAAGGTACATAAAGCCTGAATATGAGGAGGACATTTCTGCTCTGCCACTCTCATGCCCAGGATATTGAACAAAGTGGTGAGATCACAGATGCATGGGAGCGTTCAGCAGGTGGGGACAATGCTTTTGATGGTAGGCAAGACTGCAGGACACTTTCTCTTTGATTTTATCCCATTTTTCATGCTTACACCTATGTGATACAAACTAAACAGTGCCAGGATCTATTCTTTGGTACTGAAGAACCAGCATGTCCTGGCTCTTCAACTCTTACAGACTCCAAACAGAGATGCTGCAATGCAAACTGCCTACTGAGATTACTTCCTTGCTGTGTTGACTTCTAAACTATGGCCAGAAATTGCCTGAGACAAGGTTGTGGGCAAAAGTATGCCACATTTTAATGATTTAGCAACAGAAATTTTGGTTTCCCCTCTCCATGATCTGGTACTGTTTAACTTACTAATATCCCAGTTAGTTTTGACCACATAGATGTTTTTCTATTTTTGTACAGCCTCTAGCACACCAAAGCCCCAATTTAATTGTGAGTCTTCAGGACCAGCTGTGAGGTATAAATAAGCAGTAATTTACACTGTGAAGAGACCTGGTGGAGATGTGGGAATCTACATTTCTCTAATTGCTCCAGCCTGATCCTGGCTCATCTATTTATCTACTATGCATATGATCCTCCTTATGACAGTATCTGCCCAGACTACCAAGACTTTTCTTGGCTCTGACACTCACTGTAACACTGCTTTTATAGACGGTCCTGTCAGCTGTGTTCAAATACTCTATAATTGCCATTTCCAGTCTATGATGAAGCCTGGAGTACTGTACTGTACTTCTCAACAGAGACTATCTCAGCTTTCTGGCACATATGCTTCAAAGCTCAGAATATTACAGATATATATGGGAGTCTTCACAAAGAACTCTCAGGCAAGCTGGTATTTAACGTAGAAGCAAGCTAATTTGGAGCTAAACTACTTTCCATGAGGCAGTTTGGCTGCTGTCAGATGAAGCAGCCTCAGTGTGCTAGACGGGACCCATTTCGATTAAATGCTGCTTTCATATGCTTCAAAAGACGAGTGCAATAAGGACGTTTGTCAAAGGAAAAACTGCAGCAAACTATTACATGCAGAACATCTGTACTATGCAGTTCTTTCTGTGCTGGAGTTTATTGACTATTAATTTGATGCATGTATCTTTTAAAGAATGTGAAGTGCATTTCTCTTCAATGACTTTTTTTTTCTCCTCTTTTTCTCCTTCTCCCTCTCTTTCTTTCATTCTTTTTATCTTTCTTTCTTCTCTTTCTTTTCCTTTTGTCTTCTCATTCTTTTCTCTTCCTTAACTCCCTCCTTCCTTTCTCCCTTCCTCCCTTCCTTTCTCCCACTGTTAACCAGTAGCTGATCCAATAATCTGTGGTTCATCTAGACCCATGTTCCTAAACCTATGAGGTGTACCACTCTGAAAAGGCAGGAAAAACAGCAGAAAAGGCCAAAGGATTTTTCTAACGTGTAAATATGGGACTATGATGAGGCAGGAAGAATTTCTAGTTCACAGAAACGCAGACTAAAAGTGTGAGAAGCTCTGATCTACAGCATGATTACCACTTATCTTCTCCAAATATGAACTTTCCAAGACAAAGCTAACACACAAATGGCTTTACTGCCAACAAAATACTTTATTGTAGTAGTAGGAAAACTCACTTTTCAATGTGTGTGTTTTTTGCTTACATTTAGAGATGTTAACAATGAAAATTAAGATGCTTTATAATCAATATTATTTCCACTTTCTAGTTTACAAGCATATGATCGGTCTACAGGATTTTAGTTTAGCACTGTACTTAAACAAAGTTCTATATCTAAGCATGTTCATAGCCACAACAACCTCAAGGGAAATACAGCCTTAAAGTTAACCATGAGTTCAGATCTTTTGGCAGATGAAGACCAGAAGGGAAGCGTTTTGATCCCTTGTGACAAGCATTTTACTTTAAAGTATGCTAATTGCAAACACTGGGCAGTTGTTTTTCTCTGTACTTGGCCAGATCTTTTGCTGGGACAAACAGGATGTCATTGATTCTAAGGAAATTGCCCCAATTAACATTAGCTGAAAATCAAGTATTAGGATTTCTAATCCTTCATTCTTTTTTTTTGTTTATCTAAAATGTGTCTTTGAAAGATGAACTACTAGATATACCCCTTTAAGTTGCCAGAGCATGAAAATATTTGGTATAAACTTCTCTTTCTTTAGCGTATGACTGGGCAGTTCACCAAACTCCTACTGCAACCCCCTTTTCAGCACAAAGACAAGTTTTCAAGTTGAGTATTTCACAAGGACAGCTCCTAAATTTATCACCATCATTCTGCATAGCCGCTTTGCCATAACCCTTCCTATAAGAAAACACATCCAAACCTTTTAGCACAGCCTTGGAGGATCCCTTGAGGTGAGCTGATACAACCCAGGGTTCGGAGGGAGGCCCCAGTTTGTCAACTCTTTGACCCTTGGAGGAAGAACAAAAGAGAAGAATTAAGGTCTTGTCTCCTCAACAAGAGGAAAGAAAGTTTTGATGGTTTTAACAACTGCAATAATTTTTTAATGACCAGTGTGAGGGTAGTTTGCTTCTACATGTCACTTGTGTGTTAGAGATGTCACGAAGCTCACCACACTACTTTAAAATGAGCTTAAGCTCAGAGGAACCAGTTCTTGAAGCTTCAGGTCTGTTTCAGTAAAGTCTGGCAAGGTTTGCTGCTTCACATGAAGTATCTAGGGTCACGTTCACATCACCTCAGAGAGGCAACTGGTTTTGACACTGTGGTTTCTGTGGCATCTGTCCTGGTTTTGGCTGGAATGGAGTTATTTTTCTTCTGAGTAGCTGCTGTAGTGCTGTGGTTTGGATTTGGTGTGAGAAAAATGTTGAAAAAACCTAGTCTGCTGCTTCCAGGACTTGTGTTACCACCTCTGGCAGTGCTAAAGCACATCACATAGAAGTCCAAGCTTGTTTTAAACACGGTGGTCTCTATACAGTACTGCTCTGCATGCTGTGGACTGGCTTGGGCAGTACAGGACCCCTCATTATACCTGATATTGCCAGCCTTCATGATTGTGTTGCTGTTTCTACATTCCTTGATGATGTCCTCTAAACTTTAGAAGGTGAAATCAGAAAACCGCACACAATGATTTCTACAGCATGAATCTAAGAATCGCAGAAAAAAAGCTGATAAATGTGAACAGAGACCATCCTGGAAGATGTTCCCAGAATGCCAAAGACTGTTTATTTATAGAGCTGTCCTATACCATATGTAGGTCTGTCTCATAGCTTTTGGATTGCTTGGAAATGTCAAAATTGTGTAGATTTAATAGAAGCATCCATCCACAGAGGGGCAGATCCTACCTTCTTGTCCAGGAAAATGATTTTTGGCTGTACAGGAAGCTGCTTCTCGATTTCTCCGTCTGAGGGCTGCACCTGAACTGAGATGTTGTAAGGTCTCACGTACAAGCATGTTTCCGGATGTTGTCTGCTTCCATTTCTTTCACATGAAAAGGAATGTGGGGCAAAAAAAATCAGAAAATTAATGTTACAAAAACACTCAGTGCTAGTCCCAGAGATACTTCACACCCGACCTAGGAACAACATTTTACTTTCTGTTCAGGAGATTTTCTACTTTAGTAAGGCAGGTGTTTGTTAGGAATGGGAGGGAGCACTACACCAAACAATACTGATTTATCTTATCATAGCACTTTGATTCCTTGGGTGAGAGCAGTATGTATGGAAATATGAAGCAGGCATCACTTCAAACAGACAGCAGCACCTAGGTAATGAAAAATCCTTTTGTTTTAATCCCCAGGTTACAGATGGAAAGGTGAGAAAAGAACAAAATAAGTTAATTTTATCCTCACTATTACGTTGGAAGTATGTGGCAGAGACAAGGATTTTATGGATTCATAAAACCCCAAAGTCTTCACTGCAGTGCACTGATAACAGTGAAGGCTGCAAATGCTTCCTGTCCGGCAGAAAGATTTCCAATTAACACCACTGATCTCCTCTAAGAACAAAGTTTCAGTTCCACTACACAAGCACAGCACTTACAGGGCTTTATTGTATTTCTTTATCCTGCCACACCTGTGTTCTTACCCTTCATTATCTGCAAAGTCTGCATGCTGGAATATAGCAGTATACAGACACCCCATTGAAAGGCATTGGTTTTTCCAAGACTGAAATTTAAATTAGAGCATCCCAGGAGAGGGCTTTTGCATTTGAATAAAGAATCAACACTTTATTCTGAGCCTATATCATTTCATTCCCCCTCCCAGTGCTTTGTGTCATTTGGTATCTCTCATATATATATAATTTATATATATATAAAACCCTCTAATCTGCAATTGCAGTGAAGCGGCTGGGGGTTTGGTATTGTCTTGAAATGAAAGTAGAAACGCTATTCATTCAGCTCGAGTTTTTGCTTAAAGGTGTTTACAAACAGAAGATAAATGGAGCCTAAGTTTCCTTTGGTTTAACTTAGTTTTCTGGTTTGGGTTCTGGTTTTTAGGGTTTTATTTTCAGGGTGTTACTATGCGTTACAAACCAGAAACTGTTTATACTGAAGTTGATGGGAAATACTGGTCCAAACCACAGACACTGGGAAGATCAGCTTAAGGCTTTAAGGATACCTGCAGTCTGAAGACTGAGCTCAGGGGTTTAAGTTTCAGTTGTTACCCTGGTTCTTTTCCTTTTTTGTGAGCAAAAGAGTCTGAAAGGCAGTGTTATGTTTGAAATTCATGTCATCAGCACCAATGCATTCGTCTGTACTCTTATCCAGCTCCTTCCATCAGTATGCATCTAGTACTGTGCCTGAAACTCACTGCAGGAACAATACACCAAGTCACACCTGTTTTGATGGCAGAGTTCTGCACTGTCTGTGGGCTCCCTGGCTCCAGCTCAGTCCAGACAAGTTTGGGTCAGTCTCGGCATGGCTTCTGTAAGCCCAAAATATTTTTATCTCTCTCTCCAGCTTCTTTAAAAACCACCAACAAACAGGAAAAAAATTGTCATGAAATGCCCTGACTCCACACCCCACACCCTACATGGTAAAACTGCACTCAGATCTCAGACTTAAAGGAAGGCTGCTGTAAAATGTGGGTGTAGAAAGTAGTTCCCACTCCCTAGGGTGAGCAGCGGCAAAGAAAACAAACCAAATCAAACCAACAATATACGCATGCTTAAACATTAATGTCTCTTTGCAGGTGATTTGAGTCCAGCTAACACAGCACAGAGCATGGTGTTTAGATCCCACATGGTGCCACCTGACTTGCTGTGAGGGAGTCCCTGCCTTAGGGTGCAGCCCTGCACACAGCCGGTTGCGTTCCTGCTGTCAGTGTCAGTGAGGAGGTGGAGGAGGAGAGAGGAGCAGCCTCCTGCTCCCCTGGTGAGTTGTGCTGGAAGGAAAACAGGTTTTCCTGGCATAGCTTTGCCACTGGGAAGTGGGGATGGACAAGCGTGCCTGTAGCCTAGCAAGGACCGCAGTGAGGAGTCCTGCCTTCCCTGTGATGGGCATGAAGAGCGCGCTGTTTTGTCACTACCCTGGGAAGGAGCAGGCTGGTTTGCAATTCCCTGCTGACAGCTCTCAACGGGGAGCGGCTCCATTGCTCAGTGTCTTGCAGCTCTTCTAAATGTGGGCACAGCCAGCTGGTCGTGATACCTTAGTCAGCAGGGACACCAGGGAACCCAGATCCTTTCACCATTAGTGCCAAAGCATGTCTGCTGAACATGTTGAGGCTCTGCAGGAAAGCAAGTGTCTGCTCTTTAGTAGCGAGGATGTTAGAGGTCAGAGAAAGTAAAGGGTCTGCTGCAGGCATAAAGGCATGATTGAAACCTAGGTAGAGAGATCTGGGGCAGAGGGAAGGAGGTCCCTCTGAAATCAAGGAAAGCTGGTAAGTTTAATTATAGTTACAATAGACATTATAATAAAAACAAAATCAACAAAACAACAGCAATAATAATAATATAAACAGTAATAATAAAAGTACTAATATAGCAGTAGCATAGTAATGGTAATCATCACCATCATCATCGCTACTATTATCAGTTGACTTCAAGGGGAAAGAGATTAGACTAAGAGCCTAGGTCAAGGGTCCATTAAAGTTGATGGATACATCTATACTAGAAAACTAAATAATGCCAAAGAACAAGCCTTGGCACTGACTTTTGATCACTTCTATTGTTAAACTATCAGTCCATCACAAACTGTGGTCCAGGGCCAACGGCAAAGTCCAGGACAAATGGTCTGGGAGCTAATACAGTCAGAGAATACTCTCACTTGGCAGTCTGGATGAGGCCACCCTGAAATGGTGGGTGAGAGAATTTAATTCTGTGGACGCAGACCGATCCATATCAATTGGCCTTGGTGCCAGAGAACAGTTCCTGGCATATTTAATTTTCTAACAAACATAGACAATGAAACTAATTGAACAGTTGTCTGGGTATGTCTGCAATGCTGGTGTTATGGCGTCAGTATGTCCTTGGAAGGGGAAGGAGATTCAGAAGAAGTTGTAGAATAAATAATATGCCAAAATGCACCATGGTCAAGCCAAAGACTTGGGTGGGGTTTTGGAGGGTTTTTTTGTGTTGTTTTTGTTGTTGTTGTTTTTGTTGTTGTTGTTGTTGTTTGGTTTTTGTTTTTGGTTTTTTTTCTTGAAAAGATGGTGGTGATTGCTGGTGAAGACAGGCTACAAGAAAGAAGATGCTGTAGTGAAGACAGGAGATAGGCAAGCTGAGGACTTGTGTGAGGCAAAGTAGGTACAGATTCACTGGAAAGGCTGTGAGGAATTTTGCGTCTTTGGGTAAGAAGTACGTTCTCATGTCATGTGGTGATGAAGTTAACCAGACACCAGGTACCTGTGCCCTCTCAGCTGCACTGTTAGGGCTTTGTCTCCCCCTGCAGATTTTATCATTAAGTAATAGAGACAGGGAAAGAGAGATGGGACCATGCAGAAGACCATGAGCCTGAAGTAATTACCGCTTTAAGCAAAAAAGCTCTCCTAAGGATGACAGTTATTTCCACCAATGTCCATCTTTTCCCATATTATAGAAAGAAGTCAAAGCTAGAGGAAATAAACTCCAGTGGAAAGCAGGCTGCAGATTTCCTTGAGAACAGAGAAACAATAAATATATAATGCTCATACCTCCTTGTGAGGACTGAACAGGATCCATGGTGTCAGACATCACTGATGTCTCCCTTCCTTCACATAGGATGAGTCAATAAGGCCAAAATTAAAAAACCTAAGCACATAAATGCACATTCTAGCTAGCATCAGCAGGGAGCTTTGCATGAAGCCGTGCGTCCACTGCCTTTAAGGTGGATGTGTGATGGCAGAGAGCTAACAAGAGATCTAGCAGTGTGAAGAAGTAGCAAGGGGGCCTAGATTGATGGTGACCTGGGTAAGAAACAAGTAACTGAATTGCCTTTGTGGGCAAGGCTGAGCAAGAGAGTTATGCCTCTTTATCTAATCATTGTCAGGGTTTCCTTTCACAAAGCAAAGATGCTTTAGTTAGAAGCTGGATATTTTACAGCTGTTGAAAGCATCAGGTAAGATGGTTAGACTGAACAAGTTCTGAAGAAGAGGTTCAGTGCATACTGTCCTGGAGTATGTATTCATTAAAATACCCAGTCTTTTTCACCAACTTCTGAAATTAAGCTTTTTGGGGCACTACCACCATCAGATTCCCATTTCTCCATTGGCTAGAGACTGTTCAAGCTCCAAATGGCTCTCAATCTAGCTTTCAGGACTTTTTTTTCCCCATTTTACAAATCAGGCATAGTCACAGAGCATGAACACAGCCATCCAGGAACACAGAGACATGTCTTCCCAGTAAGGGCAGTCTTTCCCCTGAGCTCAGACAACCTTCACTTTTTAGTCCCAGTGGCACCAAAAGCTGAAGGCAAGCAGCTGCCTGGTGGATGCAGCTGGAAGAGTCCAGATTCCTGCAGTCTGGAGTGATAAGACACCTTATCACTGTTTACAGAAAAAAGAAAAATAGGGAGACCGGAGGAACTTAATGGATCCACTCAAGGGTGAGGTGGGATCAGCAAGAGCCTTTAGAAGGAGAGGGACAGAGCAGATGTATCAGATAGGAGAGAAACATCCTCCAGATTCATTAGTGACTGCCATTAATTGCTGCAGATGTGTTGAAACACCCCTACTTACAAAGCCACCTGCTAGCAGCAAGGAGCTAAGCCAGGCCTTCTCCGTAACACACTCCCAAAGTTTACTGTCGGAGAAACGTCTTTTATTAAATGTAAACAGCATCCCGCCGGGGGTCAGAGCTTTGCTGCTGCTGCATATCCCAAGGTAATACCACTTTAAGCTTCACATAAACTCTTAAACAGTTTCTATCCTAAAACCAGACCGTAGGTGGTACAGTTTTTTACGATATGTTATAATAGTGCAATAAATCTGTTAGCTTAAAATCGAATCTCCGTGGCCTTTTAGAGAAATCATCATTAAATGCAAGGCCCTGTTAATGATGCCATCCCAGTGAAATTGTTTAATCTGCTAGGGGGGTGGAAGGTCACCAAATGAATTTTTTATAATACATCAACTTGACACGCAATAGGGAAAACTGTAATAGATAAAAGCAAAGGAAAAGGGCACTGTCTTCTTCTGATAGGTCAATAGCAGCCAAGAGAGTCACTCATCCACTTTTCCTTCACTACCGTGCTCCTTTTCCATTTAATATGGACACCCAATTAATACCTCAGCACCATAGACAACCTCATTTTAGGTGAATTATAGCAATTTCTTCCCCCTTCTCTGAAATGAAAGTGATCACAATACATCATAGCATTGTGCGAATTAACGTTAATTGATTCGAGTTACCAAGCATTGATGGGCCACTTCTATAATCTGGTCCTTATTGGGAGCTGGAAGGGATGGAGGGAAGATTAGATTGCATCCTCCGTTGCTTTGACGACGGCGGTCACCTGATGGCTTGTTAGACAGTTGTACGCTTCTATTGCCGGCCCCAGTGGGGTCGTCAGTAAACTGGAGTGATGTCCAAACATCATTACACGCTGCTCCGATATTAAAGCAAAGGGATTAGCACCTTATTGCAAGCAACCTGGATTTGTCATTGTGCTGTCGTTATCCAATTTCCAGATGATAATGTGGCTGTGGCCTGCGGGCATGAGGTCCTACAGCCAAACCAAGGTGTGTGCGTGTGTATATAGAGATATATATATATATATGCACACATATACATATATATACGCACACACATCCCCACAAAGACCCAGCACCCCAAGCCATTTAACCTTTTGCTTGCTGGATTCCTGCTAACAAAGCATGTGAAAGAATTTTTCTCCCTTTCATATCCAACACGCAGCCCCGGTCAGGAGTGTGGTGCGACAGCAGAACAGCTGACCTGGGAGCCGTCACGGCCGTCACTCACTCGAATGTCATGCCAGACAAGCTCTGCTGATAGAGGTGACACTGCTCACACGTTAAATAAAGCAGAGTGAAGAAAGGATCAGTCCCTCAGAGACATGGCTGGCAGCTCCTCTCTGCTGTGTGCATGTGTCATGTAAATCATCACTTTTACTGTGGGTTCCATTAATTGTTAAGGGGGAAAATGGATCCATATGTGATATAAACAAGGCAGGTTTTGTTTGATGGTACTGGGACCAGATCTCTTTCCAGTGCCTGAGAAAGGTGATGAGGAAACTCCTGGCTCCCCTGCATGTGTCCGAACAGCCATAACTTCTGAGCAACACTGAGGAACTTGGAAAAGCTCCTCTTGAGTTAAGCCTCTTCCTTCGTAACTGAGATTAGTATCACAAACCCTTTAATTTCAAAGACCCACACTGGCATGGGAAATATATGGCAGTATATACCTCCTTAGAGAGGGATAGAGACCTGCAAAGTCCCACACTCCTTTTCCTGACTCTCTTCTACCTCTCCATCTTCCTCCTCCTCTGCTTCCTCCTGCTGTCCTCTCACCTTTCCTACCTGCTGCTCCCTTCCCACAGAGGAAACACTCGGGTTTTGGAAGCCCACTATCAGAGCAAGCAGTGGTTTCCACCACGGTTATACTGCGGGTAGGACTTCCAGTTGCCTGAATCTTGTAATTCATGGGTGTCACCTTTGAGTAATTGCCCTGGTTTCAGCTGGGATGGAGTTCGCTATCTTCTTGGGAGCTAGTACAGTGCTGTGTTTTGGCTTTGATGTGAGAACAATGTTGATAACACAGTGATGTTTTTAGCTGCTGCTGGGTAATTTTTCACTAAGTCAAGGACTTTTCAGTTCCTCGGGCCTTGTCAGTGCAAAGGCTGGGGGGGCACAAGGAATGGGGAGGGGATGCAGCCAGGGCAGCTGACCCGCACTAGCCGAAGCGGTATTCCATACCGTGGGGCGTCGTGCCTGGTATAGACACCCGGGGGCTGGCTGGGGCAGGCAGGGTGTTGCTCGGGGACTGGCTGGGCATCGGCCGGTGCGGGGTGAGCAGTTGCGTTGTGCACCCATGTTCCTTTCTTCCTTTCCCTCTGGATGCTATTCTTTCCCTTCCCATTTTCGTTATGACTGTTACTATCACAGCTGTTATTATTGTTCTTTCATTCTTATTCTATTTTAATTATTAAATTGTTCTTGTCTCCATGAGTTTTACATTTCCTTCCACCTCTCCTCCCCATCCCTCTGGGTGAGTGGGGAGTGAGCGAGCGGCTGCATGGTGCTTCATTACCAGCCGGGGTTAAACCAGGACAGTAATACAAACTAATTTTTAGATAGTTTTACCATGCATAGTAAATACTAACATAAATTTAGGTTCAAAGTAAGGCTCAGACTGGAAACATAGCTTGGAGGATTGGTGACTGGTGGTAGACATCTTAACCGTGACACTGCCAAAAGGGTTCCTGTCCATTCAAGCAGTGGTGAAAAACTATCATCTGATTTGCAATGGGAATATGAGCTCCATGGCTGTTGTATAGAAAGGTATTTTGGAGATTTGTTTGAAAAGTTGCAAAGGAAATACTGGCTTCACACAAGGTTCATATATAAAGGGGCAGGCTACTTTGACTGGTTTTGTTTTTTCCCTCCTCAAAAACAGACATTCAGTCTTATGAACAGACATCACTGTCATTAGCAGTAACCTATATTGTGGCACTATGTTCAACCTGCAGGAGTAATTCATATACCTGCTCTGCAAGGTATACTTTGTGCTTATTTGAAACAGTCCCTGAATGAAAAGTGTTTCTGCTTAAGCTGCAATTTAATTCCTCTACCAACCATGGAGAGGGGCCACAAGATATGTCCTCAGTTTCCCCTTTCTGAAGAAAAATGCCAAAATAGCAGACCTGGAGCTAAACATCTACATAGTCAAAGACCTTGTGTAACATCCCTGGTATGACTGTGCCTTCCTGACACCACAAAGCTACTGACCGTTCAGTTTTGATGCCCAATTTCATTTCCTGAATTTTCTGCCAAAAATGCCACCAGAAGCAAAAAATTAGCAGAAGCATTTGTAATAAAAAATCTTCACCTCTGGGATGCAGAATGTCTTCATGCAAACTCTTTTCACATACAAGCCTCTATTGCCACCATCTCCATTGCAGGAAGATGTGTCTGAGTCTGAGTTCACGATGACCTCTTGCTGACAGATCCCACAATGACTCAGTTTCCCAATTTGAAAAGACTTGTGAATTGAGAACAAAATAGTGAAATTCACCCTGATTCCTAAAGTGCAATATGATCACAGTTTTCTGTGGCATGACACTGTTTATACATGTATTAGCCTCCACTTGATTCTCATGAAGTTTCTTATCCCATTGCTCCTATAAATAGCCAATTACAGAATTCTACTTCTTTGATTAGAAGCCTTCTGGATTATTTATGTGTACTTTTCCACAATTTTACTAGACTGATAAGTGAGATGTTGGACAAAAATGGGCTTCAGCTATTCCCAAACTAATAATAAAAAAAAAAAAAAACCCAAAATATAGCTTTGGCCACATGAGAAAAAAAATAATAATCAGGAAAATAGGGTAACGTTGAATGGGAAATGGTGTTCCAGTTCTGTTGCAAGGTTCTTCCCTTTTATTCTCTGAGGATAAACCTTCTTCTATCTTTAAATGCAAATTCACCTCTTAATACTTGATACCCTTTTGTTCCTGTATTGTCATTGTCCATTAGTGTCTAGAACTTCCTCTCTGGTATTTACTCTCCCAACATATTTTCACAAATAGGATGGTATCTCCCCTCAGCCTTGTTTTGACAAGTTAAACCAAACTCTTTACTAAATTATTCTATAAATCTATGATTCTATTTCTTACATCTTTTATGGTATCTTTTATGATGATATTTACACTCCAGTTCCATGATCATCTTAAATGTCCTTAAATGTCTTGTATCTACTCGCACTGAGTTTGTCTTGTTCATATATCAACAGACAGAGTGCCACATGCTATGCAAGCATATGCCCTCTATAGCGTCCCTATGAACATCTGACTTACAATTATGTAAGCTTAATTTTAAGGAGATTTTAAGCTTACAGTTTAAGGTCCCGAGTATCACCTTTTCCACATCTTCGCTTCAGGGCTGTGTGGTAGATAAAACCTTCATAGAGCCTGAAGTGCTGCAATAGCTGCAGCATCGAGGTCAGGATTTTTAGCGTTCTGCCTTTGCCTACCCGCTGGAGAAGCTGGATCCCTGCACAGGAAAAAAGTCATCATCTCCCATTTTTTAGAACTCTGTGCAATTCCATAGAGCAGCCTGCCTGAAACCTGCACGAAGGTTACCAAACCCAAGCATTTTGGAGTTAGGATGAGTCAGAATTAATCTAGTTTGGCCCTGTAACCCTGCTTGCATGTGTATATGCCATGTGACATAGTGGATTAGTTGTACTTTCACATTTAGTTCTCTGCATGGGTTTTGCTGTCTGAATGAGCAGCTCTTTAATGATTTGCTTCACTTTTTTTGCTTGCTATGAGTCTCAAACACTGTTATTGCCTGCACTCACACTGGTTTTCACACACTGCCCCAAACCTTGTTTTTAATAAAGAGAGATTAATGTCTGCAAATTTAAGTTTGTGGCAGGTTAAAGGTCCATCAAGAAGGAGCAAAGTGCCCTGCTTTAGTGTGGGGATATGGACTAAGTGGCTTCTGGATGACTGTCTTTATATTTCTGATTTTGTATAGATACCCACACAAACACACACACCTTCCTTGTTGTGCTCTCGTTTTTTTGCTTTTATATTCATATTGATATTAGACAAACTTTGCAAAACAGAGATTTCTGTCTGTAAATACCTTGCAGTATATATTAATACACAGACATTCACAGGAAAATACACATTCACAGGAAAATAAAACTACCTGGTAACCATCTCCCTGATTCTCCAGCTGTGCAAGACTATAGCAGTCACAGCAATCACAGCAGTCACAGCAATCACCTCTGTCTTTCCTTGACAAGCCAATGAGCCATGCTGCAAGTGACCCTAACAAAGGAGTTAAATTAAAATCATGTAAAAAATCATTTTAAATCATAACAGATAAGTCTTTTTTTTTTTTTTTTTTTTTTTTTTTTTTTTTTAGGGCTTGACAATGTGATATACAGACTTTATTGCCTAGCTAGCCAACCACACAAGGTTCCTCAGGCTCCTTCAGCTTCACTGTCCTGGGCTGCAAAGATGAACACCCAGTCTCTGCTCGTCAAAGATCTTTTTATTGTTGTCTTGATGCAAAAGAAGCCACTAGTCTGAAACCACAAGGCCCAGCAGGAGTGCAGGTTCTGTGTATATCTGACAGCCTGACTGGTTTTTGCACTACTCAGGGGTGAAAATATTTCTGTTTTCCTTCCACAGAAAAAATACACAGGAATATTTAACTTGATCTGTAACCCCAGACCCATTCTCTTTGCCTGTGCCAGCATGTACTGCCTAAAGAGAGACAGATAGACAGTGGGGTTACTACATGTCCCAACAGGAAAACCCTGATTTCATTTTGCCTGTTATCTGTGGCCTTATTGCATCAGAAATGTCAGCCATGAGTAATTCCAGAAAAGCTATGACTGATGGGCAGCAATAAATATCACTGCAGAGGAGCCCAGGCACTAAGGGTGGGTGAGCTCTGAGCTGGTTGGTGGTCTGGTGATGTTGGTATTCTTTTCAATACACATCCCAGGTCTTTCCCTGCTGAGACAGTGAATCTATGGCTTTAAGCTAGCATTGTTCTTTTCCTTACAATAAAGCAGCCTCCTTCCTAAGGACCTCTCCTGGTTCTTGCTGCTTCAGCAGGTTTCACAGGGCATGTACAGATGGGAAGGCAAACCTCAGCTGGAAGAGCAGTCCCCAGTGTGGAGAAGATGTTATTTGCACCTGAAAAAAAGGCAGCCACAAGGTTCCATCCCTGGCACAGAGAAGAGGGTGGTTCTTTCCTTTAGGTGATCCCTGCTTTCCCCACTCCATGATGTAACACCAATACATTGAAGAACCTATAGGTATTGAATAGGGTTCTGGCAAAATCTTTACCTTGTTCCTTTCCCACAGGGTAGCTATTGTCGCTCCTTTTGTTCTGATCATCAATAACAGACACCCTGAATGAGGGGTCTTGTACCTGTCACACTCTGCAGGCTATGGCATGTCTTGGGATGGCACAGAGAGAGGATACTATTTCCTATCACAGGCTGTAAAACTTCCCACAACACTTTTTTTCTGTCCCATTTTGCAGTGTCCAGCATCGTAACACAAATACCCGCCCTGACCGTAGTGATGTTAGTTCTACTGATAAAAAAATTCTCTCTGAAGAGAGTTTGGTGCTGATCTTGCAACTAATAATTTCCCACTGTGCTTAATACTACACCACTTCAACATCCCCTCCGCCCCCCCCCTGCCCCGCTACACCCCCCCACCCCGGACCAACAAACCAAAACCAAACAACAAAATCGAAGATTCCTATGGTCACAGACCAGTGCCCTTAGTATGCGTGCTTCACTACCATAAGCCACACAGTGCCTAGTGGAAAAGTTAAGCATGTGAATAGTAGTTTGCATCACCAGCAGCCAACAGACATCAGGATGGTACAGAGGTCAGTGCTAAATGTTCAGGATATGGTATTAATTAGAGAAAGCAAGTCTTAGACAAATCCAATTTCTTTTTTGTATAGATGGAATATGCTTATACTTGGGTAAGGCTCAGTAGTGCACAACATCAAAAAATAACATTATGCAATATCAAGAGAGTACACACTAAGGTTGCCAAACATCAAATCCCATGTCCCCTATTAAAAACAGATGGGATATTACCTTTTTCATATTTCCCATATGCTTTTAATACAGATTCGGGATCTGAGGCTGAAATACACTGCTGTCTGCTCCCTTCCCAGCCCGGCTCCTCACAGCCTTGTCTGCAGATAAGGGCTGCCATCTGGGCAGTGCAAATAGCGGCTGCAAGAGGCTGAAAAGAGCAAGATGGGACAGAGGAAGGAGGGACAGAAAGAGCTGTTTGTTGCTGTGGAGCAGTAGAAAAATTATGGCCTTTGAAAAGTGAGTCTTGGTACAGAATATTAATAAAAAAATGAGTATATACAAATCTGACCAAGAAATAGGTAACTGAGGAGCTCAAAAGGTAACTCCCACTGGGAAATCATTATAAAGGAGCATCCTGTGTTCTGTGAAAATCAGCTGCAGGCCTGATGCTATATCTGCATCGAGAAACAAATATAAATCCAGTGCTGACAGAATGCAAGGAAGGATTGGTCAGCTGATAAATTATGGAAGGAAAAGTCAAACATGGGCACCTAGACCATGTGTTATGTAGGATCTGGGCAAATAAACAGAGTGGATTTGGTCTTGGAAAGTTAGAACTGAAAAGGAATTACAGAATACAATGAGCAAATAGATGACTGAGCTCACCTATTTCTGTGGAAAAATGGGCTAATGGGATCATTGAATTCTTCCAGTAGAAAATGGGATTTAATGCTACCTTTGCATATGGCATTGGTATCATAGACTCAGAGAACAGCAGAATACCAGCTTGGAAGGGACCTCAAGGATCATCTGGTCCAACCTTTCTTGGCAAAAGCACGGTCTAGGCAAGGTGGCCCAGCAGCCTGTTCAGCTTCCAGCTGAATCTTAAAGGTATCCAGTGGGTAATACATCCTAAAGAAAAACTGTTGGCTTTTCAGACATGCACACTTCAAAAAGGATTCAGAAAACAGAGACAGAGAAGGAAACAAACACTCACCAGAACTCAAACCTTTCAATTTATTAAAAAGCAGACAGCTAAGTGATTTGATTACTCTGGAGGTATCTGGAGAAGGAAGAAGAATCAATGTCCAGAAACTCACTGACGTAACAGTGAAGGAAAGAACACGAAACTCTCATGGGAAGCTGAAGAGAGAGGCTGACAAGAGAAAGTGGCCAATTACTTGTGACAGCAAAAACAAAGATAGCATCCTATGTCTAGGCACACATTCAGGTAGTATTGGATGTGTCTGGTATCTTCAAGACCAGATGGTTTTCTAGAATTTTAGCCAAAAAGAAAGGTCAGTGCTGAGGTATCAAAGTGAAGAGCAGTGGCTTGTATCATGCAGGAGATTGAAGAATAAGATTAAATGGTCTTTTCTGGCCTTAAATTTTAAAAGTATATGAATCAAGGCTTAGACCTACACGTTAGTTAAGGCAACAACCCATCGTTAATGATGCATCTCTGGTGCTACATCAATTTATAAACATTCATAGACTTAATTGTTTAAAATCAAAATCTGTCATAGTCTGAACTTCTTTAGAAACATTGACTTTACCCAGTACCTGACAGTTTAAAGGCAGACTTCCAGGAACTGTGTTCCTGGTTTAAAGCATCATGGACATCTCTGCACTACAGATTCATGAGCACCAACAGATTCATACTCTCGAGTCCAGCTAGTACTTGGGCATAGCTCTGCCCGGGAAACTTGTTTCAGCATGGTTAGTCATATTTCAGTCAATGGAGAACTTGCTCCCTATCTTAATAGGTAGATCAAGTGATCAAATCTCACTGCACTTAAATCAGTATCTGCTGATACTGTGTTTGATACTTACCTATTGTTAGCTTCTGCTGGAAAGAGTAAGGCAGACTGAGTCACCATCAAGGTATCAATAGGCAAGCCAAGGCCTTTCTGGAGGTCTCCAGTCTGATGAGTGTTGATAATCGTTCTGGCCAAAGTCTTTAAGATGTCATTTGTTGACTCATTTCTTGGATGGCCTGGTGGGTCACCAAATTCAATGATCAGCACTCTTGATGGACCAGCTGCATCAGATGGCTGCAGAGCTCGGGTGCTCACTGGTCCTCTCCCCATTTTCTCTGAGCCATACCTGCTGTGAAAGGCTGTGCAAAATGCCATGTTAGGGCAGTGATATTTCTTTTTGCTAGCATTGGCCGAAATCACTTTCAACATGCTTTCACCTCCCAGCACATGATATACTGCTCTGACTTGGTCATGACCAATCCTCAAGAAATCAGCTAATCGACGTATTATACGTGCCTCAACCTCTTCCCCAACAGCCTCAGTTACAGTGAAAGCTACAAGAAGGGAAAGGTCAGCAACTATTTCAACAGGTTCCTTCTCATGGAGCATAACATAGAGAAGATTGTCCTCAAAGCTAAAGTAATTGGTTCCTGCCCCTTCATTCGTTGAAAAAGAAGATGGGGTTGGAGAGACATATTTCCCTTGAATGAAAACACGAAGGCTGAGTGGTTCATTGTAAAATATAGCTAGGGGAAGTCTGGTTGCATTTCGGCCACTGAGGAGGTAGAGTCTGAAAGTCAGAGGGGCTACGTCTGGGAAGCAAACTGTAGTGAGTTTGGTGGATGGCAACACAGAAAAGAAAGTAGAACGATGCTCTTCAGGATTACACAGTGTGTGTGGAGTCACATCACTGAAGGTGTCCATAAAGCTGTCAGTCATTACTACCACTGGAAACAGCCTCTGGCTGCCCATACTGGGGTCCAAGTTTTCTAGGATGACAAGTGCATGATCTGCCTGTTTGCAGAAATAGCCTTGTACTGAGGGCTTGAAGATGCACATGCTGTCATCTCTGTAAATTCCTAGAAAAGAACAGAAGGACATAGGGTAAAAAAAAAAAAAAAAGAAAAAAGTAAATTAATTGTTTCAGACATCATCTCAGGATTTTATAGTATGGCTGGTTATTTTCCCATTCAGTGCTCCAAGTCATTTTTGCTGGTACTAAAATTTTACATTCTTAAGAAAAGCCTGGACACTAAGGGATACTAAAGAAGTAGAAACCGCAACTACCTCAGCATGTCCTTGAGCTGAAAATTAGCCGAAGACTGCTAATAATGAAAGAGAAACATCACATACACTTACCTTATTCTTTCTAGATAACAAATTATGGTCACTGTTGAAAGAGCAGGCTCTCTAGATGGACCTTTGGTCTGACCCAGCACTATGTCCCTATGTCCTTGTGTCTTCTACATTTCTCTGGTCCTAAGCCTGAAGCAGGGTAACAAATCAGGGCACGAGTGCAGGTCCTTGGAAAGGTAATTTAACTCTACTCGAAGGCATCTCATCCCACTCACAGGGATTGTATTGCAAACAAATAAAAGGGAAAGGACCAGAACATCATTAATCTACTCCTGTGGTCAACCATCTGACTGACTTTCAGACCTAGAAGAAAGCACCAGATTCAGACACCTACAAATAACTGGGACCGTTACATGTGCTTCAGGTGTCCCATTGCAGTCAGTGGAGATCTGGAGTTTAAATTTTTTGCCCACAGTCAGGCGTCTAGTATCACATGGGATGCCCTGAGTTATCTTATACATGTGACAGGATATAAGAAGACCTGTGTCCCTCAAGGGTGCAGCTGGAGGTCTGGTGGGGCACCCCACAGCACCTGAAATTACACTAGATGCACATTTATGGTAACGGAAACACCTTGAATTCCTCAGCCATCAATACAGACAAAGCAGTTTAGAAAGTGACAAAGTTCACCCTAAAATACTCCTGTTTTTTCAGCTGGATCATCCTTGAACTTTAATGACCAGAGGTAGGATCCTGTGACTTAAACACAAGTACATAATGTCACCTGGAGTTCTTTGGGTACCTACATCATCTATAGATATGGCACATAATCCACAGGAGTGCAAAAGTCACTGTAGATAACACTTGAATTATTCCTTCACTGAATATAACAGGAGCTAAGACACTTCCATGTATGTCAGGATTTGCCACCAAATCCCATCCGAAGTGTTTGTGGAGACAAGTCAAGAGGATCCTGTTACAGACACTCTACACTGAAGAGATGCAATCCGTACAGTCTTCTGAGTTAGGGTACGCTCCATCTGACCAAATATAGGTCTCTGCTTTAAGACGAGAGAAATTGTGCCCCAGGTTGTAATGATGAGATCATTACTGATTTTATATAAAGAGAGAATAAAAGTAAATGAGTTCAGATACAGGCACCAAAACCATAAACATTTCTGCCTGGAGCATCTTAGGAAAAGATGCATGTTTCTGTTTTTCCTTCCTCTCTTCAAAATAAAATCAGAGGAGGAATTTTCTGCCGTAGCCAGCTGTAATCCTCCTTCCCTCACCAAGCCTGATCCTTCCCCAGTCAGCTGTGCTCACGAACATGTTAGGCAAAGCATGGCCGATGTCTAAACGATCCCTGCACTCCTCATTCAGCAGCTTTGGGGACATGTGTGCAGAACAGCAGTGCCTGGTGCTAATGGTAAAAAGAAAGGGACAGCAACATCCTTGAGGGTCACAAACTTTTTGATAACTAAAAGACCATTCTCCTTATCAAGGAAGCATGATGTGAAACTCGCTGCTGGAAAGAAATAGCAGATTCCTGAAAAAGAAACAAACTATGAGAAATTATCTTGGGCTCTGCTTATAGTTCCCCCTCAATGCCTGGATCCTGTGGACACTTACCTACTATTTATTTCAAGGGGATTCCTCATGTGCAGACTATGGTCTGTGAGCATTTCCCGGAATGAGCTCTCACTCCGCACATCGCCAAGGAGAGCAATGAAATTACATAAATGTCAAGCTCTGTTCGGGGGGGACAGCCAAGTGAGACAGGATCTGTGCAAAAAACCCTACTTTTAGACACCAGTTTACCATTTTCTTTCCCTTTTTCTTGCTTTTTCATATTTTTTTGGTGTTTTTTTTTCTTTTTTTGATTTAGTTTGTTGTGTTGGGGTGTTTTTTTGGTTTTTTTTTTTTTTTTTGTTGCTTTATCAGTGTCAGTATTTTGCTATCAGCATGTGCTAGGGGCAAAGGGAGAGAGCGAGGCAACTGCGTTCAGAAGCAGAAGTGGAAACACTGCACACGGAGATGTTCAGCATTGTCCTGGGGCGCGAGGAGGATGCACCCTGCGGCAGGCAGCCAGCCCACGAAGGCTGACAGATCTCATTGTCTGCTCTCCCGGAAACATCCCATCTCTCCCTGCTGATATTTCTCTTGTCTACAAATGGGGTTTGCTAATGTTTTGTGATTTCCCAGGACTTTCCTTTGCCCTGCCTGCCTTGCAAACTGGGTTTGCTGGGTTTCCTGCGCACACACACGTGCACATGGACACACACGCATCGTTGCTTGTCTCCTTCCAAATGGCCTTATCTGCCAGTCACAATTTCTGCAGCCTGCAATTTCGATCACTTTTAAATGAAACCCATGCTGGCCTTAGTAATCATAATGTCATTTACAATTTACCACAAAACACGTTTATTCAGTTAGTAGCACACTGGAGAAAGAGAACTCCATATGAACTCGTCACTGAAGCCCTAATCTGATTATTTCCTCATGAAAATCCAAGCAGGGGTGCTTGTAAGAGGGGTCTGAGAGGAGAAGGAAAAAGTGAGTCCTGGCCACAGCTGACTCTCATAATCAATGAGAATAGATAAGTGACACGGCGTGTCAGGGCCAGCAGCTAATCTGCCCCGGGGCTTTCCTCTAAAAAAGGCCAGAGTGGACAGGACTTAATAAATACTGAGTGACCACTGAATATTGAGCTGACATGTGCTATTTACATTGGCAATGAACAATAACAGTGATAAATTCCAGAAGCATCCCCCCGCAATGGGTGAAATTAGATTAAACAGGTCCTATTTGTGTGTGCGTGCGTGTGTGTGTGTGCATTTGCACATACACGTGTGTGAGAGGGGGGAAAAAAGGGGGGGACAGGGAGAAAGACACACTTGGCATACATGAGTCAACCGAGGACCCTACCAATGGGTGGGAAAGAAGGAGAAGATGTTCATATCTGTAGCGCTGTGTGCACAGGTGAGGCTGAACGTCACACCAGGAGCTGCATGCACCCCAGCAGAAGAAGAGGGCACATGGGCGGTAGGTACATGCACGGGCACATGCTTTGTGTATGTCCTACTCAGTGCAAGAAAGGGAGAGAAATAACACGTGGGGACTGTGTGTTCACCCTCTGCAGCTATTTCCTCAGCGTCAGAGAGCAGACTTTGCTTTCTGCAGCTTCCCCTATCATCAAGTGAAGTTTATTATTTAATTATATACATGCACGCGCACACACACATAGACACACAAACATATATATCTATATGAGATTTTAGCACTCAGGTTGCTTCTAGGGCTCCTAACAAATATTAACTTTGTGTCAATATTTGTCCTTCCTGTCGTGAAATGAGGATTTTCCACCTCATTTCACATTTGAAAAGAAAAATGCGCCGAGGGGGTCCTCTTTGCTTAGGAAAAAAACCACCACCAACAACAACATCTCATATCTTTTATTTAGAAAAATGGAGCAGGAGGGAAGGAGGGAAGAGTATTTTTAAAATAGATGTTTTGACTTAAAGGCACACAGAGTCCTTTGCAAGTCTCCTGCCTTTTCCCTAGTTCCCCAACGCCAAATAAATAAAATAAAATAAAATAAATTCTACATTTAAAATTGAATGAAATACATCAACATTAATGATTTTCCCCTTCAGGTTAACACCACCATTTCCTTCAATAATTTTTACCCATTTCATGATAGATTTCACAATTCATGGTACAAGGAAAAATATAGTCTTTTTTTGACAAAAACAAAAGGCAATGTCAGTTTTTTATCAAAATAAAATAAATCTCCCACAATTTTCTTTCCATCCAACTGGATTTGCCAGTCAGTTATTTCTAATTTAACTACAATTATAATTACAAAAATATAAAAGCGTGTAGAGGAGGAAGGGGGAGGGGAGATGAATGGGACATTGTTTAGAAATTGCAATTCACTGGCCTTGGGCTGGCCAGCACATATCTTTGCTGAGGGGAAAATATTCATCAGCATTAACTGTTCCTTTTGACCTGCTGACACTCAAATGTGAAATAAATAAATAAATAAAAATTAAAAATAGGGGCCCAGCAATAGGAGCTCAGAAATCTAGCAAAGGTAAATTATTCTGAGGTCACTCGTTTTTTCTATACAGAAGGTTTTCTATGTTTCTTGAGTTCAGATGCTCCCCATAAATAATTTCAGCCTCGCTTCTCCTCATCCCTGGCACAGGGTCCTCATGCCTGCACACTCATCCTTCGAAAGCAATGACTCTACAGACACTAATCTTGCAAATCTTTCAGTGGGTAAGTGAAAACAAGCCCATCAACTTTAGCGGATAATGAAACAAGGCATTCCCCATCGTTTTTAGAAATCCCACCAACTGCAAACTAAGGCTATCACTTGGGTTTAGCAGTGTTCCCAGAGAGGATTAACACACAGATATGCAATGTCAAGTAACTTATTTGTGGTGGGTTTCTCACAAGATGTGTGTTGGGAACACACGCATAGGAATGCATGGTGGCACGTGTGCTTACTGATGTACTTCCGTACATATGTACGTGTGTGAGATACACACACAAAAATATATACTGAGAGCAGGGACTGTGTACATAAAAATGGAATGACTGCTTTAGGCTGTTAAGTCTTTCTGTTAAAGAAAATTATTTTAGAAGGAAATTAGTCTCATAACATCACACTGTGTGGGGTTTTTGCTCTCCTGTTTATCGTTCCTCCATAAAAACTTTGAACCCCCTGGCCAATTTCAGTCACATTTGTGGATTCAAAGACACTATGTTCCTACAAGTTGTGTAAAAGTAGGTGCCCAAGGAGAGAAAAGACTGTTATTAGTGTGTCCACTGAAGTAAAGTCTGTAGTATAAGCTCATTCCTATTATGCATCACGGGATCTGCATTGGCCCTTCCCTTTCACATACAAATCTGGAGAAAAACAGACATAGTAATGAAAAATTTGTTCTTGCATTTCTTGTTTGCATGCATTGATACGGCCACACACATTGCTAGTATTTATTCGCTGTGAAATCAAATATTATTCACATCTTTCATATGGTTATATATTTTTATGTTAGCACTAACCCATCAGAGCTCCCCTATGCCTAAGAGGTAAGGCACATATGTTACAGACGATAGTATATCTTTCAACATTACGAACAAAAATGTTGAGGTTTTCCAGCTCCCAGAGTCTATAGTAACAACTCATTCTTGAGCTTAAAGCATAAGTGCACAAGTACAGTCTTAACAAGGGAGACCAGAAACCCACTGAGGCCAGGATGCTCTCCAACAGTGATCAAAAAGAGTCATCTAGAAAGAGTATGGGAACAAAGCACAAACCTATATATATTGCAATATTCACCCAAAATGTTCTTCAAGTTTTCAGTGATTTAGAGGTCAGGAACGTCTTGAGTCACAGAGATCATCTGTGGTCTTTGAGAGAAAATAGCAAACCTGTCTCACAAAGCTGCAAAAAGCCAGGGAGGAGAATAACCCAGCCAGGGGGAAGTATCTTGAGCCCTCTCAAAGGAGGTAGGTCAGTAAATCTGAAGCGCCCTTTAGTGTGATGTCCCAGCCCAGGCCTTGTGTCATGCTTGAATTAAGGGATGTTACTTATGGTGCCACAGAACTTCTCAGATGCCCTGCTGTCACTGCAAGGTGACCACATCTGGAAATACCTTGACTGTCTCTGCCCAGAAGACTAGGCTGGAACCAAGTTGCTATGGCACTGCATGCATCAAAACTAATAAAATAATCAGTGCCAAGGCCAGTTCCTTGTCCTTGAGGGCAGCTGGCATGGCATACCCATAGTATTAAAGTCATTGATCCTCCAAAAGGTGGTGGCCACCTCCAAACTGCCCTTTCAGACTGGCTCCTGGCTTGTGTTAATTTCTGGAAGTGGCCAGGAACTGTCTTGAATGCTGCTGGGTTGCTTGGGATCAAACTGGGTTTGGAGTAGTTGATGTAGCAGGAGTAACTGGGAAGCTCCAGTGTCCCCACCTCAGTGCTGCTTGACTCCACTGAGGTAGACATCAGGCCCATTCCTGCTTTTGTCAGCACTGGCCCAGAGCAATTTGTCCATCATTTTGTTAATCTTAATCAGAAAGACGCAATTTGGGAGGATTTTTGTCTGCATCAGCATTAGGGAACTTTAGTCATTTTGACCATCCTGACAATACAAAGTTCCTTATAAAGCTTATTTCGGGAGTAACTCCAATATGGTGACAAAAGAAGCATTACTCAACATGATATTGTGCATGGAGACAAAAAGGATTAAACAGCATAATTGATCTATGGTTCATAATTCTGTGAATTTTCAGAGAGTCAGCAGAAGTGCAGTAAATTAAGCACCCTTAAACTGTAACCCTGATTGAAGGAGAACGCAGGAGTCATTACCTTAAACCCTACTGTAATGCAATCAAAAGTGTGGCATGGGGCTGTGGTGACCAGGACAGGACCAACCCTCATAGGACAACATGGGAGAGATACTTCGGGTCAACGTAGCCTTCCTGACAGCTACCAATACACAGCTAAGGGGTGGGAAAAATGGCTTTTTGTACTGCAGCTTGCAAAATAAGATGCAGGGCCCTGACTGGAGCTTCCAGATGCTCTCATGAAACAGATAATACCAAGTATTCCCACAAACCTCTTGAAGTCACTAACCATCATTCAAAGAACCAATAGCTGAGTGTGAGAGGGACCCTGTCTCCCAGGAAACACAATTAAAAGAGAAAAATACAAAGAGAAACATCTTTTTGTCCAAATTATATCACCTTTGAAAAAAAGTGCTGTTCTGCAAGTACCAGTTTGTTTCTCATGTCACTGCTAAAGCCTTTCCCATTATGTTTCTCCCTAAGGATAATCCTGGTTTCATTTAGGTGTATTTAAAGCCCAGAAGGATTTTTCTCTCCTCCTGACAGGCAGTCCTGTTGACTAAAGCTTTAGCCAAACTGATACCCAGGGCTCAGCATCCAGGCGAGGGGCAGTGGACAGCAGAGCCTTTGCCAACGCAATTCCAGCCACCATCTCTCTGGCCAAGGAATGATAAAACTACCACCGCCACCCGAAAGAAGAACAGCAATTTCATCAAATGCCAGACCTAAAAATGAATGTGGCCGTGCCATGCACTGCTCTGAGCTGTGGATATAATGAGTTTTGAATGGGAAGTCCCGGACACAATAAATCTGTGCCATATGTGACCATTTCCTGTGTCAGTTCCTTTCTCATAACCAGTGGAGGTTTCACCCTCCCCCTCACTTTCCCTTTCATGACCCCACACCAGGGCTCTGAAATCTTTCAGGGTTGCTTATGGGCCCCAGGCCTTTCCACAGCGGTTGCATAAATAAATGAGTTTGACAGCAAACATCATAACGGTTAGCAGTAATTTGTGCTCCACACAAGTGCTTGTGCTGCTCACTGGAGAAATGGGAGAGGAAAGAGCTTGTTTTGTTACCACAAACAAAAGTATGTTCTCTGACAAGTGATGAAAGAATTAGTCAAATAAACTTGAACTCTATTAAGACCATCGTTGCCAGGTTTTGTTATGGACGGGAAGGTTCTCAGCTTCTCTTTCCTTCCTTGGCCTGCAGTCACTGCAAAGACAAATCATCCTTTTCTTCTGCAAAAATAAAGTAAGGGGATAAAATGAACTGCCTCAAAATAAAATTTGCAAGGAACTCCACTTTACTATTATTATTATCATTTCTTCCCAATGAGAACAGTTCTTTGGTCCTGGGAACAGACTCATAAAGAGACCAAACAATTTTCCATTAAAAGTGGACCAGAAGGAAAATGCCAAATACCTGCAGATTTTGGAAGTAGTTGTGTTAGAATTAAGCTTAAAAATGAGACTTTAAAGCTTAATGAGACATTAAGCTTAAAAAGAAGACATAAGTGAAGGAGAGGGCAGAACAAAGTTCAGGATTCGCCATAAAATATTTTCCCTTTTTTTTTTGTTAATTAACAAATCAAAAAATTTGACTAAATAGCAAAATTCTAGTATGTTTTCAGCTTTACTGGAGAACTTATAAAATTTTTGGACCATGTAAAATTTTTCTGTAAAGCTGTATTACTGAAAAGCCTTTTTTCCACCAGATATGCCATTTAAACAAACATATTTCAAATATCCCAAGTTCAGCCCAGAAAGACTGCAAACATTTCAATTAGTATATTAAAGGGTATTATTAGTTTATAGAAGCTTCATAAAAATTATTAGGAAAGAAGGTTGTTTTCCCATGTTCAATGCAGAGAGAACTCAATAAGGTATCTTAACCAGGGACATTTAAATTAGAAATTAGAAAAACATCTTTCCACTAAAAAAGAAAAAAGTGAATAGCAAGGCTTTTAAACCAACTGAATAGGAACCTGGTGGATCTAACACAACTGAAGAAGTTTTTTAGCAGGTTATATTAATTTATTTTGGGAGTGTTCTAATTATAGGTATCACTTTGGAGCAAATGGATGGGTGAAGTGGCTTCTTGAGCTCTCTGCCCATCCTGCCCAGTGCCTCCGGTATCATTTTTATCAGCAGCCTTGCCTTCATTTTCATTCTTCCTTTCTTTCTTTGCCCAAGTAAGTTATAAAACCTGTTAAAATCTTATTTGTGCCTGCCTTGGTTGAAGGTACAGTCATAGAGCCTGTGCTCATGACAGAAAGGTTCGCAAGCGCAAGAGTCCCTGTGACATTATTAGGGTGATTTTCAGCAATATTAGTCCTGTATGGGCTATGGAGTTGAATCTTAAAGCAGAAGGATTCTATTACAGGTACAGACAGCTATATTATACCATGACATATTTATGACAATGAACAGTAATGGGAGGTAAGTATTTTAAGCCTTAGAAGACAAAATTAATCTGAAAGCATAGCGCAGAATCTGAACACCTATGAAAACATATTGAAGAGCTAAAATTTGAGATACAAAGGCTAGAGTCATTATCTGAGCACACAGAATGGCATTCATCACATTAATTTTAGCTGCCTAAATGTTAAGCATCTAGTCTAAGCTAATTGTCTAGTCTAAGCTATTCATCTAGACAATAATCATTAGAGAGAGAGGAGAGAGACTTTTAGAGGGTCATTCATTCCGGCTTTCCTTTGGATGGATTGTGTCACTTCTGGAGGTATCTGTCTCTACTGGCTATGTGGGAAACCTAGACAGCCTTGGTCTGAAGGCCTGAATTTGGACAGCTGAAGTTAGGTGAAATGAGCTCAACTCTTAATGATGTAGCTAACGAGGCTTGCGGGACACCTAGGGTAATAGGTGTTCTGAAATAAGTGGGAAATGATAGCTCTGTACATCCCTCTAAAGCAACCATCTTCTCCAGTTATGAACAAGAGAAAAGACAGAAAGAAGAGAGATTAAGCCACTGCCATGTTAATCTAGAAAATAAGTAAGAAAGTTCCTCTACTCCTGGCAGATCTAAGCAGGCTGCCAACAAATTTTTGAGAAAGGCCCTGAAAAAGATTAAACTCTGCATTTGGCTTTGATAGCTACGATGGTGAAGCCGCTGGATCCAGATGCTTCCACCTGTGCCTGGTACAGTCACACTGCAGCCCATGCTCTGAGCAGTACAGCTCACGTAGGAAACAGAGAGGGCACTGGGCAAAACACCTTGGAAAGCACAGAAACAGAGAACTTCTCACACGAGACATCTAAGCAAATGCAAAGAGAGCCTAAGAAACTAACCCCTAACCTCTGGAACCAACACAGCTGCTGGGATAGAAGGAGGCTGACTTCAAACACCACTTACAAGAAAATCAAAAGTGACTGTAAGCATAGTCCAAAAATGCAATGCCTATGCCAAATCTTAGGGAAAAATAGGCCAGAAGAGATCTCCTGGTGGCATTCATTTCATCCCTTTGCTCAGAGCAAGGCTAAATACAAAGTCAGATCAGGTTTCTGAGGGCTTTATCATAAATCATAGTATATCTACATTTTAGGGGTTTATATGTTTACTAGGGTAAAACTCCCAAATTAGAGTAAGTCCAAAGAAGCTGCTAGAGTTGAAAATTATTTGAAGATCTGTGACCTTAGTGACACTTTCATACATAACTTTACACACTTGCAAGCTTGTTTGAAGAAGCTTTGAGGCTTACTTTTATAAATAGTTGTTACACTCATTTGTGCTTGTTTCAGGTAGTCCAAAGCCTATTCCTTGTCCTATCAAAGTCTTCTGGACAGCTCCAACAGGGAAAGAGGAGATTTGGAGCTGGAGCATCTCTTATACTTTACCAGACAGTGTTCTTCATCTTCATGTAAACCTGGATGAACTTGGAGTCACAGTGATCCAGGTTGTATGGAATGGTGCTCATGGAGAAAAAAAAACACCCCTACATTGGTGGACCACTGCAAACACCCACCCAGTCCTGACTGTCCTGCTCTAACTAGTAGGCATTACTCCCTTTGCATTTTACTCCAGACTTACTAGTGAGCCGTTTGAAATTTCAGACAGCCCTTGGAGTTATTTTGGCCAGGGAGTATATTTAAAACTCATTGTGCCTAATGTTGTCTTTCTACAATTGAGAAGTAATCAGGAAAGACGTGAAAATAAATAGACAAGTGAGAGGCAAAATGAAATATGAAGTGGCTAGAAAGGAGTCTGCTCTCTAATGTATTTTTTCAGCTTATTATTGTAAAAGCCCAGAGCAAAAGAATAGCTTTGAAGAGTCTTTTGTTAATAGTGGAAAGGTTGTCTTTTTATTTTTCTTAACTTTTTATTTATTAACCATGCTGCACAGGGTACTGCCATAAAAGATGGCTGGGTTTCAGGTTACGGGGACTTTAGTCTGAAAACATCCCAGCCCGCAACGGGAAACAGAAAAGAGAAGTAACAGCCCATCATACGGTGCTTGAAGGGACTAAAACCGAAGGCCATTTGTTCTCTGCTTTTCCCTGTAGTTTCTGGTGGTTGAGCTTGCAAAGGTTTGGGTGCCTCTGCTTGGATGGTTACAACACATCCCCAGCAGCCCAGTTCCTCAGGTGGTCTATTTGATAACAGCTTGATGCTTAGGCCAGTATAAAACCGCTGATGTTTTAACCTTATCTGAGAATAAAATTATAAAGCTTCATTCCTACATGAGGCAATCCTCCAAACTGCTGGGGAAAAAAAATATGTTATTGAGGGTGCTTACCTTATGCTCAAGCCCTAAAACATGACAGAAAATAGCATTATTTGAGAATTTCAGTTTTAGGGTACTATGTATTTATTTATCATTGCCCTGAATATGTGGTTAAGCATACAAATATTCAACTGCTACAAAATTTCATTCAAAGCTATCATGTGGGAATACACTAGCCGTGCACAGGAAACCAGGCAGGTGCATCAAGCAGAGTTGTTTCTTTGAGATTTTTTAGTGTTTTAGCACCAGGGAAAAAAGTGCACTGAAAACAGAGTTAAGACAGGCAGAACAGTATAGGATTCCCAAAGGCTGCTTAACTCAGGCATCCTGCGGTATTTAAAGGATGCCCTTCACGCATAATAGTCCATATTATCTAACTTTTATGAAAAGAATTGCCAGTATGGACAATTTTGGGTCTCTGTTTTTTTGGTATAACTCCAGCATTGCCACACAGATACATAAGGTGAGCACAAACATGATTTTTACTTGTTTATTCCATGGCATCAAAAAGATCAGAATATATTTCATGGCATCAAAAATATCAGAATATATTTCATTTTCTAGGCATACCAATTGAAAAGCTGGAGCTGGCAGGGTCTCAGCAGGAACCCGCATGGGCCTTTCTGCTGGTTTGGGCCATCACAGAGCATCTATCAGCTCTCAGATTGCGGAAAGGTTCGTTCCACTGTCAGAGCACACTAAGTACTGAGTGAGTGCTAAGTACTAAGACTAAACCCGCAAGTAGAAAATCGGTCCAGTTCTAAATTTGTGCTGCCTTGTCAAGACATCTGGGTTATAACCACTTTCCATAAAAGCCACTGGAATTCTGTTTATGTATAATTTCCCTAGGGAAGAGCCTTCAGCAGAGATCTCACTTTCCAACACGGATCCTGCCCCAAAGTGTGGCACACTATGTTCAAGCACATGTTGCTGGTTGTCAAAAATGAATTCACCTTTCCTTGGACATTATGTTTCCCTGAGCTCCAAAAAGGCTTGATAATTCTGGCAGCACTGCAGTCAGTAACCTGAATACACAACCGGAAGGATGTGCTGTGTAAAGGATCCCTGTGCTGCCAAGGACATCCAGGGGAGGAGGGAAACTTGACTTTTTTTTCTTTCTTTTGCTCTCTGCGGCTCCCGTGGAATGGGAGCCCAGACACAGAGGCCTCAGAAGAAGAGATCTGAATTTAATAAAGCTGTCTGGAGTGGGAGGGAGACAAAGAAAAGAAGATTATGGAGATAAGAGAAGCAGAGATAGGAAGAGAGAAAAAGAAAGAACATCATTACAACTGACTGGTGATGGCTGTGCCCTTTCATACTCAAGTGGGCAGAAGTGAAATATTTGTTTGAGAGGTGGGACGGCAGTTTGTTATGAAAAGATTACAAAATAAAAAAGAATAGTTTATGGTTAGAACATATACTTCCATGCCACTATAATGAGGATAGACAAAAGGCAAGGAAAGGCAAGCATGATGGCAAGGCACTGCAAGGCAATTCATGTAACTGCTTGATTTCATTGCAATTTTGGGAGGTATTGGGGTGACCCTTTATACTCAGCGCAGCTACACCTACAGTATGCAGGCAGAACTAGACCCCTGCTTAGGAAAATAACTCCTTTCCAGGTAACAGTAAAATCCACAGATCAGCAAAATGGGAGGGTCTGTTTGCTTCACCACTTCAGCCAACATTTTCCCATTTCTGCTTGGAGGATAGAAGTTAATTGAGGGGCAGTAGGGAGGGGGATGTTCAGCTAATCACCACCAACATTGGCAGCCCTCTCCACCGAGGTACCACACTGATTTCTTTTTAGAGAGCAACTGTACCGCCAAAGCTCCAGTCTAGGGATGTGGGTTTTTTTTTTCTTTTCCATAAGATTTTGTTTGTTAGAAAAAAACCCAAAAAGACACCAGAGGGAAAATAAGTGCAGATACATTTTTAATGCATACATTTCTTTTTCAGAACATGGTGGGCACTTCAGTGTTGGGTGCTGGAACTGCAAGGGGGAATTTATCTAATCAGTCCTCTGTCCCCCCACTCCATTGACATAACGTGGTCCTGCCGATTAAAGCACTGGAATCATAGCTCTGCATTTTCCTTCTTTTTCATACTAAAATTATTGATGTGCTTTGTACAATGTGTAATTGCCATTATTGTATATGTGCCTAGAGCATGTGCAGATCTGAAATTGAAATAAATAACCAAACAAAAATCGTATGATAGGAAGTCTCTGATAGTATGGTGGGGGTTGGTGCCATGGCATCACAAGCTGAAAATAGGATTTTATACTGCTGTGACTGGTTTTGATAGAGTGAGATTTGATAAGACTAGAAGAAAGGCTGCTGTGATCCTCTAGTCCGTCCTCCTCTTTTATATAGCACAGACCCTCAGCAAACACCCAAATCAAAGTCCCTCTTTTAGCATCCTGGGTCTGAGCCTCACCATCCAGAGACTTCACTGGAGCCGTCCTGATTTACATCACTAGGATCTTGCCCAGGATCATGCATTCTCTTTTACTCCCTCTATTTCTCTCTCTCTCTCATACACACGCACTAGATTTGTTCTTTACATTTAATTTATGCAAGTGAGGCAAGAATACATTTCAGTAACGCCAATTAGATACGCACTAATTTATTCTCTGTGAAATAGCAGTAAGTAATTAATCAGAATTTTGATCACAACTCAGTTGGCAATTCTAATTGCACTTGCCATTTCCACAGCAAATACAGAATCATTATCTTTTTTGCCTAGTCCTCTCTTCCTAATCATCCAGGGTGCTAGAAGCAAAACATTTCTAAGAACTAGATATTGTCTCTATCAACCAGCAGCCTTAATACCTTTGGACTGAGGGTTAGTGGGTTCAGTCCGTGGCTGTGTTTTATTTCAAGCTTCATCATAATTTTAAAGTGAATAGCTAGTGGCAGGCTGGCTGGTTGCCTGGGGGAGGGGGGATTCTGCCTCATAAAATTATGAGAAAGGATAAAAGCTAGCAGCTCACTCCATTAAAAACCTTCTGGGAGAGCACTAAAGATGTCTGACCTTTGTGCAAGCATCCAGCAGGCATCTAAGGGGCATATGGATGTTGATCAGATCTGTATCATCAAAGCCTGCACCGCATCTCTGAGGCACCACAAACCACATTGTAACTCCAGGCACTAACGGCCATCATGGTACCAAACAGTATGATCAGGGGAGACCTGCACCCCGTGTTTAACCAAAACAGCCTTTACGTGACCATTTAGTGACCATTCTGCTTATCTGTGCAAGCTGACAGTGCTGGTCTGGAGCAAGAACGGTTTAAGATTATCTGCCTGGAAAGTGTTACGGCCAGGGGTCTACAAAGATAGTGTTCACCTTTGCTATGCTCTGAAAAAGGTGACAGGGAGATACTCCTCAGATGACTTAAAGTTGAAAGAGAGTAGGAAGAGAAAGGGGGATTTACCTCTTAGGAACTGAGCCCGAGAGGGACTAAGGGTGTACCTACACCAGGTCCAGCTCTCAAACCCAGCATGGCACTTCACCTTTTCCCACTGCTGGAAGAAAGGTTTCAAGAACCTGACAGCTACAGTCTGGTTTGTTAATCAGATTCTTCACATAATTCAAGCCCGGATGGTTAATATTTTCCTAGGTAATCCTAAACCATACACTGTAAGTTTGTGAATAAACACCAAAATAGAGATATCAATTCTGTCCACTTAATAATTAGTGAAAAGAGGTTAACAAAAAGTGTAAAGACCCTCCACTTTAAGCAAGAAGTCTCTTTATAGAATATGTTGTGAACTAGATTAGTTCTGGTTCTGCCTTTACATACAATTTGAGCCAGAGTCATCAATGAAAACTACTATTTTGAAGACTGTCCAAGCATCTCCTGTACTCCCCAAATCTGTCTTCTCCCTGCCCTCACCAACAGAAATCATTGTAAGAAGAGAAAGGCATCAATCAGCCATTTCTATTCCTTCCTCAGGGTTGTGGGGTTTGGGTTTGGAGTTTTTTTTCTTTTCTTTTTGTTTGTTAATGCTCTTGCTTTTATTCCATACCTGAGAGATCAATAAGAAGGATTTGAGGGCAACTGTAACCTTTCAGAGACCTTCTAGTTCCAGTCACGAAACCTTTCCCAAAAGAATGGGGAATCACTCTCAAAATTAGTGATGCCAATGGGGACTGAAGAGGGACAAAACATCTCAGAACCTAGCTATGAACACTGCAGCCAGAACAACATCTGAGATTTTGGATTTATTTCTTTCACAGAAGACAGAATACAAACAGAATAAATGTCTGAACTGCCAGAGACATTTCTTCATCTGGGGTTGGGGTAGGGATGGCATGTTAAATATGCTGCCCACGCTGAAAACTCCTAAAAGCTATAACCATACATTTTCCAGGCTCAACTCTACCTTCTGTGTCCCATACGACACAGACGTTTTCCATCAGCCTTAAAAAGAGATACACTGAGGCTATGTCTACACTTGTGAAGGTTTATGCCTTAACCCTGGTACTCAGTCACACATATTTTAAATTCCAAGGACAATTCTTGGCATGTTTTTTTGTTTAGGTCAACTAACACTGACTGAAACAGTGCCTAGGAGCTGCCTGAAGGTTAACGTGATTTGTGACCATCCCAGTTTGGACACAACACATCTGGTCTGGAGGATAAGGGATTTTGATAATTATACATGTGGCCACACCAAGAGTTAGCTCCAGGACCATAAAACTGGCTCTGGTGCTTTGTAGTTTGCCAGCACAGAGGTAGTCAGAAGGTTTGAGATCTTTGCAACCACACTGTAGAGAACCATACCACTGTGCTCCCCCACTGTTCTTGTGAGACATATCCCACTTCAAGCAGCTCAGGAACACACGAGGCACTGGTAGAGTTAAAAATGAGGTATCCACCAGAAGGATTTTCCTAACCATACTCCTATGGAGTCAGCAACTACTGTGGTGACTATCCAAATACATGAGAGAGAACGTAAAAAAATCAGAAAAGAACAAAAAAAACTGTTCAAGAAATTTAACACATAGGCTACAAAAGAGAAAGGATGCCTGTTTAATTGCTTGCAATCAAGGTTGCTTAATCATCTCAGAGCGGGAAAAAAAGTGCAGCAGCTCTTGGAATCTGGGCATCTTTGAATACTGAGTAAACCCACACAGCGCAGATTTATGAAGACAGCAGATCATGTCCCACATCAGCTACAGCAGCCAAAAGAAAAAAAATAAGAGCTTTAAAACCAGAGGCAGTGGGATACAATCAGACTAGCACAAAAAACATTGAATTCAACACAGATATATAAGTAATGGATGGTCCTGAAGAGACATTCTGGCTATGTCTTCACTAGTAAATTAAATGTGCCCAGGAGTATTCCCAGACACCGAGGCCAACTGACATGGTCTGGCTCCATTCATCTATTAAACAATCTCATCTTTAAAACCAGGATGGATTCATCCAACAGGCTAACTGGGAATGTTCCTTGGCACACATTAACTCCCAGACTGCACCCAAAAACTGTCTGGGAGAGTGTTAATTGTCCCAGGGCAAAAGCGTGCTGGGGGCTGTTGTAAGCATTTCCGCAGAGCAGAGGATTGTGTTTCCATGTCTGTGGCCTGGCATCACTTGATTTATCTTAGCGCAGGCATAGCCCCTACCCACGTTAACATCTCCCCCCGGAGAGCGCTGCTGTGATCACTGCAAAACTTAACAGAGGGCGCAGGCCACATCAGTTAGAGAGGTGTCCTGAGCCTGAGGAAATTAACAGGGAAACCTACAGTCAGTGTTAATGCCAAGCCCCTTCGAGAGAAGAATTCACCCCTACAGGCAAAGATCAAGCAGACATTGTTTGAAATATTTGGCCTTCTCTGGGCATTTTTGGAGGCTGTTGAATTTTTTCACACTTAGATCTTTCCAATTTGTGGCGTACTTGTTTCAAACAAACAATTACTGTTCACTTAGCTTTTTACAAGGCTGGAGCTGATGTTTTCTTGGACTAGAGAAGTATTTTAAGTGGAGAAAAACAATCTGAGGTGATTATTAAAACCGTAATTAGTGAGGCAGGACTCGAAGTTGTTGCTGTGTGCCTTCTGTTTGTTGCAAGAGCAGACCTCAAACTGAGTGGAAAAGAAGGAAGGGACAATCTAGTCACCTCCTAGCTGTTATCTCCCTGCTGGAAATGAGCAGCAGATTGACAGCAGCTGAAGAGAGACAAGCCTGCCCACTGCACCTTAATTAATACAGGGAGGATGGATCTGGGACAATTGGAGTCACCACAGGAGAAAACCTGGGAATAATTTCCTGTCTCTACTCTGGGTTGATGCAGCTGAGTCCAACTCTGGTCTCCAATAGTCAGTCATAATCTTTGAGTTCAGTGAGGTTATGGCCTCATGTAACTGTGGGAAATAGTCTGATGCGCGACGCCATCAAGTAAGCCCTCTCCTGAACTCATCACGCACGGGCATCCCTCTAATCAGGATGTGCTGAGAAATGGTGAGTGAAATGTGCATGCATAAAGCCTCACAGAAAAAAACTAGGGGTGGGAATCCTTCTTACAGACACACTGAGCAAATACAGGAGGAAGAGTGGGATGAGGTAAGACATGGCTACACCACCAGGACTCTGGTACCAGTGTTTTTTGGAGAGAACAATCTGCTGGCTGCCTCACCCACAGGTGAGAACTGTGAAAACTCTTAGGTTTTCTTTTGACCATACAGCATGGTGTGCACAGAAAGGTTTGTTCTGAGCACAGGCTCAGAGACAGACAGGGCTGATCCACAGCAGCCATGAATGCCAGGAGGAGTCAGAAGCATGGGCTGGGGCTGGATGTAAATGCACCCTCAGGGAGCAAGAACAAGAGGAGCATGAGGACAGCCCTCTCGACAGGACCCCAAGTGGGTCCAGTGTCATGCACAGCACTTCAGCCAACATATATCTGTGTACAAGCACACGAGGGACAGGGCAGAAGCACACTTCCCAGCCAAGGTGGAGGCAGAACTGATGAAAGAGATAGATATTGCTGCCCAGCCAGGGAGCTGCCCTCACAAGGACCAGGCACACATCTTGGCCCTGTGTTTCACTCCCTCCCTCTTTTGATGCTCCACCAGTGGCTTTTTTTCTGCTGTGGACAGAAGTCCATTGTGCGTCCACAACAGAGAAGACTGAAATTATTGTGGCCTCTCACTTGAGACTTTGCATCTTCTGTCTGCTTTGCTCCATGATGCTCATGTTAGCCTTTGGATTTTCGATGGCAAGTCACCTAGATCAGGCTCATAATGACTCTTTGCCAGGTGACTTGGGAGCAACAGGCACACCTGAAAAGTGAGTGGAGGGCTGGGCTGATCCTTCCTGGCCTGAAGACATAAGGACATGCAGGGGCATGGCAGCATCAGGCTGGGTGACTCCAGAATGTGGTGCCGTTACAAATAGCACTTTGCCTGGAGGCCCATCCAGTTGAATTAGAAAAAAAAAAGAACCATTAATTAACTTGACTTAAGAGAGGGCTGATGCAGGGCAATGTGACCTTTTCTCTATGTCACATGCCACACGGATTTTAGCCTCCCTCTGATGCTTTGTCACTGCCAGTTCTTGTTTTTTAGATCACTGGATTGCAGGGGGGTGATAGTGACCAAAGGAATAGTGGCAGCAGGAGAAAAGAAAGAGGTGGCCTCACTATTTCAGTGGTCTGTGCACCAAAGACAGCAGGATGCACACTTTATTTCAGGTATTACAAACACAGGATACATTGTGTGCATGTTCAGTTAATACACACACTTAGGGTAGTTTTGGCAGTATTTTACAGGCAAACTAAAAATGGTATCAGTTTACAAAATGGGGAATAGATTTCTTTAATGCTACTCAACTTTTACGTAAGTGTGATGGCAACAGAAGGAGCTTTCTACAGTTTCCACCCATCAACTCAATGCATTGCTGCAATGATCCAATCTATTTAAAATTTGACTTTGAATTAGCCTGCCTCCTTGATGGGAGGAAAACTGTAGTTAATGGCCTCGGTGAGGGTTGATGAGAGCAGAGACACATTGGGTGAATAAAATAAAGGCTTGAAGCAAGGTACCTCTACTCCCTTTGGCTGCTGTACATCTGGACACTCCCTGATATGGATGATTTCTGTTTCCTGTGGATTCAGGAAGGTGTAAGTGAACCTGCATGCCTCTAACCCACTGTGAGGTTTCCTTCTGATATCCCTGGGGTCAAGGCAGATGTATGGCTAGGTCTGCTAGCCAGCTCTGTGGCTGGGAACAGACTGAAAACCAGATCTTCTGACACTTCTGCAGATGGAAAGTCACCTCATTTTGGAGCGTAGTCATACTGGGTTCTAACATAATGTGTAATTTCAGCTTTGTAAAACAGGAGGAAGGACAGTGCTGGGGTCAGGAGCACACGTAGGTCAGAAACAGCATGTCAGTCCTTCAAAAACAAAGGCACATTCTTATTCTAGGATATGATGGGCTCTCTTCTTTTAAAACGGGTAACTTGAAGCTTAGGGTTTTTTTAATTTATTTTTTTTTCTTCTTATTTGAAAATTAAATTTTTTACTAGGTTTCCTGTGGAGGCAAGACCTACCTAGTCGCACTATGCATGTGTCCCTCTACCCATGCCTTCATGTATCCTAGCATTTTTTATTTCGCTCAACACCTTCACTTAAAGGGGTTAGAGGAGAAATCTTAGAAATGTCTTTTGACTGCAAAACCCTTCTATCCTCAAGTCCTTAAGCTGTTGAAAAAGCTTCTTTCAGAGCTTTTGATTTCTTCAACATCAATCAGTCACAAAAGGAAAAGCCATAGGAAATGACAGTTCCCAATTATTCATGCTCATAAGACCATCTACTAGCTCAGAAAATTGAAAAAATTCACATCAATATTCGATTTCCTGATTTTTCTAACAAAGTATTTAAAAATCATCACTATCTAATTTCAAATAATATTTGTGAGACTGCTATCTTTGTATTCCATTTAATATTACTTCCAATGAAAAAAAAGAATGACAAAGGAAACAAAGATGAAAAAGTTCCTTTAAAACCAAAAATGAAAACTCAAAATTGCATGTGAAATCAAAATAGATAGCTTTTTTCTAGGTAAAACTGGAAAATTTGAAATTTTATCTCAAAGATTTGTAAAAGATTTAAAATTAAAACCCCGAAACTAATATGAAACAACTCTAGGTATTGATATACTACACAAAACATAGAGGCCATAAACACACAACATAATGGTTGAGGCAAAGAATCAGAACAACTGCTATATCACCCATATACTTTTTCTTCCACATCATCTGCTAGATCAGAGATCTAACAGTGGGTCTGGCAAGGTTTTAATGACAACTCCCTACTATCAGGATATTTCAATCAAAGGTGGATGAAGCTTTCTTCTAGATCTCACTGTAAAACCCAGCCCTGATGCCTAGTGCCATGTTTAGAAGGCCATAGTTTTGTATTGCTGTATTTTCATCAACTAAATTATGATGGAGACTTAGAAAATCAGTTCAGAGAACATCTCCACTGACCACATAGAAAATACTCTATGCAATTATTTTTGAGTCCCCTAGGTCTGGTTTCTTATCTAGTTTACATGTTTATAGCTTAGACACAAGCATCTAAGTCCAGGCTTGGCTCCTTCAGCTGAGAGAGATCAACACCTTGAAAGGGAAATTTATGCATCTTAGACACCAGTTTTAGGGTGAGATAAATTATTTCAGTTAAGCAAGATGACTCTTTTGAGTTTTTTTTTAATTTCTTTGAATTTTTTTCAAAAAAAGAAATATTTGAATTTTTGAATGTCTTTGAAAAAGCAAGCTAATGTAACGCTAACCATGACATTCAAGACACACCTATGCCTTCTCCTTAGCGCACCACAAGGTCTCCCTCAAGACCTGACTCACAGCCCACAGCAGCTATAAACGAGCAATTACAGGCCCCAGGAACAAGGGAAAATCAACTTTCAGAGCACATGTGATGGGGTGAGCCTTGGTCTGCCTGAAAGCTTCACAGGCAGTGAGGCACACATGAACTGGCTGTCCATGGGTGACCGCAGGTATTTCTATACTGCAATCATCCACCTGTGTGGTCTTTGTGGGGGTGAAAGGTGGATGGATCTGGGAACTCATCGAGCCCTAAGTTTCTCCACAGATGCTTCTTTGAGAGTTGTGTCAACACAGACATTGAGTTCATAGGTGCAGGGTTTCATCCTCTGAATTAGAGGGATTTTTGACTGCATCATTGAAAAAGAAAATATAAGGAAAAAACACTTCTCAAATCCCATTGGATAACATTGGCAAAGACAGACATGTCAACGTTATTCCCACATATAGCTTAGGTAGTGCAAAAAACCTCAGAATGGCTTAAAAAACGCTTGTTCATGTCCCATTAAATCACCGTGGCTTAAAGTATTGAAGGTCGGTTTTGAAACTTCTCTCAATGAAATCTATGCTTTTATCTCAGTGAAAACACTCCCATCTTACTAAACAAACATGATGTGATCAGCAGTGGACCTCAGAAAATCCTCTCACATCTCATTATCCCACAGTTTAGATTAGGGCTTTTATAGCTTGACTTCATAATTCAACCACAAGATCAGCTCAGTTCCCCTCTGCCCGAGCTGTTGCGGTGGTAATATGTTATTTCTGTAACATGAAGAGCAAAGAAAAGGAATATAACATGTTCTTGCGGCAACAATTTAACTTTGATTTAACCTTCCAGTGCTTGACATTGCAGGCACTAACACTTTGGTGGTTTAAAGAGACACACCAAGTCAGAAAGCGATAAACTCTTACTCAAGCAAAGAGCCTCCCGAAGGTGCTGGCTGCCTTGTTCCTTGCAACACAAAGTGTTCCCCTGTCAGTCCCGGTTGGCAAAATAAGGCTGTGCCATTTCCATGCAAAGGTGGACCTTATTGGACCTGTTAACCATGAAACAGCTAACCTGTGGAAAGGGGTCTGAAGCTACATTATGAGGACTTTCACTCTGGGAGCGCTGGAGGATGGAGAGGAAAGCCCTGTGTCCAAGTCCAGACCAGCCACGGTAAGGCTTCTGGCTCTGCCATGGACTTGCTCAAAACCCACAGACTGGGCTGTGCCTCAGCTTCCCCTCCCACCCTTTCTTTTACTTTCAGGGCTTTAGTTCCTCACAACAGGTTAATCTCTGGCTGTATGATGTTGCCTAGGGTCTCTAGTCCCATTTTTACAGTATGATAGCTCTTAGCTGCAAATGCACAGACTGAGGCACTACTAGGGCTACTAGGACAAAAAGGAGTTGCATGCCAGAGTTTTGCTCTTAACAGTTCAAGCAATCCAGCAATCAGATTGCTCAGCTGGTGGTACGCTTTAACTTCTCACTTCGAAACTTCTTTTTCTCCTAGGCCTTCTATCACGCTTCTGCTAATATGTTTGAGCTCTTGGAACCATCTAACTGGTGGGAGGAAGCTGCTTTGTGGAGAAAGCACTTGGACACGGTGGTGGCTGCAAGAAACCTCAAGGACTAAACCAGAAGTATTTATTGTCCTTTGATCTTAGGCTTCACCTTTTTCCTTTGCAGATCCCAGGTGCCTTCCCCAGACACTCCAAGTCAGAGACTGAGAATTCTAGAGTGACACAAGGAGCTGGGTGCCTGACATCCAACTCCTAGTGAAGTTATTTAAGAGTTAGACATATTCTTTTCCCAGGGAACATTCATACAGTCATTTTCCAACAGACCCAAGGCCACCCTGACTTCTCTTCTAGATGCTCACAACTGTAGCAGCTTTTCTTCTTTTAATTTTCTTCCCCTCCAAACTCTAGCCTAACCCTCTCAAAGAAAGGCACCTGAAAAAAGAGACTGCTTTTCAAAAAACCATCAGCACATCTGCCTCCCACTGGAGCTAAGCAAAAGGCAATATTATTTTCCTAAGCAGCCCCAAACTGTGAATATAAAAGCATATAAATTCAACACCCACAAAAAATAAGATAATAACCCTGGACAATGAGAAAATTACACGAGTTCACTTTCCATGTCAGTATGCATTTCCCTTTAAGAATTTCCATTTCCCTTTAAGCAATTCTATTATTCACACATAGCATTTCTAATCATTCTTTCAAGTGTTTCTATGTAACTTATCAGGGTTTAATGAATGCCAGAATAAGCACTAGAGGGAAAATCCACATAACTGGACAGTAACCCAAAGGTTTTAACAAGACCTTTACATTTTTCTTTTTAATATAATCTTTATTCAAGCATTTTCTCCTTTGATCAGAAAGATGGCTTTTTTATTGGTATTATTATTGACTTTTTCCCACCCACCCTCTTCCATAATCCACCATCCCATAACCTGTGAGCCCTCCAGGGTTGCAGCAAAGAGTTATTAGTTACAAAGGGCTTCTCTGGAAACATAATCTACAAGTAAAATGGGTCAAAGTAAACAAGTTAGCTTCTATTCTGCCTTCTACTGAATCAGGCCCCACACTCACTTTGCAGAGAGAACAGTAAAAAAAACCTGCAAACATCCAACATTGACACATTAATATTTTCGAGCACAAGAGTGACTTGGAGAGCCGTACATGGAGGTAGTATTTGCTATTAACAGTAATTCCTAAGGGTGACCTTGTGCCCAGAAGTTGTCAGTCACACAAATTCTGGGCCACCTCATCACTGGAGGTTAGGATGGCTAAAAACATGGATGAGACAAGATACAACAACAAATAGCACAGGGATTGGGTCTGCTTTCAGGTCAAGCTGTCTGATGGCTGCTTTGAAAGACATGAGTATGAGAAAAATGCCAGTCTCTAAATGCTTAATACTCTTCCCAAAGCAACCACCACCTTCACCAGGACACTAGAAACACACTAAAACTTGACCTTGAATTTTAAGCCAACCCCAGAGTCCTGTAGGACTCCCGTTTGCATGACCCTTGTGGGCAGCACTGCACTTGTACCTGGGCTCTGACTGGTTTGGGGCTTTTTTCTCTGGAGTGTTATATAGGGACGTACAGAGCCAGATCTTTTCTCCAGAGACCCTCAGGCTCTCCATGAGCAAGGGATATTTTTATGTGTGGTCACTGACTCCCATTAGGCTACCTTCTTCAGACACAAATTTGAGTGACTGAGAACGTTTCTCTCCCTGGGCCCTGGAGAAGCAAAGGGGAAAGCAGGTTTCCCTCACTTCACAATGATCCAAACCAGCCACCTGAAGCAGACTGCACAGGGAGCTGGACAAAATAGTTTCTCTAAAGCTGATTTAGATGTCTACACCATGGTTTTGAACAGTAAGGGAGATATATATAATTTTCCTGCAATGAGAAAAAAATACTTTTGTTGGTTCTACTTATACATCTAATAGCTTATAATAATAACATGTGTTATTTAGGGCCAGAGGGCTGGAAAAGTTCTCAACAAGTGACACAGCCTATTCCTCTACCCCACAGCAAATTATGCTCTACCAGGTTTCATTCCTGAGAGGTCCTGCTATTTCTTTATCACTTAGCTCCCCCTCCAGAGATGGAAGGAGGCAGTTGTGCCTACCTCCTAAGGCACAGAGACCGGAGACAGTACCATCCAGCCCTGCTCCAATGTGAGGTATGCTTTTAACTGTGGTCACTGCTCAGAGTAAGATGCAGACAGAAGGTTTAAGCAATTTGTCACAAAGGGCACCAAATGAGTAGCAGAGGTTCCGGAAAAGCCAAAGACTCTCCTCAGCTATTAAGGAATTAATTTTTATCAACTATCATCTTCAACTGACTATTTATCCAATAGAACTGTACCCTTTGCTTCTTTCATATTTAATTATGGTACAACCTTGAACCCAGGTGACACCTTTGATCAGCTATTGCTATAATAATGTCCTATTAATCCCACAGGAAGGGAAAAGTGTTCTTGCAGTGTGGACCTTATAGGAATGAAACTTTGTTTTCAGTCCAGTAACTGCTGCATCTTAGTGAGCATGGGAAGAAAACAATGAGGCAGACTCACTCTAGTTTTGCAATGTGTTTATTAATTTCAGAAAAACCACCGCAGGAACAAAGTTTATTAGTGAGTAGGAGGATGTTTCAGGAACAGAGCCTGACTGAAAATAATCAGCTCCCTTTAATTAATTGCATGCAGTTTTATTGCATAACTAATGGTTTTAAACCTTGGCCAATTAGCTTGTCAAACACAGAAGTTAAATTCTCTATTGGTTTCTCAAGTAAGGGCTATGCCAAAGTTTTAATTCGACTTGCCTTATCCAAGACACCAGAAAATAGGGCCTCTTGAAACTAAAATTAGTGGGCAGTTACCCAGAACTGCAAAAAAAGAATAGAAAAGACAATGGAAAAACCCAAGGACACTGAAGTCCCAGGCAGGGCCAATATCTGACTCAGGTCCATGACCCCCATTCTGGGGTAGATTATAGTTACAAGGTTATCTCATCTTTACAACCTGTTTTCTAAGACAGGTTGAGGTACTGCTGCCAATTTAATGTGCCTACAAGACAGAAGAAAAAAGAAAACAACGCCAAACCAACAACAAACCAACTTTTCCTTGAAAAGTAAAGTTGTTCCAGACAGTTTATGATGCTTCAGTGTAATAGCTGCCTCACCAGCTGTGTCTGTCTTTTCCCAGCAACTGCAGAATGCAGAATGATTTTATAATCATATATACTTATGTATTTCTACATTAAAATTACTATAAAGTTTTATATGGTAAGTTAATAACTATGTTCATGGCATGATCTTAGACTCAGTCTTCAATGTAACTACCCCAGATGCAAATGTCTATTTTCCAGTTTCTTAAATGCAATGCTGGTGAATTTACTTTTTTAACCAAAGCACAGATACATTTCTCCAAAAATGCATTAGGAAATTAATATGTTATTTTCAACTAATTATTTTAACGAATAATTGTATGAATACTACATATCCTAAGAACCCCAAGGTGCTCATTGTGTCCACCACATGTGCTTTGAACTTGACAGAGTGATGACATCCATATCAACAATATCTTTTGCAAATTAAGATCTTGCATGTTTTGACTTAGTAATTATCTTGCGAAAAGTTGCCTTTAGGTGTACCAACCTCTTGGTCCAAACTTAGTCAATGTTTGCAGTTTCTTTAGCTAAAACACCCTATTCAGTCCCTGTCCTGAATGCACTCAAGCTGAAACTGAGATGGGCAGTTTCTTCACTTACTGCTTTTTTTTCAGTGTGCATATCACCCAGACCACATCTACACCAGTAAACCAAATAGTGTCAGCACGTGATCTCATGCGTCAGCTCATGATCACCCATACACTGTGACCATTAGTACATTTCCCAGAGAAGTTTTGGTCCCTGCAACTAGCACTCTCCAGCACCACTCTCAGGCATGGCTGGATCCAGGCAAGAGGGGAAATACTATGGGAACATGAACAAGGTCATGGGCAAACGGTTTGGTTTGAAAGACTCATTTAGAGTTGTTCTGTTACTCAGATGGGTTTCAGTAACCACCTGTGCTGTGAAACCTACCCTTCTTCTCCTCCAATCCTTATTTATCCCACATGTTTCAGTTTCTCCAGGAGATAAGGCAGAATTCTTTTATACAAACAAGTAGTGCTACACAGCCCTGAGCCATCTCCAGAGCAGTCACGTCTTGGACCAAATGAGTCAAAATTGCTTGCTCGTTACTATGATCATGTAATGCAAGACTGTCAAAACCTAAAAGCACAAATAGGAGAACAAGGCAAATTAAGGTCATACAGGCAGACATCTAAATGCTTGCCTGCTTTAGTAATGCCACATGGACACTGTTAATTACTGGTATGTAATTTTTCCCAGTGTTTCATAGGAACCTCAAACTAGTTTGGGATCACATCATACCAGATGCTTCATAGACACATTTTCAGTCCCAACACTGACATGTTGAGAGCTATCATAAACCAATGAGTGGAGGGGGGAAAAAGAATTAACCTCATTTCACAGAATAATCAAGTGACTTCTTCAAAGTCACAGGACAAGGTGTTAGCAGAGTTTTGCAATGAACTCAGACCTCCTGAATGGTTCTGCAGCAGCAGACTGTTTCCCTGTCACTCACATTAAATCACTTCTCGCATGCTGATGGTTGAAACTGCCAGCTCCTGTGGTGCATGTCTGCCAGCAGTGAGACCTCCAGCATGGCTTGTTGTGAACTAGGAGGATACTTGCTTTGCCCTGTACAGATAGACCTGAGATTGCTCTGCCCAGAGTTCAAACTAGAAGGACTGTGCCCAACTTAAAGTGTAACAACATTAGTATAGAAATGTGCCCATCCTCACCAGCCCTGCCCTTTTGTGTCTCTGATGCAGCATGTGGTTCAGAGCTGGCTCATGTCCTGCCAGTCTGCATCACAGGCAGACAAGTGCGAGTTTGCTTGCAAGAGGTCGTGTCAACACTGCCAAGGTATGATGGTACCCACAAGACCTTGCCTTTCGGTTCTGCTTTTACATCACTGTATTCAAGCCACAAGGCGATATTTTCCCTGCTTTTCTCATGGTTCTTTTACAGCACTGAATCAGCATAGAAATATTAAAGATGCTTTATCTGAAACATCCATGAAGGAAATCCTGTGCCTCTGATGAACCTGACTTCCTCAATTTCCTGTTTGCTGCACAGCTGTCTGCATTGGATGGGTCTCAGGGACATTTTTTTGGACATATTTGTGTACCCCGGTTGGAGGCCAGGCTCCTTGAGTTAGAACATAAGGGTCTATAATCTTAAAAAAAAAAAAAAATCACAATGAAAACAGAAAGAATGAAAAGAAAACAAACCAATAAAGAATCTATCCTGTCATAACATTTGAGGTTCTGGTATTTGCTGGCCTTGGAGTAGGTTCAAAATAAATGAAGGAAATGTGTATTTCATTAAATGCTAATATTTGGAAGATAAGAGGGAAAAAATGATGAAATGCTTCCAAGCACAGTTGTGAAGACAGTGCCTATGTGTGTGCATATAAACACACATGCTGGCATGCACACAAACATACAGTCACGATCCTCTCCATTTCAGAATACTGCCATGTAAGAATTACAGGGGAGAGAAAAAAAGATACTTATTTTCCAAGGCCATTGCCCTTCATGTGCATGGCAAGGGCTTTTGCACTTCTCATTGTCTATCTCTTTTCAGACCTGCAATTGAATCCTTTCACAGGGATACATTTTTTTTCAAATGAGACTTGATCCTATAAAAAGTCATTGAGACATACATAAGCATGTATAAAAAACCTCAACTCAATCCTACACAAAGCAAACTTTTCTAGGTGCCTCGATAATAAGGCTAGTTAATCAAAAAATATAACCAGCACATTCCCAGTTGATGGCATACTTGTTGATGGTTAAATTTTGCAATCTCTTCTCTGTTCCACTACAGATGACTCCTGGTAATCCCTTTGCTCCTATCCAACCTAGTCTGTAAAGTTAGGATATAACATGTGTTTGCCTCCTAGGGACACAGCGCCTTGGGCATCAACCAGGGTCATGAAATGCCCAGAATTCTTCTGTGAATTAGCAGACCCAATGCAAGGGAACTAGAACATGGGATTTAAGGCTCCAAATACTCAGGTATTTTGAAGACAGTGGAAAGATGAGGAGCATTTGATGTTTGTGCTTCAAACAATGCAGCAGAGCAGGAACAAAAAATTTCACAGCCGATAGCCAAAGCTTAGATCTTTCACAGCACATCAGAAGATAATGAATCTCTACAGTTTATTTTCATAGATAATTCTAGACAGAGTTTTGGTTCGGGTTTTTTTTTGTGGGGACAGTGGATAGAAAACATTTCACTGGCCTCAGCATTGTTTCCATGCTAGCCTTCAATTCTTTACTGCAAGCCCATAGGTTCTAGAGTTCAGACATTTGTTTTATAACACACACCAAAAAAAGGATTCATTTTGCTATTTGCAGCTGAACCATTTCTGAGCAAACCTGCAGATGGAATCTTACCCCAGGCATAAACCTAGCATGGGAAAACAAAGGCAACAAGTGTAGCAAATAACATAAAGGTATACAGCATTAAAAAAAAAAAATTAAATAAAATCAAAATAAAGTACAAAAGTAGAAGCAACTGGAAAACATGGATGATGACGAAACGTATTACAATATGGGCTGTCAGACTGTGGCTTTCATGAAATTCAGTGGTACTCTTAGGTAAAAGCCATTGATCCATGGTAACCTCCCAGTAAGTGGACAACACCTGCCAAGGAACTGCTTAAATGCCATGGTCCAGCTTTCAGGTACAGTTACAAGGCAGCGAGGAGACTGTTTGGTTGCTGATTGGGAAGGCTGTGGAGGCGCAGGGTTTGGCGTTAGACCTCTGCTTCATGGAGAATGTGGTAAATAATAGCAGAAAGAAAGAAAGAAGTGACACATAGTCAGAGTTTTGGTTTGGAGACAGGAGGATCTTAGGGGTCCTGGGAGACAGAGGTGTGGGGTCCTGGCTTCTGGAGGTATAAATGTTTGTTGGGGCTGGAGATCTTAGACAAGTCAGGCAGAATGAAAATATAGAAAAGGAAGCGAGCTGAGGAGGTCCTGGGGGTCATTGGTGATATGATGGTGACATTAGTGTCAGGAGATTTTGACTTTCTTGTGCCAGACCTTGGGCTTCATCAGAACTGTCATTACTTTTATCCCCTCCAGCTCTCCCCTCCTTTTGTGTAGCGTGTAACACACCACTTGACATGCAGATGTGCTGGATTCAAGGAGACTTTATCACTCTGTTGTGTGAAACAGGCATTACCAAACCCCTCTCAGCAACAGACATCTCCAGCACAACATCCCACCCAAGTGTCTCCTCTGTACCTTACGCTGGAGATTAGAAATCAATCAATCCCTCACCTCCAGAAATATTGCCTGCCCAGTAACAACTCATGCATGAACAGAAAATGTTATAACTCTGGTTTTATAACTTCAGATATAATGGGGGACTAACTGAGGGACAATTTGTCCTACATATTTCTGAGTTATTCACAGTGACTAGAGCTAACTGAAAACTAATTCTGAACGTTGGGTTTCTGCGTTGTAATTGAAAGAAAACTGGTTTTTGATTAAGATCAGGCCATGTGTGTCCCCCTCAAAATAAAGGAGGAAAACAAAAATTAATTTGGCTGAAATATTTGAAGAGTTAAACAATTTTCATTTTTTACCCCATGGAAAAAAATATTCTCAGGAAACTCTAGTAGGAAAACAGTCTCTGTCTGCTTTTATTCACCAATATTTTTCAAAAGAAAAGAAGCATTTATATCTCATCATTCAGATGGCTTGCTACTTTTCTTCCTTATGTTAGAGCTCCAGTTAAGGGAGAAAAAAATAATCTTGGGGGTTTGTTTTTTTGATCTGGTATCATTGGATAAAATCTGAACATCTTAAATGCTCCAGTTTTATATTTTCATGGGTTTGTACTTATTCAGTAATACAGAATCATAAAATCATTTAGTTTGGAAAAGACCTTTAAGATCATTGAGTCCAACCATTAATCCAGCACTACCAATTCCCACTAACCATGTCCCTATGCACCACACCACATCTTTTAATGCTATAGCAGAGGAGAATCAGGAGTGAGAGAAACTAGTTTCATGCAAAGCAGAACGAGTGCTTTACTACAGAGTTGTGGCTGGATTCTCTGGTGCATACCAATGTGAAAAAGTTTTTCCTTTAGTTGGAACACAAAACAGGAGTTTCTCTCCAGAGAACATTTTTTGGTGTCTGATAAATGGATACAAGGGATATCCCCCTATGGGGGGACAGAGGGGCTCACACAGAGTGTTTTTCTTCCCAGATCCGCCCCCCCCCCCCTTTTTTTTTTTTCCACAGACTTTTTTTAAAAAGACAGGTTTCTTTTTTTAAATCTGTAGGAGTCTATTATCTTTGAGAACTGATCCATCTACTACTTTTGATCAAAATTGAAAATATGTTAAAGATTACTGGGTGGGAGATGGCACACACATACATATGCACATACACTGCATGATGATGTAAATCTTACGCTTCAAGAAAGCCAAACTAAAAAAGAGAGAGAAATATGATGTATTAACATCAATAAATTGACTTTGATGGCCAGGTTAGCCAATATGCTTTTCTGCAAAATTCAGGAATGTGATCCACTGGGCGCCAATCCAGTAGATCTCTGTGGTGCTTATCCAGAAATGTGGCCCCCACAGGGTGCCCAACACCCTCTAAAATGGATAAGAAAGCTGTTTGTTATCCAGAGGCCTTGATCAGTCCCACAAAGACAGGAAAAGATGAAAATAGAGATATTCCTTGATGTTTGTGCCTGCTTCTCTTTCAAATGGAATTAATGGTGGTTTAATGGGGTATGAAAGGATGTTTTACTGGAAACAATGAGGAACAATTGTCTAGCTCACGTTTCATTTCACAGGTCATTATTGCATTAAGAAGTAAATCGACCAAGTCCGGTAAATAACAGTCTGTGTTTTGCCCAGAGCTTGAAACCAACAATCTTAGCAGTCACCAACTAATATCTTTGTCATTTTTAACCCTTGCAGGGATCTGCTGGGGGCTAAACAATTATAGTCTTCACCCACCCCTAGCAGGTAAGCATTATTCATTTTATTTCTCATCCTTTCTTCCTGCAAACCCCATGAGGCTGGGTTTTTGCATTGTTGTTTTGTTTATTAGCCAACCTAGCCAACTGTGTGTCTGGTGGCCTTGAAAAACAACACATATTTTAGTGACTGCTGCAGGCGTCTTTAAACAGGCTGCTTCCTCTGCAAAATTAATTGTTGCAAAATGCAGTGCTTCCCCTGTAAAGCTCTGCAAACTAACACTCAGCAGTTTGGGTGGATTATAGATATGCCTCTAAGATGTAAGGAAAATAATATACTTGCAGGATGCAATCCACATTTCTTTTTTTAATTGCATAAACACAGCCATCTTGTCTACTTAAAGGTAACAGCCATCGAGCCTAGAGAGGATGTACGCTGTAGGCTGCTGTCCTCAGCTCTGTCCCTGACTGACTCTGGAGAAGCTCACTTCTCCACTTTCCTCTGTTTCTCCTGAAGCCTTCTGGGCTGACTATTAAAAGCAACGGTTTCTTCCAGAAGGTACCAGAAAAGTTCCTGTATGGTATCTAGTAGTAATGGCATGTAGTAGTAATAAAACTCAACTACTCGCTCAGATTTCTGGACATCACTGAAGCAGGAATGATAAATAAGAATGAAACAGTCACTCGGGAGAAAAGGTGTGATGTCTCAGCTACTGAGGTTTAAGGAAAGGTCCTAGATAAGGAACCTGCCTCACTTTTGGTTCTCTGGTGCAGTAAACTCTGCTCTGACCCTGTACATCATTTTCCATGGGACTAACCTCTACACTTACACAACCTTTCCGGTGCATTAGCATTCCACAAGAACAGGCAGATTGGCTGTGAAGGACCAAGTACATGAGTTGGGAGAGAATCTCTCTGCACTAATTACCTCCCTAGTAGTCATTCTCTGTCTTCATCATCAGTATTTAGAAAGTCCTAATTACCAGACCTTCCTACTACAACACTCTGGTCTTTGGACACATAAATCACTGTCAGACCTCAAAGGTTCCTGTAGATCACTGAGCATCCTTGCAGAATTTTGAAAATAGGTCCAGAAAGAGCCTTCTGAGTTTTTTTGATCCATCCTTCCCCCACCTCCGGAAAAGATCAGCTCTATCTGGATCATATAAGCAAGTTTGTGTAGCCTCTACTGATAGGGACTCCACAACTTGTTCCAGTGTTTTACTGTCTATTCTAACATTTCCTCACCACATCTAAAAATATCTTGATGAAATTTCAGCCCACTATTTCTGATTATATAGACTTCAGGAGCCATTTATTTCTCTCTACTCCAGAGCAGCCTTTCATATTTTTGAAGGCAGTTCTCAAATCTCTCATTCACCTCTTCTCCTCAAGACAGTCATCCAACTTTGCCAGTCATTCTTCATAGCTTCTGTTTTCCAGATGCCTAACAATTCTTTACACCTTTAACTGTTAGGCTCCTACATTAATCCATGGGTGATGTGTGCATAAGTTACTCAGGTTTCATGGACCACCATCAATGTTTTATAAATCACAAATTAAGAACCACTACCCTGAAATAGCAGCCTCATCATGTCAACAATAAAAAAGCTTATGCTCAGATTACAGAAAACATTTATATACAGAAGGGTAGATAGGTGGACATCAGATTTGTAACCACACTCCTAAATGAGGATAATGTGGTGGTTTGGGGCACTGAGCTTTTTTTTAGCTCACAGGGAAACAAATAGGCTCTTTGAGATTTCACAGACTCTAAAAATGGTGTCATTACTCTAAATAACTTCTTAAATACAGGAGTTCAGTTTTGAAAAGGACAAATCTGTTGTTTTATCCTCAGGGATTCAGGCTAAAAGGAGAAGCCAAGAATTTCTGATAGCAATTGTAAGCACAAACTATTTGCTGGCACGTCGTCAAAAACAATTGCTGTCCTAAGGGCTAAGGTTATCTCCCATAGTCAGGGACCTGACTTTAATATAACTTTTTCCAAATTTCATTATTCCTAATAGATATGTACACGTATTTTACATTTTATGCAACCAAACACTGGTGCATGCCTCTGTAAAAGTACCTGAGGAATTTAGAAAAGTAGGAAGGGCAGTACAAAAAGCTAACCTCCGTTTAGAGCAGTGAATGTGTGAAATGGGTGGGTTTGCCCAAGGTTTTTTTGATTCATCATGAGAAAAGCATTTGGTGCTCTCCATGGGAACAAGCACATGAAATCTGATAGACTTATACATTTGTACGTGTGTATCTATATGTATTGGAGAGAGTCCAGAGGAAGGCATGAATATGATCAGAGGGCTGGAGCAGCTCTCCTGTGAAGAAGCTGAGAGAGTTGGGGTTGTTCAGCCTGGAGAAGAGAAAGTTCCAGGGAGACCTTAGAGCACCTGCCAGTACCTAAAGGGGCCAACAAGAAAGATGGGGAAGGGGTTTTTAGTAGGATCTGAAGCACTAGGACAAGAGAAAATAGTTTTAAACTGAAATAGGGGAGACTTAGGTTAGATATTAGGAATAAATTCTTCCCTGTGAGGGCAGCAAGGTGCTGGCCCAGGCTGCCCAGAGCAGCTGTGGGTGCCCCATCCCTGGCAGGGCTCAAGGCCAGGTTGGACGGGGCTCTGAGTAACCTGGTCTAGTGGAAGGTGGCCCTGCCCATGGCAGGGAGTTGGCACTAGATGACCTTTGAAGGTCCCTTCCAACCCAAACCATTCCATAATTCTATTATGTATATGTATAAATGCATTTCTCTATGCTGACCACATGGACAATGAACAATGCCATTCATCTTATTTCCTAGCTTCAGAATTAAGGAAATAACATCCCTGGAAAAGGAAAAAAGCTATTAGAGGCTGAGATGCAGCTCAGTTTGAGGGAATGTAATTTATAGTATTTCAAAATGGAACTGTCATATGGCCACATCAGCCCCAATGCTGACCTAGTTTGCTAAATCTCCAACTCTGCTCTACTCCTTCATGATTTACCAAAACAAATAATGCAGAGTGTCATTCCTTGGCAGAACTGTCCCCTAAGGCACAGTCTCATGGTGGCATCCAGAAAAAATGTGGGCCTTTCCCAACCGGTGGATTCATCACCCACAGATGTTCCTCACGCTGCCATGCTGCCCTCAGTTAACAGAGCTGATCCTTCAGTTCAGCAGGTTCATCTGTTTCACATCTGATGAGCCACCACAGAAGTATCAAAGATAAATACAAAATAACTATTTCCCCTTTGGCTTACTTTAAACCTTGTTCTCCCATGAGCATCCAAATAATCCTCCCAACTTTGGTCTCAATTTAATTAAGGTCTGCTGAAATCTTTACCAGTCATGTGTTTTCAGGAAAATTAAGTAAAAGTTACAGGCATTTTCTGATCATATTGGGTTTTGGTTTTATAAAACAATAACTGGGTAATAGCTCTTTTAATGTCCTCCATTGCTACTTTCAACCCATTTTGCATGGGCCATTTATTGCAGAAAAAGAAAACCTCTATTTATGAACAACAACAACAAAAAAAAGCTTCAGAGGAAAACAATAAATGTTTCAGGCCAATATTGCATCTGTTTCATTCCTTGCAAATCTACCAAACCTGCAGTCTGTTCTCAAACATCTTTAATTACTACACATGATTGTGCATAGCAGGTGTGGCTAATCATAGTCCTTGGAATATTAAATAAATATGGTGCAGTATTTTCACCCAGCTTTAGCCCTAAGTTATACTGGCAGCCTGTGTGTCAAAACTATACACTTCCTCAACTATTACTTGAGAATTTTAAGAATAAAAATTACCAGAAGAAAGATGATTGTACAAAAATCCTTCATCCACATCCCTGGGAATTTTAGACTGTTTACACCTAGATCTGACATTTTATCTTTTTTCTGATGAACCCAGCAAACTTCTCCATATTCGTTTACGACATTTGACTTCAATGCTACATGATCTTTCAGAGTTTTTTACATTACCTGTTGACAAAATTGAGTATTTAAATATCTGTGCAAGTTGCTTCAGACAAACTTTTACGTATGAAATACCTACACTTTTATCATCTGAAAATGTACCAATTACCTCTAGAGAGAAAACAAGACTACTGTAGGAATTTCACAGCTTTAGATTTGTCTAGATTGAAAAGAACATAGGAAAACATAGTCTCAGTTATCTGTTGGTCAGATCAGTTGTCCACAACACACTAATCCTCTCACCAATAGATTCCCACTAGAGCTGACTCTTTTTTTTTTAAATAAAATATTTCTTTAGCCTTAATAATAATAATAGTAATAATAACAACAATATTAATAACAATAATGATAATGATAATGATGATAATAATAATGTTTTGTAAGTTCGTTGTTTAAAACCACAAACATAATTTAAATGTTCAGTAAAGTTCCAAAAAATGCTCCAGGCGTGTTTTTTAATAAAAAAGTAGTATGTAAAATACACTCGGCTGATTCTAGTTAATGCAACCATACTGTTCAACCTGTCTAAGCAGGGTGGGGTGCTTTTAAATTAAGAGTCTGGCTGTCATGGTTTTGGAAGGGAATGCGTTAATGCAGTGACTGACCTTGGGTGAGTCACAAATTCTGTACTCTGCCTAGGAAACTAGTGTGAAAATATACGCCGATCCCACAGGGGTATTACAGACTCAAATTTCACTGATACTTCTACTGTAGTCAAAGAACTTACAAGGAGGTGCCAGATTTTACTAGTGTAAGGTAGAAAATAAATGCAATTATTCACAGGAAAAGCAAAGAGCGCATATTAACAACAGGAAGAAAAAGTTGCATGATAGCTAAATCCTATAGCCCAGAACTTCATAATCCTTCAGTACACCAGAATTACTCCAGTAAGTGAAAGTAGAAGACAGACTACATCAGTTACCCTATCAAATTGCTCGAATGCAAACCTAAAGATCTTTCTGCATCTCTTTAGAAACCAGCATGGAAGAACTCTGCATTATAATTAACAATTTCATGAGACACGGGAAGATTATTCTTCTGGGCAAATTTGAAGCCATGCTAAAGGGTAAGAATAAGATTGGGATGGACTTACTTTTGGATTTGCACAAGATCACTGAGGGCTGGTGTAGTGGGTTGACCTTGGCTGGACGCCAGGGGCCCACCCAGCTGTACTATCACACTCCTCCTCAGCAGAACAGAGGGGGAGAAAATAAGATGGAAAAAAACCCCACAACTTGTGGGTAAACATAAAAGCAGTTTATTGAAGCAACAGCAAAAGTTGCACATGTTAAAGTGAAGGAAAACAAAAGATGTTATTCTCTACTTCCCATCAGCAGGTGATGTTCGGCCCCTTCCTGAGAAGCAGGGCTGCAGTACACGTAGAAGTTGCTCCAGAAGACAAATGTAGCAAATATCGAATGCCACCCACATATTTCCTCCTTCTTTCTCTAAGCTTTTATATTTGAGCAGCCATCATATGGTATGGAATATCCCGTTGGTCGCTTTGGGTCAGCTGTCCTGGTTATGTCCCTTCCCAAAATCTTGCCCACCCGCCGCCTACTGGGGGAAGCAGGGGGGGTTGTGGGGGGAGGTTGGTGAGACAGCCTTGGTGCTGTGGGAGCACTGCACAGCAGCAGTCAAACCACTGGTGTGATATCCCCACCTTTCCAGCCCCCAGTACAAGCACAGCACTGTGAGGGCTGCTATGGGGCTCGGCCAGACCCAATACCACTGGGCATCTGCCTGCATGAATATGAACATTCAAAGGCACCTGTCCTAACATCTGGAATCCTCATAGTCTAATGTTTAATTACAAATATAAGCTGAGATTAAAGACCTGTACAGCAAGTTGCAATCTTTCAGCTTTGCTTGGAAAGTCAGTCTGCAAGTGAGATACTGGCAGACAGTTTTTCTGATGACCATTTCCTTTCTTTGCTTCCCTTGCCACATTCTCATTTCTCCAGCTATACCCCATCATAATATCTCTCCTACAAGGCAGGATAAAAGAAGTCAAAGAAGTTGTTGAATCACTGATATTTGCTCATTTCTGCTTTTCTTAGTCACTTTATTCCTAAATTGGGTGACTGACACTGGCAATAATTTAATATTCATGTTAGCTCATTTGTTCCCCAAGGCTCGATCCTGGGCCCCATGCTGTTCACCATCTTTATAAATGATCTGGATGATAGGATTGAAAGCACTCTCGCCACACTTGCTGATGACACTAAACTGGATGATGAGGTGTACACATCAGAAAGGAAAACCATCTTACAGAGAGACCTGGACAAGCTGGAAGAGTGGACTAGCAAGAACTATATGAAGTTTAACAAAGACAAGTGCCAAGACCTGCACCTCTAACCAAACAGCCCAGTACAGGCTAGGACCTGTGTGGCTGGAGAGCAGCCTTGTTGAAAAAGACCTGGGGGTCCTGGTGGACAGCAAGATGAACATAATTTAGCAGTGCACTGATGAAGCAACAAAGGCAAAATCAGATCCTGGGCTGCATCCACAGAAGCATTGCTAGCAGACATGGAGATATGACCATCTCACTCTACTCAGTGCTTATCAGGCCACACCTGTGTTCACTTTTGGTCCCTACAATTCAAGAAAGATGCAGACAGACTGGAAAGGATCTAAAGGCAGGCCACAAAGATGATCAAAGGGCTGGAGAACCTGTCCTATGAGGAAAGACTGAATTACAGAACCACAGAATAGTCAGGGCTGGAAGGAACCTCAGATCATCTAGTCCAACCCCCTGCTAAAGTAGGTTCTCCTAGAGCAGGCTGCACAGAGTCACATCCAGTTGGGTTTTGTGTGCCTCCAGAGAAGGAGACTGCACAGCTTCTCTGGGCAGCCTGTTCCAGTGCTCTGTCACCCTCAAAGTAAAGAGGTATTTCCTTATATTCAGTTGGAACTTCCTGTTCTCAACACCTGAGTTAGGTCTTTTCTCCTTGGAGAAGACAAGGCTCAGGGAGGACCCCATCACAGTATTCCAGTACTCAAACAGAAGCCACGAAGGCTCTCTCTTCACAAGAAGCCACATGGAGAAGACAAGGGGCAACAGGCACTATTTGCACCAGAAAAGGTCTCATCTCAATATAAGAAATAAATCTTTTACAGTGAGAACAATCATTCAGTGGAACAACCTCCCTAGGGACATGGTAGAGCTTCCATCACTGGAGGTTTTCTAGATGTGATTGGACAAGATGCTAGATAATCTCTTCTAGGGTCCCTTTTCCACAAGATGCTGGACCAGATGATCTTTTGAGGTCCCTTCCTGCCTGGGCTGTTTTATGTTTCTATGATTATTCAGCCCAAATTACTTCCAAAAATGCCTAGAACCTATCTGCCAGCAGGAAGAAAATGTGTGTCTGCAGGCTCTAGACTAAAACCTGAAAAACTTGGTTTAATCTCTCAGACATACATGTATCAGCCCACTTCAGTTGTGCCCTTAAGGTGTCCATCTCCCTTTGTTCACTAGAAAGGACACTGAAGACAATGGAAGTGGGGTCAGCTGAAGCTCCTACCAGCCTCTGGCCTTCAGCTACAGTTCCACCAAGGGAAGGCAACAAACTTCAATGTCTCTGGGAGCTGTGTGTTGTCAGATTACAGGCATGAGGCAGTACAATAAACAGAGCCCTGTAAATATTGCGGGTAGACAGCAAATGGTCGAAACTAACTGTAGAAGTGATGGTTGTATCAGGTCTCCTTCGTGGAGTAGGGCTTTTAATGTGGACACAGAACTCAACTGAGTACACAAACTGTTCATTTACCCTTCATTCCTCAGCTAGACACACGCATGTTTATAGCTAGTTCTGCTGTACAGGTTGTGATTCTGGTATTTCCTGTATTGTGGTACCATTTACTGCTCCAGGCCTGGCCCCAAGCTCTTTTGTAAGAGGTTTGGTAAAGAGATGAGTTTTGGGAGAAAAACATTTTGTCATCCAAAAATGGCAGCTCAAAGAGATTAAAATAATTACAAATTCATGTTAAACTCATTAAATTGTTTTGGATAATTTGAAAAATGATACTGTGAAAGTTCCTCATAAATGATTCAGGGGTGTGTGTGCTGGAAAACATTTCTTTCTAAACTTTCGCAGCATTATATTTAAAAGAAAAAAGCAAAAAGTACCTTTAGATTGAAAAATAATTATGCTTTGTTTAACTCAAAACCAGTTTTGTTGTTGCTCATTTTTCTTTTAGTAGAAATAATAATAACAAAAATCTTTTATCTGTTCCCTCCTGGTTTGTTGGGGTTTTTTTCTGAATTCTCTGTTTATCCAGAAAACTAAACCTTCAGTTTTACGTGAACAACTCTGCTTCTACAGAAAGCCAAAATAAGAAGACCTGGTCCATTACCCAAAGAACTAAGACAGCACATAAAAGATCAAGCACACAGGAGGAACCCAGAAAGACAAAAGACCAAGCACACAGGAAGACAAAAGAAAAAAAAAAGTGGGTACATAATTAATTATACATTGCATGGCTTGCTACTGCCCACCTGCAGTGGGCAGATTTCAAGAAGCAAAGCGGCCCTTCCTTGCCTGTTGCATACACACACACACATATATAAATAATATATAACACATTCTATATTGATTGCATTTTCAATAAAAGATGTCATGCGAATTCAGAGGCATTGATATCAAACTGAATGATCCCCTGTGCCTCAGTTATGGCTCTCACAGCTTCTTCCCTATGTATTCTTCTGAGAAAGCGTCTTCCTGGCTTTTGCATCCCTCAAGTATAACGCATGTTTTGGTTTGCTCCCCCTGGAGTAATCAAAATATCTAGGAATGGCTGAGGGCAAATAATTTCTAAGCTGATTGTCCAAACTGGAAGCTTAAAGGGAATGTATATATATATGCACCTGGATAAAGGTGTACTTAAGAGGGAAAGCCAGAGCTCTTAAGTCTCAAAGAAACTTGTGTCCCTCACAAGGGAATGGCAAGGATGTTGTGTAGCTACCTGAAAAGTCTATCTCTTGTTTCTGTGGTTAGTCAGGCTAGCAGAGAACTAGCCACTGCATTGCAGTGCTCTGATGAAGCTGCTGGAAGTGGTCAGAATTACTTAGGTTTGCCACTGGTAACCTGAGTGGTAACTCAGGGTCAAAAGGTACCAGGTGGACACATGGATGAGAGACTCAGCAGGTGGGTCTTGACCACTCAGATAACCTAAGTACCAAATGGTCATCTGGATTCAGGAAAGGCAGTACTTCAGAAAGGCAGATATTAAAGCCAAAAGCTGCTCAACAACATCATAACACCACCATCTCCACTGGCCTTGAAGCACTGTCTTGCCAAGGGTGAATCTGGCCCCATGGAAGGCCTGTGGGGGCAGGAAAGGTGAGCGTTTTCTCCTGCTTGTCTAGCATGAGAGCCTGTATTGCAATGTGCAAAATACTCCATACTGCAACTTTCAAGAAGGAGGAGGAAGGGGTAGAGAAGGGAAGAAGGTGACTATGAATTCACCTGCACATCAAGCTGTGCCTTTCCAAATGTCAACATCGAGAGGAAAGGAACTGCAGGTCAGAATGAGAAATACAGAGGAATTTAACACACAGTTGTGAAGGCAGGGGGAAAAAGATCTTCATTCATATTTGGGCAGCAAGAAGAAAACAGCAATTTTGTTACAGCCTCAGAAGCAGGCAGCGTTTACCATATGCTGTCACCTCCATTCCACAAGAAGATAAACCCTGTGGAGTGCAGGTTGCACTGTCAGTGCACTTTAGATGGTGCAGATTCCTGGCACGCCTGTGACTGTGTACCAGGGTGTGTTAAAAATGGTATGAATGTAAATAAAATCCATGTTCTGTATGCAAAAAGATGTATGCATTAATATGCAGGTGTTAAGTGGTAATACCGCTAGGGTATCACACTTGCATGCAATTCATAGTCAGGACAGAAAAGGTGGAGTAAAAACCAGTGTGTTTACAACTAAAGAACACATTAATCAGCCCTGTAAGCAGCCAGTTCAAGTGGGATCCTTAGAGGAAAAGCCTTTACTGGGTACACATTAGGCATTTTGTTTAAAGATTAAAGTTCTGGTGTTTAATCAGTATTAGAGTGGGATGGAAAACAGGATTAATTACAGTCCCTTCCATCAGTCTCCCATACCGCTGAAGTCACACATGATGCGCCTTTTCAGCAAAATGTCCGCCTTCAGCAGCAGGCACAGGAAACGCTAATTCTAATTAAAGAGTTTATTTGGAATCAGAGAGCAGAGTTTTAATCAGGATGAGAATGGAGCCTTGCTGTGTGAACCTTCAGAAAGTGGTTACTGAGCAGAATGGGCCTTTTTAAACCAGAGGGAGCATTCTTTAAACTTCTGGAGTGGCTTTTGAGCTTGATTGTCTCCTCAGTGGGATATGGATGAAAATCCTTGCTGGGCCAATTATTGTTATTGTTTTGCACTTACATAGCATTCACATGGCATGTGTCACTTAATGGTCCCAGAGGGTTTTGCAAAGGGCACATAAGTTCTGTTCTGGTCTTAAAGTGAATTAATTAAACCCCAAAGGGGCTTAAGGATGCCAGGTGACATGATTCTGCAAGAAGGCAGAGAGGCACTGGTGGACACGGAGCTGTGCAATGAGGCCTGCCAGACTTCTACACTACAATTCACTACATCCATCCTGGAAAGGCATCACACAATCTGGGACCACCACCATCTCGTCCTCAGCTGTAGGTCTCAGTGAAAGCCTGGAGTGAAATCATATCCCATGGGTCAAATGTATGCATGACTTTGCAAGCACTGCTGACAGCACAGGTACTTACCAGCTTGCAAGTAGAACTGTATCCATTCAAATTCTGACTTTGGGAAAACAGAAACAGGTGGATCTAGGTCCAAGACACCTCCATCCAAATCCTTGAAAAGCGCCTTCCTCGAGCCTTTGCATCTCTTTTCAGGGAACATGGTGTCTTCAGAAGTCTGTACACTGACAGGTAGGAGAGGTAATGTTATTATGGAGAAGAAACAAAGGAAACACATTGTGCTCTTGTTTGTAATTTATTTACACTGGAAACAAACACTCCTGCACATACATGCAATGTCTTAATATTTACCAGATGAACTCACATGCCTGAGAAAAGTAAAAAATGGAAAATTAGTGAAAATGAAAGAAACCTAAGCATACTTTGGCATACTCTGCAAAGAAATTCTGCAGCAATATTGATATTTTGGCCTGTTTGTATCCAAACTGACAAAAAAAAAAACAACTCAACATCCTCTCTTTCCAAATGTTGGCTGGGTTTGGACAGAGAAAGTCATCTTCTTTCCAACATAACTTCTATTTCCATATGTCTTCCTCCATGGGGCTGGTTTTGGCCAGTGTGGACCATCACTGTCCTTAAAACCAGCTATACAGTTGCAGTTTGAGTAACTCTGGATCCTTTTTGGCTTTTCTGATTTGAGGAACTGCAATGATGCAACCATCAATATAACCAGGCAGATGAAACCTGTAGTTGCTGAGTGAAGGAGAAACATGTATTGGCTGTTATGGCACGAAGCGACCAGGAATATCTGTGCTGCAGTGTACAGTGCTGATACAGAACAGGCATTGCTCTTTCACATCCACCAGGTGATGGATTGTTTAGTTATTGCTTACAGATTGGTGTGTGTTGTACATAGTACTTTGTTAAAAAGCACTGGCTGCCCAGTAGTACCTGTTTGCCTTGCTCTTACCTCTGCACTTTGGAATGGGAAAGCCCTCTGAAGGGTCAGAAAATTGCACCTTCCCATAAACAACTATATTTATGCAGATGAAAGCATGAAGCAAGGTTAAATGGCAGAATATATGAGAAAGGGAGCCAGAAGGGCACACACATCTTAAATAAAAGCTTGGAGACTCCTGGAACAAGCAGGAGGAAGATTTACAGTCAGGCCACAGAGGGTCCATCTATCCAAGTTAGCCAGTTTCAGAACCCATGCTTTTCCTAGATCAGCTGGTACAGTCTGTCCGTGTTTGTAGAGTTAAATTCCTTTAGCATTCAAAACAGGATGGTCACATTCAAACTATCAGTTTAGAAAAGTCCTTGAGCAGCTCCTGAGCTATGACACTAGTTGGGTCAACGCTAGCTGGCTCATGCCAAAAAAAAGCCAGTGACCATGCTAAGAGTTGAACAGTGCTAAAACTCAAGTTCTGATGGCCAGTTCCTTGGCTCTACTTAATTTGCTAGTATTAACATAACCATAAGAAACAAATTAAAGAGACTTCTGCTAAGGATTCAAAGAAGCTTGTTGCAGGTGAAGGAGCCACTTAACATTTCTAAAGCAGAAGCAAACTTGAAAGAGAAATATCTTTCTAATAGGACACAGTGCATAAGGATTGCTATGTTTATAACCCTGTTTTGTTTGTTGTTGCTGTTCTTTCATAATCAGGTGTTTGGGACTGTGTCTGAAAGGATTATTGTCCTAATTTATGTTTTAATAAAAAGATGGGTTTGGAGATTCAATGTAACTTTCATGCTTTTGATGGTCTTAAAGTGAATTGCACATGAATTTCACCCCAAAGGTACACCTGAGCCAGGGTTTCATCACCTAATCACACATATCTAGTAGTAACTGATTACTCAACCAGTACTGTCTCCCAGACAACAAATAGCTACTTCTCTCTTTCTAATGACAGATTCAGGTCCTAGGAATAGAACTAAACCATACTTTGAAAATAAGACTAATCAGGTTAGCATTTCAGAGCATTAGTCCAAACAAGGACAAAGCTCTTTTTGGATGCCATGATAATGTATTTCATCAAGTTACATCTAATTTCAAAAAAAGTGTATCCAATTTTATCATCAGTATACTCTCAGGAGGGATTTGTAACTTTAGTGGCTTGAAACAGACAAAAAAGGCTATAAACGTCTATGTAAATCATTAAAAACTGACATCCATGGAGGGAGGTATCTGCAACAGGACATGTTTGTTGGAGGAGAGCTCACCATATATGAGACATATATGTGACAGTTGAGATTAATCATTTCCTAAACAAGGGTCTCTATTGACTACAGAAAGAATTTAGTGTTTTCTTTAGATTACACACTTAATTTTTTGATCACTGAAGTGCAGTGAGCTAAATCACATTTTGAGAATTTTAAGTGCTTTTAACTGCATTTTGACTAAAGGTTTAACACAGCTTAAAGGAACTAGCCAAGTGGCCATATCATTCCTATTACAAAATACAATGAAAGACGATGACTTGTAATCCAGAAAAGTCCAGGAAAACATCTTCAGATTACTACATGGTCTTGAAGAAAAATTAGAATTTCTTGGGCTCAGATTGGAACAACCCAATTATTGGTATTTTGAATGTAGAGGTTTACAGGAATGGCAGAGAAACAAATGGGACAATGCCCCCAGCAAACACAGCTCAAAACAGGTAGAGAACAAAGATAGTTCCTCTGATCCTGACAGCTAGTTCAATTCCTGGACATTTCTCAGAAGATCCAGTGTTTCAGCTGGCTAGGTCTACTAGTAGGACAAGCAAAGTATCTCATGGTGTTGCTATATTGTCTGATGTTTCCATTTCCTCTCTTGCTCTAAGGCAATTCTCACCTTCTCTTTGACAGGACATATCCACCAAGACATCCCTCCAGGATGCTGAAGCATTGTTATGCAGCCACAGCCCAGGTCAAGCTCAGCAGCTGCAGAGGTGGATTAAATAAATGCACGCAGATAATGCACAAGGAGTACTGAGGGATGTAATCACCACAGAGGTTTGCCAGACTACTAAGAAAGCATTCAGTTATCCATATGCATTCATCATGTTTGAAAATCACCAGCCCTTGCAGTGGACTCTGTATTCAGCAGCTCACTAATAGCATAATATTGTGGGATGGACACAAAAGTGAAACATAATGGGAGCTGACAAGCTGGACAGGTCTCAGAAATCTACACTCAAACTAATGCCCAGAGCAAAAAGCAAAAATTCTGGCAGAAGGCTGGAGGGGCTCTAAACATAGCAGTGTGGGACACCTCCAATTATTTTTGACTGGCAAGTGGAGTCCATGCTGGATTTTTTTGCTACTTCAAGGCTTTCCTGACATAGCCTCTGTGCTGTGTTCTCTGGTTGTAATAAATAAATAGGCATGTGGTTTCCATTGGATGTGGTATGTTTAAGCTGCTGCAACCAGGAGTGTTTTAAGGTTATAGACGAAGCTTTTCCCTCCCTCTTCCATGTTTCTACATGCACAGACGATATTCTCCCTGGGCAGGAGCAGTTCTGGCAATCATTTGACATCTCACAGCCTGCCTGGTACTGATCAACATTTCCAATGTGATCTTGCAGGCAAAAATCAAGCTCCACTTCCCCAATCAAAAGGACATTCCGTATCTCAGGGGTTTTTGCTGGAGGTCCTGACATTTTCTGAAGCTTGTGGTTGAGAATTCAGAGGTGCTCAGGATGGAGTTTTAAGAAATGGGATATGTGGGGCTTGTTCTGCTATACAAATGTCAGCAAAAGGGGAAATCCAAGAGGATTATTCTGGAGAAGCACCTTGATGGAATCTGAACCTTAAATTTTCAAAAATTGCCCTAGACTAAGTTTGCTAAGGTTTTTCTTCTCTTTTTTTTCTTTGCTTTTTTTTTTTTTCCCCTGGATTTCAGTTTTTCTGTGCATGTTTGATGGCTGAGCCTGATTTTTGAGACAGGAGCAGTACAAAAGCAGAGACAGAGACAAAGAATGGGACTGCTCTGCAGCTAGACATCCAGTCTAAGCTAATTGCTTAAAATCATTGTAAGACAATAAAAAAAAACAGCTGATACAGAGGTGAAGATGGGCCCAAAACTGAGGGTGCTCTTTTTTTTTTCTTTTTCTTTTTCTTTTTTTTTTCCCCCACAAGCCATTGAAAAATATAGTTCAAAATGAAACATATTACCTTGTTGGGTGAAAGTAGAACTTGTCCCTCTCATTGACATGTAACATCCTTGATGACTCTGCTGTGATAAGAGGCATGATGCCTAAATGGTCAGCATTTGACATGATGCAGACATCCCTGTCTTCACTGTAGCAGCTTTTTGTAAAACCAGTAAAGGTGACTTCTGTCAGGGATTAAGAGAAGATCAAGTGAGGAAAAGTGGTTGGGGAAGTGCCAGAAGTAGAGAAAGAAAGGCTCTATGACATTTTCCATGTTAAATTGCTCCCGTATGTGTGTGTGTGTGTATACATATATATATGTACAAATAATTTTTGTATCAGAATAATTGCATTGATCATAGATCCTCAGTTGGCTTTAGAATATTTTGTAGCCAAGTTACGTCTTAAGTTGACACAAGCCAAGTCATACCCATATGAAATGAAGTCAAACGAAATGGTAACTGAGAAAGAAACAAAAGTAAGAATGATTAATAAATTTTCATCTGAATGAGTAAGAACCAGTCTAATGACAACATGCCTTGGACAGTTTATCCACTTGCCAGATAAGAACAGAAGATGAGCTGGGTCTGGTAACACAGGGTTGGCTCTGGCACTGAACTGTTACACAGCTACAAAAACCATGGTTTTGCTGCAAGTTTTCTGCAATACCCTGGGCAATTCTGTTTGTCTTTCTCTGATTCCCTTATTCTTCAGTAAAAAGAGGATAATGTATTTTCTTACAGAAGTAGGTAGCAATGAGGGATAAAGGCATGAAAAACTGAGGTATTTAGATCCCACCATGGCAAGCAGCTATTTAAGTTCTGCTAAATGCAAATACTACTCTGGGGACTGTAAAATTCATTTGAACCAAAGACGAGGGATACATAACTGACTTTTATTCCTCTTGTGCAATCCCTTCTAACAATAAAAGCCATAACTGTTTCTGTGCAGCTGTAGTCATTATGTTCTACGCAAATTCTATACAAAGTGTGCTATTCACTTCTCAAACTTGTTATCTTTATTTAGCTAGAGGTAACTGTAGATCAGAGAGATGAATCAGGTGGAAAAATAGATAGTACAAAAGGCAGGCATGTTTGAGGTAAAATATATACATTAGCACATGACATAATTATCCTGCAGTAAATGCAGGAAATGAAAAATACCAAATAATTAATTTCTTTTTAATGAACGTATCAAACTGGTGAGCAATTCTGTTACTAATTCCACTGAGGCTTGGATTTCTCCACCATGACCACTTGTGGTGTGGAAAGCTGTAACTTCAATTGGAAAAATTAAATTAGTCAAGAAAAGCAGTGACAGAATAGTCTGCCTAGTGGACATGGAAGACCAACCTTTCAGCTTCATGAGCCCGAGGACTTTTGGACAATGCCCAGTCTTGTGCCATGGGTTTTCTGGCCTTTGGCTGAGAACAGTGGTAAATGTAGGCCATAAAATCCCAACACGGCCTCTTAGAGGGTAGGATGGTGGTCGATCCTTGGCTGTTAGATCAGCTGAGTGAGGCTTGATCCTGTCTGTGATGCAGTCAAAAGTTGAGCTTGTTGCCACAATGATGGAGTTTCTAAGCTCTATGAATCTTTTCCCCGTGTGGCATTGCATGGCGTAGAGACAGTACACTACTGGCATGAGACCCACGGTGTTGTCCACCAGCACCACATTGTCCATGACGACGCTGCTTCCAAGATGGAACATGACACCATAGTCATAATTCTTATAGGATAGAAAGCCTGTGATTCTAGTGCAGGTCTGAAATCCATCTTCCTGATAGAGATGAATACCATGGAGACATGAATGAGCCACATTTTCACTGCAGTACTCTCTATCTAACAAACAATCTTGGCCCCTGACATGGAAGCCAATTCGCTCAGATCCTGCCACAGCATTGCCACAGAGGGAGACACCAATTACAAGGTTCACCTTGATGGCAGCAACCCAGTTTAGTGAGCCTTCTGGCTGCCTGCTCAGAATAACAAGGTTCCTGATGAGAGAATGATTTTGCCCTTCCAAATCAATGCCAGGTCCAACTGTATTGAACACCATGTTATCATGCAACAAGATCCAGCTGCTCATGACCGCTTTAATGCCAGCTCCGCAGCTACTACTGATGCTGGATGACACCATTGAGGACTTTTGAGATATGTTCCTGAATTCGACAGCAGAAAGCTGAGGAGGCCCAAAGTTCAAAAATTCTGTATTTAAGATTTGAAGGACACCTGCAATGAGATAACTGTAGTGAAACAGAAGCTTACAAAATTACTTAAGAACTGGTAAGGGTGACAGCCCCATCTAAACAGTACTCAGGCATATAATAGCAGGCAGTCTTTGCCAGTGTATTGCCAGCAATGGATATTTGTTAATAAATATATATAAAGTTACAGTAGAAAACATCTAACCACAGAACAGACCCTCCTAAAATATATCCCATTATGTATGAAATATTATTAGCACTCAAGTTTCATACATGTTGCAGAGTCATAGTTCACTTAGAGTTGCACAGCACATGTGAACGGATACATCCGTTCTTAGACTGTACTTTCTCAGGCAGAACTGGTCTGGTCAAGGAGGACAGGTGAATATCAAGTACCTTCAAACTCTCTTCCACCAGAGTCTGTAAAACGTCCCACCAGCATCCTCCCAGTGCAAACCACATCAGATTTTATCTGTATGTTCCGTGTTAAGAGTCCAACCTCCGCAGCCAAAGGGATGCGTCTACCGTCTTCTGTGTCATGGGAATGCCCTGGAGAGTTTCACGAAAGAAAATGTGATAAGTGTCTATCATACCTATAAACCATTGCTTTGAGGGACATAAAGCCTGACAGCTTATGCTCAGCCTCTCTTCAGAATATGCGCTGACATTCAGGTGTGTTTTTCCTCCAGCACAATCTACATGCATCAACACAAAAACATAAAGGCCACCTGCCCATCAAATATTCACCACGCACTTATATTTTACCAACATTTTTCATTTTTAGGAAAAGAATGTGCTAAACCTTTTCCCTGCGGTGTGCAGATGCCAAATCAATGAACAGATTCACACTTCATCTTTTCTAAGCTATATGTGCTGGAGTTATTCTTCAGTATGCTGCAGAGCTGATCTCCATGAATTCTCATTAGGATCAGACCAATGACAACGCTAAAAACAACTTGCACGGAGTCTTGTTGTGGTTGTGTGCATTTTCTAAACAAAGCCTTCCTAAACGAGACTTTTGAGAGAGTTTATGCAGATGTCTAGCTTGGAATTAGACTCAGGTGACTTCAGATACCTACAGATATGATGTACTTATCCAAACTGGTTTTATGCACAATGGAGAGCAATAGGCAATTCTCAAGTGTGATTTGTTATCTATTTTATACATCTGCTTTAGGGGGAGATTAAATAGAAACCAGAAGTATGTGGTTTTTTGCTTTGATTATCAAGGGAGCTGAGATTGACTAGCTCATGTGTGAACATTTACTGTAGATATCTACATTTGCCCAGGTGAATCCCAGTATTTATGTAGCTCAGCTCTCCCATGAGTCCTTTTTTTCTTTTTTTTTTTCAGCTATATCTAACAACTGCTGCAGTACTCAATGTGTATGCAATCATTTCATCTCAGGATACACTTATTATATCTACATTAGCTGAGAAAATAGGTTAAGAACCATTCTCTGGCCCCAAGACTGACTGGCAGGGTTCTTCCTTCCCTCACAAAAAAAGAAAGGCAATGTACAAACTACTGGAAATGGAGTCTAGATGTGTTATCTTTTGAACTACTTTTTTTTATTATTATTATTTTCAAATGCAACTGTCATACAAAATGTGCCATGGAGGCTACTAGCATTTAACACTGAGGACAATTGTAGAATAGGGCCCAGTTCCAAGTGTTAGCACAGGTACAGCCAATTAAACCACACGTTGTTTCTGAACCTTTTTATCCATCCTACTAACTTCCATGCCAATTAGCTTGACTAAAGACTGAATTAAAAAATACATTGCTATACACAGGAAAAATCCTGGGTTTGGAACTTCACAATTTGATCTGTTAATAGAAGTTTTTTTATTTTGTTAAATAGATGGTGATAGATTTACTTTATAGGTTGAAATAAAATTAAATAATCTATTTTTCCACCTAAATACAGATCCCATATAATCTACACAGGAAATAGAGTTACATACATATTTTATGTTTATTTACATATTGGATTACAAATATATTAATTTCATGCCATGGAATTGGTAAAATTTTGCACTTAAAACTCCATGGATCTAACTATCCTGAAATTTGAAAAAAAGGATTTTTTTTAATTTTTCAGGTTTTGAAAAATCACAAAAATTGTGCAAATGATCTTAAAAAACCCTGTATTTTTTCCCTTTACTTTCAGTTACTTTCTCTCTTTGTTAACCAGTTCTACTTAAAACACGAAACACCACAAAGTTTTCTGAAATTATTCAGCACTGAATTCAGCATTAATTTTATTCCCAGAAATTTATGTTAGAATCAGCCATTCTGTGTAATATTGAGGATCATGTTTTTAGCAGATCAAAACAGAAAGAAAAAGCAAATGGAGGAAGACATGAAAATACCTCAATAAAGTAGAATTGATCTTGCTGAGGTATGAAATGGAAAGTCAATACTTCAGAAGAAAACTCTCAAATGGAAAGGCAGATTCCTTACCAATGTGCCTGTGCAGAAGGCGTTCATGAATTCTTATGCTATGACCATTGACTTCTTTAAGTGTAACTACTTCAGCTTGGTGGGCTTCATAGGAGGAAGAGCTGATCACAATATTTCCACCAGAATTCCAGTCTACTTCGTCCTCCACAAAAATCCTGTCATGGCAAGATATTAAGTTAATGTCATTACAGTTATGAAAGTTATGCTCTCAGATTTCCTAAAAAATGAACATCAGTTTTGCCTAGGCAGCTCTCAGAAAGAATCCACAGGCTATGCTTTAGGAAAAGCCCCTTTAGGGCTTTCTGCAAAAACAGATGTCTAAAATATGTGGAAGGAAATTAATCCTGAAATGTCTATTTCACACCACTGATTTACAAGGTATACTGTTCCAGTACGGAGTTGCAGGACTCAATTACGTTGCCTCCTAAAGATGTGTCAGGCTATTTTTGGTGCCAGGAATATCCTAGAGCTGAAAGTCAGCTTCGAACTTAGACAACAAAATGTAGGTTGTGTAGGGTTGTGTATGTGTGTGCACTTGGCCTTAAGCTTCTGCTATAGTTGATGGATACAGTCAGTATTGGGTGGAAGGCAATTTGGCCCTCTCTGAACTGGGCACACAGAGCACAATTTGATTCCCTAAAGAAGAGCACCTCTTGTTACCTGACAGGTTCCGGGATATTTAAGGCATCAGCTGGTAGATATGATAGGAGTTGTTCATGGAGAGTGTTCCTGGAGACACCAGTGGAAGCCATGGAGGGGACTTAAAGGCACCTCAGATGAGCCCCAAACCTGTGTTTAGGTACCTGAATCCTGCCCTTAGCAGTGGCAAAGTCCTCTAGGCTACAGCACCGAGAACTCTGCTGACTCTACCAGGAGCTTAGTTACCTTCTTAAACATTACACAGACACCTACATTTATCTTTTTCAATTTTCAACTAAAAATCTCCATTTGCATTCAAAGCTCTATCTGGAGGTCAGCAGGGGTTTAGCTTCACATATAGAAAATAAAAGCATTTAATGGAAGCAAAATGGACAATGATCAGGTTTTATATATATTTGATAAACACCTTTTCCTATTACAGGGGGTGGTCAGGTGTCCTGTTATTGGTGCTGGCCAGGTGATGGTCTATACTGCTCAGGTGATTGTTGAGAAAAAAGACCACTGAATGAATTGAGAAAACACCTCATCATGCAGTCAGGAGTGACAGAAGTGTAGAGAGAAAGGAAAGTCCTAAAGGGATAGAGCTGGAGAGCTATGTTTACAAGTTTTTGTAGTGTCTTTTCTCACACTTTTTTTCAAATATGAGCAAGCTTAAGATGAGTACTTCCAGTTCACAGCACCTGTGAACATTCAATAGAGAAGTCTATCAAACTTTGATATTTTTTTTTTTTCTTATAGGAAGCACTGGATACCTTCTGAAATGGCAGGAAAGTGCTAGTGTGACTGAGAACTGTGTACTGTTCAAGATAAATGCACTGGCAAAGAGGAAGCAAAACCACACAGAGTAGGAATAACTGTGGCATATGCTTGGGATTTTTGTCAGTTTACATATAACCCATACTAGCAGTTGAATCTGAAGTCCAGTCCCAGACATACACTCCAATTTACATCTTGTGAACCCAAACATAACTCTTTTGGTTCTTGCATTTCAAAGAATTCTAATGAGAGGAATCAGTAAGGAAAAGAAAGTGTGGCTTTTAAGAGACACCATCTAAGATACTGATCTATTGAAATACTCGTTTAGATTTTCACTGCAAGTAAATATATACTTTCCTTTTTATTATTTTTTTTTTCCTCCTCTTTGACAACACAAGTTCTTCCCTAACTCCTGTGTATGTTCGTGCCGGAAAATAAATACAGCAGCTTCTCTCAGTCAATAAAAAAGCCAATTCCTTCAGCTTTCATGCTCTAGCACTGACTTACCTATTTCCTGTGTCTAACCACATTAACTCTTAGCTGGCTATTAGTAGACTTTTCATGATAAGTAGTTTTTCCCCCTTTCTTTTTCTTAATAATGGAAACAACTTTTTGTGCCATATTCAAGGTCAATGAATGAGCTCCAAATACTTGTATCTTAGCACCTCATGATATTTCATATAAAACATCTGGGCAGCAGACCAATACTAGCCTGGATCCATTTCATCCAAGTATTTAACTGGCACGCTTCAGTTGAGAATCTTCTTGCTCTGAACTCCCATTCTAATCAGGGAAAGAGAAGGATTTCCAGAGGGGATTCTAATGTTACATGATTTGAGTCAGCATCTGTAAGTATCTGTCTCGTCCACTGACTATCCAGCAAGCCTAAACAATTAATCGACTCTAGACACTGAACTGCGTGAGAGCTAACAACAAACAAATTCTAATTGTGAGGTTGTTGTGCTTCCATTGCCTACCTTTACAATGAGTTTCCAAGTAATTCCTTCCCTAAATGCTGATATTTCACCTCTACCCAGCCTGGAACTCTTTCAATGAGATTTTTTTTAGGCCTGACTGATAGAATTTTTTGCTTTGAATACATATATTTCGGTTTAAAATGAAGCACTTGGAAGAAATAGAGCAAAAAGACAATAAAAAGTTTCTGTAACACAAAATCAAGAATGAGAGCTCCAGTGACAGCTTAGGAGGTGCCCACCCCACACCAACTAATGGTCAGTGCACGTACAGGGAGATCCTTATGCAAATATGTTCTCTGGTTCAGACGAAAGGTTTGAACTTCAGGCCATAGACACCTATTCACTTAACAAGCATCTGTGGCAACTCCACTTAACCTGCCTTAGGTGATGGTTTTCACTAAGCCTTCAGACTGAATTCATGGGTAAGTGATGATGAAGATGAGTCTGCTGCAGGGGCTGTAAAAGCTTATGGATGGCAGCATCAGGGGAAAGAGAAGGTAGCATTTCAAAGCTATTTTTGCCAAGGTTAAGTGAAAACATGTCTATACCTCACATCCTAGACAGAAACTTACTCATCAGGCTATACAGGCAACCTTATGTTCTTTGAGACAATTGACAATAATTACATATACAAAAAATATTAACTCTAACAGGAGAAATTAAGACTCATAAGTTCACTCCAAAAACTGGTGAAAGACTGATCTAAGATGTTGAATAACATAGTTCATATCCCAATTTTGCTTAATTCAGAGATGAGATTTTAATTTAGGTCTCTTAAAACAAAACAAACATCCTAATCACTAAGATATTAGCCACTTTTGAGTACATCTCTTCGTTCTACAAAGAAAAAAGTAGAGGGACAGATGGAGGAAGGAAAAGAAAGAAGGAAGGAGGACAGAAGGGAAGAAGCAAGCAAAGAAGGAAGGACAGAAGGAAAGAAGAAAATCTCAACTTTGTTCTTCCTTAGAATTAATCTTAAAAGAGTATAATCTTCTTGCAAGGTGTAGCATAGTTGTTCTTTACGTAGATATAGTTTAAACAGAGCCTATCACAAAGGAAAAGAGCAGTACAACTCATAGCAACATTAATACAAGTCATAGGAGCAGGATCCAAAACTTAATATTTGCAGGTGTATTTGGGCAAAATACCACCTTTCATTGCCAGGAGCAACATTAGTTTCCAGATGTGTCCAAGACATCTTAGGATAAGCACTATAAATTTGCACGTGTCCATAAACCCCTGGAAAAAAACAAAAGCAGGAGTTCAAAAGTTAGGGGAAAGGAGACTTGAGAAGAACTGAACCAACTAAGTACATGGAAATATTTATATTTATTAAAGCATGGTTTTATATTTTATGAAAAGTGTAAGAACAGCACATAGCCTCCACTTGAAATAAAAAGTGAACTAGAAATAAAATAAAATGACCACCATGTGTAAAGCCAAGAAAGGGTATTGTACCATAGAAGTCTCATTAACTCAAACTAGAATTGCAGACAAAGGTATTTACCTAAAAAAAAAAAAAAAAAAGAATAAATAATAATAAAAAAAAAAATCTACCTTAAGCAAATAAATTAAGTAAAAACTCCAAGAATGAAAAATACAAAAAATTACTCAGCTACTATTTGTATTTCTGATGTCTGAATAATTCACTGTTTTGTTCTGGAAAGGGGATCCAAAGCAAGGGCAAAAAGCCAAAATATAGAACTTTTCATATAGGTGTCATTTTCCAAGAAGATTAAGTTTGAAACATGAAAAAAATTACGATTTCCTGCACTGAAATGTTTTCTTTCATTTGCTGACCTATCTAAAACCTTTCAGTATGAGTCAGTTCAAAATTTCTTCTGCAACTCTAATAGTGACATGTTGCTTCAGAGGAGTTGTGCTTTAAGTATTTGCACCTCTGTTACCACTTGGACTAATCTCCTGCCCAGACAAATTTTTCCAGGATACATGGTCCTTATCGTCCAAAAGAAGACCAAGCATTGGTAATGCAACCCTGATTATCCCACCAAGACAGGTATTCGATATAACTTCTATGATCTTGCGTTTGCTGTGGTTTAAGAGGGTAGGATCAACAGTTATGAAGTCTCATTTGATCCATGACAGAGTGCTAAACCACAGCAGTGCCTCTATCTTCTCCTCCAGCCCCTAAAATCATAGGAAGTCCATTTGCTAGCTCTTGTTATATTTGAACTCCTAAGTAATGTAGACTTAAAATACCCCTCAGAATCCATTTCCTCATCCTGCCTTCCAAACATTCTACATAGCTACTTGCTAGGTTTGTAATCACTTGATCAATGTGTGCAGTAGTTTCTCAATGTCACTATCAGAAACAAATCATGTGGGGGTTTTTGTTTCTTAATTTCTGTTGGGTTTTTTTTTCCTTTGTCCTGAATTTCTTTAATATTCTACAAATCTTGATCCAGGCAATTTGTCTTGATAGCAGTTTGAATTTCTACTATCTTTACAAAAGTTCAGCAATGAACAATGTCTTGCAATACTCAAGTATTTTTTAAAAGATATTTTAAAGCATGGAAAACAGAAAAGTTAATTTATTTCTTTAACCATAATTATGTGAGAACATGTAAAAGTTAATAGAAACCTTCATTTGTCAATCTTTGTATGGGTCCAAATGCTTGGAAATATTTAAATGTATGTATTTGAATCCATCCAGTAGCTCTTGGATTTAATTAATCTTACTTAAGTGAGGCATTTAAAAATAATGATATGAGTTTAAACATAATACTAGCCTCAAAACTTGAGGACCATTTGTTTTATCCTAAGAGAGACCAAAGATAACTGAGACCAAATGCCTCTGGCAATATTAATTTCACTCTACTCAGCAAGGTTATCTTATTTTTAATAACTTCAGTTCTGACAACCACCTTTTACAAATCTCAAATCTAGAACCAAGAAAACCCAGTGTAAGTGTGTGCAAGTCCTTTTAACTCCTCTCTAGTTTCTCATATGAAACCTCAGGAGTTGCCACCTGCTTGCTCACTTCTGTCAAATTTGGCCTAAACAAAATCTTCACAAAAAAAAAAAAAGGAATTGAGCTGGTGAAAGTTAAAAAATTTAGCTAAAAAAAATGTGTGTACCTTTGTTAGATGTTTTCCTGTATGACCTAGGCTCACAGCAGTAGATCTGGCAGTTGCCTAAGATTGGTTTGCTACGAAAAGGTGAGCACATACCAATATTCCCTGGGTGGACATTTATTTCCTCCAGACGATCACAGTAAATCCCTTCAGATGCCCGAAGAAGGATCAGAAGCTTTAAATCCTTTTCTAGGGGATGTTGAAAAGAACCTGCAATAAAGACAAAACAGCAATAACCCACCACAGAGGCATCAATAGCTTTTGTAATGTTGAAACTGGGGGGGAACTGGGGTGTCTGAATCCAAATTTAATGGTCTAAATGGCTGAACTAACATTTCCCTCCTCAGCCCATTTTTGCCTTTCTGATCCTTTACAATTTCACCAGTTCCCAGACATGAGTTGTGCAGCCAGGATGGGCAAAATGGTTTTTCAGACCAATGGAAAGATTGAGGGAAAAGATCAGGGGGAAAGAAAATGTCAAAGAAGTTTTGCTGTGTATGATGGTGCTCTTATCTTGTGGTGATAAATCTGTACAGTAAACTGTATTCCAATTTTGACTTCATTTATTTTACCAAGGGTAGTTTAGTTTCAGAAGAAAATGGCCCAGCACTAGACAGATACTAAGGAGGGAAAAGTAGGACAGTTTTTGCCCTGGAGAAATGTATGTGGAGTCCAGTAAAAGAGTTCAGCGTTCCTTTAAAATTAAAGATTAAATCAATTATGCAACAGAAAACTGCAGCAGATGTAGAACTAAAAAATACATACATATCTGTACAAAATTAGCCAGCCTGTCATGTTCTTTTAATATTTAAAAATTACTAGTTTGGAAAAGAGAGATGATTTTGTGTCCTAAAGAACATTCCTCTTTAAGAGCATTTTTTAATTAAGTGAAATCAATAAATAAATTCATTGTTCCCCATCAGTGTCTGGCTGATATCTGTGGATATTTGAATTCTCTGTACAGCTTTTAAATGGATAAAAGACAAACAGCACAAGACTTGCATGCTCCCCATCTAATATATCTCACACCAGTAAGCTCATATCTTCTCTGGGGACATGGAGGGAATTCAATCTTACAGTGTCCATCGCCCATCCAAACCATCTGTGACTTTCTTGTTTAAAGTCGCGTAAGTGTGGTTTGAACAGAAGAAAACCAGGGATTGTGTCGTAACTATATACTACCTTCACAAAGCAAAACTAGTGAAAAGCGCTTTCACCACTGACACACTAGGTTAAAAAAATATCCACCTAGAGCAGCAGAAGAGTTATGCAGACATTTGTGTCTATTTTTGTGTGCAGAGTGATTGTTTTCCTGCTTCACCGTCACAGCAAGTTGTGATCTAAAATACTCAGCCTGAGCATACCTTTCCCAATCCTCAGGTCAACCTTTACCCCCTGGGATAAAATTATTAGCTACACTGAAGACCAAAGAAAGACTCAGCAAAAATGTTTGGAGACCTTCATATTGATCTTAAAGTTATTCATAATTACCATTTCCTAATGATAATGATGTCCCCTTAAAGTGGGGGGTTATTATTAAATGTCATCATGAATTACTGTTGGTGTCATTATTGGTGTTGCTGTCTGACTCCTGGTTACAAAGCATTATTATTTTTTCTAGTTAAGTCAGTTAAAATAGCCATGTGATATATCAAATTCTCACCTCGATTTTAAAAAAATTTCTAAGTAGGTTTCCACATTTAGCAATCACAGACAAATGCTTGGAAATGTGAATTCTAAAGGTTTGAACTGGAAGTTATCACTCCTTTAAAAGTCTACATTTAGCTAAAATTAATGATTTTTAATCTGAAAAAGCATGACAATAGGTTAAGGAAGTTTACCCTTGTTAAAGAAAAAAAACCACACAAACCAAAAATATAATCAGTGTGAAGCAAAGACATTATAATAAAACTATTTGTAATAGCTCATCACCATATTAAAATCTTAGAAAAGAAAGAAAAAGATAGGATGGTAATGTTCACAGAAATGCTTCAGTGGCTGCAAAGTGTAAATGGTATATGACACAACAAAAGACAAGATATCTATAAGCAGAAAATTTAGATTTGTTTTAAGTGTATTTAGGAACAAAATAATCTTAATACTTCCTTATTTCCATTAATAGTTCCATAGCTTTAAATCACCGGTATATAAAACTGCATGCAAGTGCTAAGGTTGAGTTGGTCCAGAAAACAGATGGACTATCAAGGTGGACTTTTCAGTAAGTTTGTGATCACTTACGATGTCTCAGAGTACTTGAAGAAAGCTAACATTGTGCCAGTATTTCAAACAAAGATAAAAGTAAAAGCCCCAGGTAATTACAGGCCTGTCAACTTGACACTGATTCTAGGGGAAAAATAAATAAAAACATAATGTCCAACTCTGAAATCAATTAATAAATCATTAAAGGTGGATGATATAATTAATGCCAATCAACCTGGTTTTATAGAAAAAGGTCCTGTGAAACTTCCTTGTTATCATCTCCTAATGAGATTACAGGTTTAGTTGATAAAGATAATGGCTTTGATATAATTGGCTTCTTCAAGGCGCTTGAATTAGTAGCAAAAAACTTTCTGATTAACAAACTACACCAGTACAACACGAACATGGCACACATTAATTTACAGGCTGACTGACTAGAATAGGGCATTGGCTTAGAAAAGTCTGGTCTTGCAAGCCTTGTGGTATGCAATGTTTTATCAATGACCCAGAGGAGTGTGAAGATACTGAAAGCAAGCAGATAAACTAAAAGGAGGGGGAAAAAAAAAGAGATGGCGCAGCAAAGTCAGCAATAATTTGGAATTGACGAATTATTAGGAAAGGAAGTGAAGAATGTTCAAAATATAAGATAGCAAGCAGGTCTTGAAAAGGTGATGCTCTGTCTATGAATGGATGGAGATCAAAGGAAAACAAAGGGAAAAGCTAAGTAATGTCTGAGATACGCACTTTGGTTTAGTCTAAATACAGCCCTACAGAATGGCTCATGAAAATGAAGCTATGGAATAGGCAGCTACCTCAGCTTACTCACAGGGAAATCTAAAATAGTGCACGCAAGTCACTGGGGCTGAATAAGTTTCATCACCTTACAAAGTAATATGAAATCACAGCTCTTGTAATAAGTAGTTTTATTAAAACTACCAAGGTGCCATAAGCACTGGAATCATAATCTCTGCAACACATATGTGAAGGATCTGGGCTTTAAGTGTCTGTCTTTGAACTCTGGATGTGAAAACCTCAAGTTACTTACCCCACTTTATTGTGGTGAACAAGTTCTACATATGATTACATCAATTGTCGAATTACCTATGCTGCATGAGATGCACAGAAATGGTTCCCACTTCATACTCCTACTACAACTGGAAGGCTTACCAATTTGATGAGCAAACTGGTTGATCATAAGGTACAATAATAAGGCACTGCTGGCAAAGAACAAGAAAAAACTAATTGCAACCAGAAGCTGGCAGAAGTGTCTGGTGAGGTGTACAGAAAAAGTCAGGAGGGACTTCAGAGAGCATATGCAGAAAACAGGCAGGGTTTCCTCAAACACATGTTCTTCTAGTTGGAAGTTTTATCTGCAATTTGAAGGCTTTTCTCATCTGTCCAGATATAATTCATATCTGCCAGCCTGAGCAGTGTTTTGTCCACTCTGGATGTCTCAGGTATTCCTTCAGTGCAGACACAGGTCAATCTGCTGGTGCGTACGCAACAGCTGCACAACTTCCTACAAGCTGGGCTTTCTGCACAGGCACTGCACGGTCAGCTTGATGTGTTCACTGTCTGTCAGATGGTAGACATCACATTAGCTGGCCTCACTGCAGGTGTGTGACCTTCTACAAGGGGTATCTAAAGCTGATGTTCTTCCAGGGAGTGCTGGCAGCACAACGCATGTACTATACAGTGCAAAAAAAACCCTCCATATATATAATAATCTTATGCATAAGAAACAACCTATTCTGTTAATAAAGTAATCACTGATTACGTACTTTCCTGAAGAAGTGTGAGATCCAGCTGCCTTGACTGCAACAGAGATCTATTAGCACAGTGGTTACAGCTGGTTCATAAACCTTCAACAGGCCTAACCTCTGGAGAGGATAAAACCCTACTATGCAACTATACGGAGGGAAAAAGAGTGAACAGAGAGTAAGGTGTGGTTTTTTTATCCAGATTTTTACTTATTCTGGACTGCAGCCTGGATCTAGTTTGCTGTTGAGTTTCAAAAGCATTTTCCATTGTTTTCATATTTCAGTTTTATTCCAGATGTTCTTCCCAATAGACTTTTGTTGTGGGTTTTTTTTTTTCTTTTTCCATAGCAAAACTCATACAATTCTTTCCTAGAATAGTGGTTGTTTCCTCCCTTCTAGCCTTTTCTTTCTTTACAACATAACACTCTGCAACAGCTGTTGTATATAAGAGCAAGGAAATCTGCGATAAGATCTTCTCCCTTCCATCGGCAAATAGACTTTGCTAAATATCTTGGTGTAACCAAGTCCAGTATCAGCTCTGTATTTCCTGAATCCAAAACTTCTTGGACTCTAGCTACTCAGCCATTTTGAAAACTGTAGCGTATTGTCACCAGAAAGCTTGAAGACTTTATTCACGGTCAATACACAGCTGGATAGTCACCTAGCATGGGTTCTCTTTCCCAAGCTCTTCCTTCGGGTATCCAGACTTCACTCTGCAAAGAAGCCTGTAAAAGCAGCCTGTAAACAAGGAGACATCTCATGGGTTGCCTCTTAGATCTGGTGCTGCCAAACAGGCAGAAGAGATGAGAGACAGGCAACTGTGGAGTAGGAACCAGCAGCCAGAAGTGAGATGAATGTCCAAGGAGACACATAGGATACAATTCAGCTGCCTAAATTTAGATGTCTAATCCCACCTGAGAGCCCTGGTGCCCTCCAAATCCACTATGTGAGGTTAGCAGATACAAGACAGAGCAGTTCAATGGTAGGACAGTGGCTTTTTAAACAGAAAGTGGAGGCCAGGTTGGACACCAGAGGATGCCCAAAGTGATACAAAATCCTTGTAGTGAGGCAACTGAACTGTGTTTCCAGGGAGATTCATATACCCACATTTAGGTTTCTTAATGCAGATATTTCCATGTTCTATGGCTATCTGAGCCAACAAAGATCAGACAATACAGCACAGACTGTAATTTGTGCTGGATACCTGTACTGCCTAGTCCGATTGACTGAAGCTGCTCCATTGCCTATATTGACTAGATCTCTACTGAAACAGCCAGCTCACATGCTGATGTCCACACGTTATGCTTAAATTCAAGTCCCTTAAACATGTGAACCAAATCCCTTTCCTAGATGGTACAATCAGTTAAAAGAAACCAAGTGGCTTGGAAAGGGTAAAAATCAAACAGACTGAGGCCAAGAGATTAATTGGAGGGCATGCAGATGGTGCAATGAACTTTTCAAACCACTTTTTCTGTGATCAGGGATAAGAAATTGCTCTCAATACATCAACAGTATTCCAGCTTCATACAAGCTGAATAGCTGTGCAGGGATGCTATGTGACTGCAAGATAGGAATCAGCTGACAGCTGAAGAAGATGGGACCCACAAAACAGGTACTGGAGAAGCTGGAAAAGGCAGTTAATTGGAAACTCACTTGTGTGCTAATTGCCATTATAACACTGAGCATTAACCATCACTAACACACGGCCGTTTCATGAGGTACAGTGATTTACCCTTTGAGAAGTCAATATGGGGGTTCTTACTAGTACTGCAAAGAAGGCGAGTGAATGTAGTAGAGTGCTTACCACAAGCAAGAGACGAGACATAAAAAATGTCTGGGGTTTCATCTCCAGACAATCAAGCATGAGCTAATGATGACCTTAGGCTTCTTGCCTCAACTGAGTGAAATGACTGACAAGGAGCCATCATGAGATTTGCGAAAAAATAATGTGACAAGTTGAGACTAAAAAGAGAAATCCTATCTGGATAATGACTTGGCTAGTTCTACTATAAAAAGCAAAAATAGCCTGCCAGCAAAGAGCAGCTGAGTACAGTGGAGTTCGGGATGAGTCCAGCGGATTAATTCATGCAAAACAAACTTCAGCATTTTCTGCAGCCTTATCAGGAGTTGAGGGCTTTGTTCAGCAGTGGAACAGAGCACTTTCTGCACATTTCTTTTAATGCTGATGTTTGGGTTAAAATGAATGGAATGGCCCTAGTGGAGAACTGAAAAAAAAATGCTATGTTGAGCCTAACATTTCTTTTCTTATTATGACACAGGTGTGCTAACAATATTTAGCAAATTGCTTAATCTCTCTGAACCTCAAACTCTCTTTCTATACACTGGAAAAATACATAATTTTTTTACAGCATGGTAATGCAGGGAGGTAGAAATAAATGATGTTTCTAAAAATGTTATTGCAAATACCATCAAAAAAGAAACATTGAAAGTTTAATTGAAAAAAGCAGCTCTTTACCTGGGAGTGACTACTACAGAAGAAGTAATCAGAAAGTCTCCCCGGGTCCAACAACACTGAAGGCCTGGGAGCACCCAGAGAAATTATTGTGGGGATAGATCCACACATTTTACTTCTGGGTTGTCCAAGGGCTCTGACAGAGTTCTTGCAACCCTTTACATCTCTTTAATTATCTCACATCTCTCAGTCATTCTCTTGATCATAATTCACACTGGATTGTGATCATACATTGAAGAGGAAAGTGCTGACAGACCGTGCAGGATCAAAGGTGTCCCAAGAATCCTGATCTTCCAACAATCACTGTATTTCTCATCCTAGTTTCCCTGCAAATCACTGTTTTAATAAAATTAGATTATTGTTGTCATTTCATAAACTCCAATTTTTCACTTGTTTTTTTTTTATTTGTTACATGTTTCTCATACTCATAGTTACATATACCCAGTTCCTGTATACTTATAGTCTTGTTTTAACCATCTGACTTTGCTTTTTCCCTGCAGATAAGATGCCAAGTGCTCTAAAGGACATATTTTTTTCTAGAAATGATCATTGTTCTCTAGCAGTTTAAGTGAACAAAACATTAAGTCTCTACCAGAGAGTCTTTGGCCCAGGCCACCGAACTGGAAGCAACGCCACATGACCAGAGATCGCTATGCAGAAAACAGGGCATGTAGAAATTACACAACAAGGAGGACCTGGGGATTTGGCTCACATGATGTCAACCTCAGATCCTGCTCAGGCAATGTTGAATACTGATGTCCACATGTATTAAATCTGTTTACTAAACTGTCTCATTATCTATTTTGTGTCAGGATTTCTTTAGGGTGTGGTAGAATTGGACAGATGGGCTTCAAAACCTTCCTTTAGGCACAGAACAGTCAGGATTGGACAGATGGGCTCCAAGAAGTTACCTTTAGGCCTCGAACACATGGGAAAAGAAAGAGGAAGGGAAAAAAAAAAAAGAAGCATACACTCCTGGTTTTACAGGCAAGCATAGAAACCAGTATAAGATGCGGGAAAATTGCAGAGTCTCTACCCACCGATGATCTCACAGCTGCAACAAGAGCAAAGATAGCTCTCCAGAAGATGCTGGACTGTGGTTCAACAGCTGCAAATACCTGTTTGGCTTTTAATATCATTACTACTGACAGATGTGCTGGAGGGGAGTTTGTGCAGTAAAGAAGTGCCTCAATGTTTTTTTAATAAGTGTTTTTTGCAATGAACACATGCTTTTCCTTAAAACCAATATGAAACCATATTTAAACTACAAAAGAGTGTAAGCAAGAAATGACTGAGACTCTTTTAAGTATATATATATATATATTAACCTCCTAGATTAGGCTTTCAAACCTCTTTTTCCAAAGAAAAACACAAGACTGCAAAATAACTCTTTTGGCCAGTACTGTATTAACTAAACAGTCCCTTGAGATTAACCACAAACAAATATTGGAGCAGACTTCCTCAGGAGGTGATTACACAAACAAATTCTCTTTTTAAAGTTCATGAAACCAATCTTGAGAAAGGTCAAGCAGTGATCAACAATGTGATCCCAGTGTCCTAAGGATTCCTGTAAGTAAATACAATGCCTGGCTTTAGGAACCTTGATATTTAAAAAGAATTATGTGGGTAATTACTTGTGGGTGGAAAAACACTGATCCTGTCCATTGCAAATAATGTGGAACAGCCCCAGTGACATTGGGGACTCTGAAAGCACTAGAAGTAGGGGCAAGGTGGTACCTCCCTTTAAGTCCTGGTGCTCACCTGTAGAGGATGAGAGGAACAAATGTACTGAATCCAGTTGTGCCAATTTTATGCCACAGCAGGACTTCCAGGCACTCTGGGGATTCTCCATGACTCTGTTTATGTTGGGTTTAAATATTTCTGTGTCACCTAGAAAGTGCCTTCCTAATTCCCACAGACACCAGGCACTGCCTGAACACTAAGGTAGATCCTGCCCTGAGGAATTACTGTCTCATAAAGCAACCCCACATGACGTAGGGAGGACTTTTACACATATCCGATAAAATCTCAGCCACGATGAAATCAGGAGTATCTCCATTAGCTTCAGTGAAGACAACAGTATTTGTAATATGTTGCTATTAAATGAAAAGGTAATGAGCTCCAGTGGATAATCATTGTCCTTAATGGGGATTCTGGGCGTCCACGTTGCAGATGGCCAGATAGTCATGGGGCATTGCAGTGGCCAGCATGTTTATAGTAACACTGTGCAGTCTTTCTTCCCACTTCCTCTATCAAGAGCAGAAATAAACACCAGGCATCCAGACCCCAGGCTGCTCACTTACCAACTCTCAGCATACCCCCCAGCACCACAATGCAGGCTGCGCTCAGGACGTTGCTGGAGTTGCTGGGGAACTCGAGAGTCCCCAGAATGTAAAGGCCTCTCAGAGTGGGAAGAGCCATATCCACCAGGATGGTCCGATCTGCGAAACAAAGCAGAGGGTTGTTTATAATGATGGCAGCCTACCAACGCTGCTTGCCAAAAAGTGTGGCATGGAGGTGAAGAACGTTAGCTTTGCTTGAGTTTTGCTTTATTTAGATTATTTTTTGCTTAGAACTACTGGAGCAGGGCGTGTGTGTTTGTGCAGCATCCATAACCAGAACTTCATCTAAAGCTGGGGCTTGACAGGGTGGCTGTAATCTGACAAATTAATAACTCCGTATTTACAATTATACTGTTGCATGCTTAAGTCTCATCAAATGTGGCTTGAACCTTTAAGAATGCATGTGAAGGGCAGCAAGTCAGAGACATGTTCGTCTTGCTAGTTGAACTTGGCTCTGTTTATGAAAGTAAATCTTGATCACCCAATGCAATGAACAAGGACTAAGCTAAGCTGTGTCCAGACATCATTTTTCCCTTATGACAATGAAGAGAACAGGATCGATGGAAGTGAAAAAATCCAACAGTGTCAAATAGGTGCTTCACAGCACAAAGAGCCTGCAGGTCCCCACCTTGTTAACAGCAGTGATCAGGGTGACAAGCTGAAGCCACACACCATAACCTGAGTCCAGTAACACCCTGTCACTGCTTTTCCTTCCCTGCAATTTGGCTTTACTCTCAGGTTTTGGGTATAAAAGCCCACCTCTTCCCCACCAAGAGGAAAGCTTTGCTTACACCAGCACAATCTGCGGGAAGCCAGACTTCTTCAATTCTGTATTCACAGGACTACTCATTCCCTACTAAAAATTTGGTTAAGAGTGACCAAGGAAAACTCCATGCCCTTAGGTACTTCAGGACAAAACAAGGAGCATATTTTTATATTGCAGAATAGAGTGGGGACTGTTGTTGACTGAGCACAACACCAGCATCACAGCTGCCTCCTAAAGCTGCAAGTCTACAGCCTGTGAACCTTTTAAATGCCACTTAAGCTTTCCAAGTAGGACATGAAGAAAGATGGAAATGGTGTATCGTTTAAAGGTAGCCCACCGCACAGAGGTGAATTCCAGCCTCAGGGCCCATCTAATGCTCTTTGATGCCACTAGGAGCTTTTTGGTTGATTGCACTGGAAAATGGCTCAGGCTCTTAATTTGTGATTTCCATCTCCTTTCATTATTGACAAGACTAAGTTTCCAGGTATAGTAGTACACCTCTGAGTCAGTGTATGTCCCTGGAAGAAGGAAAAGCAAGGTATTTCCTTAACAAAGTGTTCAATAAGATGATCTAATTTTGACTTCCATAGAAATAGCTGTGACTTCCATAGAAATATCTTGCAGAAAATAAGTCTTCAACATAATGACAACTGCCAAATTCTGCCCAGAGATTTGCTGTGACTTTCATTGATCTCATATGCTTTTATTGTGAGGCACAGACATACAAAACCGGAGAGATTAAGGCACACACATATTTTCTAATGGATTCTGACAGAGTGGTGAGAATGGGCCCCTATAAAGAGTTTAGGTGTGGAACACAGGAAGATCCATGAAGTGTCTTGGGAAGTGGATTAGCTACCTCACAGGTTTTCTTCTGCCTGTAGCCATTAGCAACTGCTTTGGATGAAGACACAAATGACCACGCAATGTGTAACACAGGCAAAGTCCTTTCCCCAAAACATGTGGAGAGGGACTAATCTAAACCATTTGGCACAAAGGTTTAAGAATTTTTCCAAACCCTGTTTGCAGGAAACATAACCAACCCCCCCCCCCCTCAAAATACACTCAGAAGCAGACTGAAAAAAAACCAAACACAAGCAGTAGACTGTCTTTAATTTCCCAGGTTTTTTACTTATTGGTTTTGCAACCCCGAAGTTTCACAGCTTCAAGGGAAAGAAAATTTCTGCATGTAATGGGGTCTTGGATCTGCTTGCATATTTGTTTTTTCTTTTCTACATACATGTTCCTACTTTATCCTTGTAACTCAATCATCCCACCTCTTCCTTTCCCAGATTTTTCGTCTTTCTCTCAGGACATCAGCAAGGGACACCTTGAAAGCCCAGGACCTCCATTCTCAAGGGCTACTGCAAGAACTGCAGCAACCCATGGTTACTCTGAGCACCTCATCTCAAAAGAAATTCCTGCATCATTGGGCTGAAGCATCTTTAAAGAATGCAAGGTTTTCACAGCATACAGATGTAATAAGTCTCTACAGAACAAGTGCAATCTTTTTTTCCCCTAAATCTCACACTGTTAGCACTTGATACATTTTTACAGGCATGAAGAAACTCCTGCCTATAATCTCTTTACAGGATGGGTACAGTCCTCTACCCTGCAGAGCTGAGAAGAGAAGGCACAGTATGTGAGGATATGAAACAGGGAAGAAAATAAGGGGTAAGATGTGAAAATGATCTCTCTCAGAGAGAAGGGGAATCTAGTTTGTGAAATCACAGCTCAAGAATGTGGCAAAAAAATGCAGTTGACAAAGGCCATAAGTATATTCATCAAACACAGACTGAAACATTTTTGCAAGGAAAAGAAGTGCTCCTAGGCATACCATTTATATGTCAAGTTTCAGTCTAGAACAGATATTTTTGCTGAGTTGCACATCTTTCTAAAAAAAAGGTTTTACAAAGTAAATGCTGACTGCTCTGTAACTGTAGCATCATGTATGTGAGCCTTGAAACACAGGAGTGAGAAATTCCCCCACTCAGAGATATCTCTGCAAAACTATAGTTTCCTTAGTCTAAAATAACAGCACTCTGGGGTGAGATGTTTGGGGTGTGAAGTCCTTGCAGGGTGAAATGTTGCTTTGTAAAAACAACAGAACACTCCTTTGAGGAAGAAAAAGTCCTTCCACACTTGAGGAGAAAAGCAAACAAATTCAAAGGAGACTTCCTTCCACAGTCCTTAGAGAATACACTCATTTACGTAGTAGAGGGAGATGATGACTAAGTGGTTAAAAACATAAACTTTAGGTCACTGAGCTCAAGTGGTTTACCTTCAGGGAAAGATAAACCGAAGGTGGTTTTCTCCCATGAAGACATTCATATAATGGCAGGCAATCACTTTCAGGAAACCATAGTTTGAGCCTGAAAACAGTGTTCTGTTTCGTTATACATACACTTTATTCAGACAAAAGTTCACAGGTATGCCACAATCTTAATGTTCAGATGTACGATACTGAGAAGTCGCTAATGACTCAAGCAATGACATAAAATGCCTTTGATCAACCGCATCGCTGTATAAAACACCATAGCATACTATTGAATGGAAATCAGGCACAACAGAAGAGCTATTATATGAGATACAGTACTGCAGCATTCATCTCTTCAAACAGAAAAAGTTCAAAGAAAATCAAAATCAGAAAATGAATAACAGAGTGAATTTCACCACTGGAAAAAAAGACCAAAAAAAAAAAAAAAAAAAAGAAGAGAGAAATTGCCAGAGGCTACATGATATCATATCAATACCCTTCAAAACAGCATTCCATTGCCTGGAATTATAACACATTCTCTTTCCATCCAGAGCGTGCTGTATCAGGAGTGTGTCATACAGAAAACCATAAACCAAAGCCCTGAAAATCCGAGGGCTTGAGAAGTTAATGCCACTGCTGGCTGCCAGAATAGCATGACTAAACTCATCCAGCTTGTTTTTCAAGGTGGTGTGACTGCTGAAGCCTGATGCATATGAGAGGTCCTTGTGGGATGGCTGTGGCTCTGGAGGATGAACCTCCAGAGATAAAAGCACAAGTAGTTGCAGCCTCAGCTAAAGATTTACAGCTGGGGCTGGAAGAGGCTTGTATCTGCTAGGGAGACAGACAATGAGGGGGCTTGTAACACACCAACACTTAAAAGTCACTTTAACATGAAGAATCCATCTCTGTCACAAGTGAAATTCATCCTTGTACAAAGAAGTTATTAACTCCTGAAGACTCACCCATGCTTTAAAAACAAGGCAAAAAAAGAATAACTTAGTACACAACTCCAGTTTTCCAGCCCTCCAAAAAGCAGCCTCTAGATGTCAAGCAGGCACCAAGCAGCAACACAAAAACCTGGGGTTTAATATGAACATTTTGCTAATAGAGGTGTTTTCTAGCTTTTCAAACTTTCCTGAGTTTGGCCCACGAGGCAGCCCTAGGGCTGCAATTTCTTTATTTCGTTAAATAAGCAAACTGAAGCCTTCATTAGCTAAATTTGGGCAGTGCCCTAGTTTTCAATGAACTCTGGGAATCCATATTCATTCAGAGATCTCAACAGTGTCAGGTCCGGACCAAATCTTCCCCTGCACTCCTTCACACTAGAAATGAACACTAACCATCTATAATTTGTTTTTATAAGACTGTAAAAATGTACTCTGGGGGTTGAAAGGACCGACCCGGTAATGTAGAGCATACCAGAAGTAGCCCCATGGCTTGGCTTCCAACCTGAAAATCAGTATGGATGGCTCCCAGAAGGGAATTATAACTAAAAGACAGTGAAGAGTGAGACACAGCTGCATCTTGCCAGGAGTGAACTGCAAAAACTTATTTTGGTGTGTACAGCAGCACAAAAGTTTGGGTGGTTTGAAGAACGTTTGTTTTCACAAGAACAGACTCTCACTTTTCTGTAGCCATCTGGATCCATTCTGAGTTTAGCAGGATATGCACAAGCTAGTGGAAATGGGAAGGGAAACATTCATAAAATGCTACAATTAAACATAAATTTAAAAATTGTCAATTTCACTTTAGATTTTGGTTCCAAGCAAGGGGTTGACTTTCTTGTAACTGGAAACTCATATACACATTTGTGGCAGCAAAGTGAAGTATGACAGATGGACAGAAAATTCATCTTGCCTAAGCACATTTGAGGTGCCTTCATTTGAGCAACAAACCCAGTGGCCTTATCACACCAATGCTGACAATGACTCCAATTTCAAACCCTGCACTCTGTTGACTCCCACTGCCAGTAAGTGTTTTAACGCATCCAAGCCAGTAAGAATGAAGAGGGAGAGTAAAAAGAAAGCAGAGGGAGGATGATCAGAGAAGACGGGCATGCAAAAGAGCAGTTCTCTCTAAATATATATTGGGTGATAGACAGCTTGTGTTTACATTTCTGTTCATGTTCTTGGGCTAAAACTGAAGAATTCCAGAAAGGCACTGGAGAGAAGAACAGTGCAGTTTCTGCACACCAACTAAAGACATATATCTACTCTGATGATGGGAGCTTCCGACAGGAAGACAGTCACACAGTATGGCTCTCCACTGGTCCTAGCAGGCAATGCATTTTTGCTTATCGTTTGCCTCTTTCCTTTTCATCCATTAGTTTTTTTGGTTTTTAACAAAAGTTCAAAAAGCATCTGAAGAGAAGAGACAATTTTATTGTACACTGTAGAGCACCTTGCTTTAAGCAGCTGAACACAGTAATTCAGAACCGGGAACTCACAGGGTCTTATCCTGCTGCTCAGGTACCAACTTGTGTTCTGGTTTTGGACAACCTTTATTGTCCTGGCCCCTCACTTCCTGACAGGCAGAGAACATTCCTGTCCATGGTAAAACAACAGATTATGTCTAAGGGGGCAATCCTTATCCTGTTGCCTCCCAACCAGTTGGTACCAGTATGCTAGAGAGAACTGCCATCCTACCCCGCGGCACAGTGCAGACATTCCCCAGTTAAGCTGACCAAACCAGCACTGCTCTAAATTTGTGAGATGCTAGTTCTGACCCCAAAGGCTGTGTGGTCATGCCGCACAGCGCCAGGCCTGAGCTAATGAGCTTTGGCTCTCATGAGAGCTAATTAGTTCTGGTATACCAGCATGCTGATGCGGCAGTATTGTTTCCAGTCCTAGAACTAGATCAGTTGGGCTGGGCTGTGGGCAGCAATGTGCAATGCTTCAGGCACACCTTAGCCATGAAGAGCCTTGGTATGTGACAAAGGCCATGGTCAACATCTCATGTGGCAGCTAAAATGAGTTATTTTATCAAGAGGTTTACACTCACCTTTGCAGGAACCACAGAGTTTTATTCATAGGTAGGTTTGCAACGCACCAAAGGATCATCACAACCTCAGCATCCAGCCTCCACTCTCTTAATCTAATCTAAACAACAGAACTCCAAATCCTTAGCCAAACCTTTCTATTCATTTATTTTTTATTTTCTGCTTCTGTGTAAATTGTGATTTACCTCCTGTGGCCATCTGATCACACCCCACATAATTAACTCGCTATGAGTGCAGGGCCCTTAGACACCAGTGGCACTTCTGTGCCTCTTCATATCTGCATCTGACACCTGATTTTAAAGACTGAAATTACCTGGTCTTATGACAGTCACGGTCTGATATTGGTGAACTGGTTATAATGTGATACACAAGAAGTTGAAACAGATGATCTGGTGGTGTCTCTGGCCATGTTCTCAGAGAACTATGGAGGACAAAATGCACAATGGCGTGCAAAGTCCAACCATGGCAAGAAGATCTATAAGAGAGCAAAGCACATGGGAAATGCCCCACCGTGTAATGCCTGCATAAGGGGTCAGATATAATGAAGGTGAAAGTGGAGTGGGAACCAGGGAGTCCAGGACAGAAAGGACACTGTCTGTGTTTCTGAATGGCAAGCAGGTGTATGTTCAACATGAAGTACCAGTGGTGCGGCTGGAGTAATGTTGTTGGAAGAGGTAAGCAAGCCCAGCATTTTGGGTGTTACTTCTGGACTTTGGAGATGGAGGGTCAATCCCCTGGTCTCGTACAGCTTCCCACTGACGAGACCTTTACATGGACGTTAGTGTTGCTTATACTGTCAAGGGAGACAGAAGCAGACCTTCACATCAGGGTTCAGAGGACATACATTAACTGCAAGCTAGGTAGGTTCATATCTCAGGTGCTGCTTAATCTGCTCTGGAGAAATGAGGTTCAGGCCTCAATTTATGGTACCTGAACTGAGCTGTCTGATTGGAGCTAGGTGTCTAAGCTCCCACCATAATAAATTCATTTAGATATTCAGTACTATCTGAAATACCTTTGGATATTTGAGACCTCACACAGGACAGGCAAATATGACATTGGGCCACCTGTGACCGTCTAGGGTTTCACCTGGCTAGGCAGGATGCTCCTGGAGTGCTTCAATCAACACAACGTATTTTCCTATAATGAAGTGACTTGAGTCCTGGAGTCCACATAATACCATCGGTGAAGAGCAATTCAGTTCACATTAGATACCTACATTCGGCCAGCTCAGCAACCCTTCTATCTCTACTAACTGTAACGCCAAGGAAGAGGTTAAGATGCCTAAACCTATGTGCTTACTGTTATGTTAGATGTACATAGGACACAGGACCTACAGGAGCAAAGCAAACCCTTGAAGGGACATTTCTGTGCCTTCTCTGGCCTCTGAACTTACTAACCCTTAACCACATTTATGCATTACAGCTAGAAAGATGGGGGAATTGAAAAAAAAATCCACATTGTGCTTGTTTGACAGGAAAGAGGGATCTAATGAGAAAATGCAAATCTTCAGCTATATGCAAGTTCCCCAAAAGAAGTGAAGAAAAGCATTGCTTCAAACAATATAGATTTTTTTTCACATTTATCAGAAAACTGAAGGTTAAATTAAATATTCTTTGAAGGTTAAACGTATTTTTAATTTAACCTGAATTTATATATATATATATATATATATATAAAGATGTAATGACACAGGACAGAGAAGCTCTAACCATGGCTGAGGCTCCATGCCCAAATGTCATACTAAGCAACAGAAACTTCCTTCCACAAAGACTTCATAACCCAAAAAACTCGTGAAAGAGGAAGAGACATGGAGCAGTGGTATCCCCTTTTTCAGAACTGGAGCTGTGATGGATAGAGACACTTACCTGGTTTCAAACAAATGAGAAGGAGCCAACACCAAGTCCTAGAGTATGTCAGATACATAGCACTCAGTATTCATAGGGCCATACAATAACTATGTCTGGAAGGGACCTTAGGACCTCATCTAGTCCAACTTCCTGATCAGGGCAGGGTCAGCTGTTATATAAAATGGTTCTCCCAAGTTTTTTCCACCAGATTTCATTGCAAGTAGCCTAATATATTTGTTAGAATTCAGAAGGTTGCTCATGCCAAGAGGTTGTAAGCTGAGCTGGGATTTAAATGTAACTCGTCTGATGTTGAAATACAGGCGTAGGCTAAAACGTCTCGGAGGCATCCACGGCAAATGGCTTGAGAGATTGTCATTGACAGTGGGAACCACGACAGGAATGTGGAAGGTGGTACAATTGTGGAAGTGTAAAACATGCTCCCCACATAAAACGCAGAGAGGTGGATCAAGAGATGACCTCTTTGTGAGCTGTGATGCTGGGTCTTGCAAATTCTCTGCTCCTGAAATAAAGTCCCTGCATATACTTAAGCTTAAATATCAGTATGAGTAAGTGTCTGTGGTTTTTTGTGTGTGTAAATGGAAAAGAACGGTTTGTTCTCTTCCAAAAATCACACTTTTGTACTGCAGCTGAGATTTCAATGTGATGAGGAACAAATGTGGTGTCCTGCACACACTAGAATGGACACCAGTGCCAAGGATCCCATGTTGCAACACAGATGCATATCCTAATGTAGACAGACCCTGGCACTCCTACAGAAATTAAACACCTTTCTTTCCTTACTTACTAGGTAAGATGATGACGTCTTCCCCAGGGCCTGGGACGCTGCAGTTGAATCCACCCCAGCCTTTATCCACATCATTCCATGTCTCTGGGTGTGACCATTTCAAGAGAGCATCAGAAGGAACTACAAAACAGGACATACAAAGACAGAATTATCATTTTCAGTAGCTGGAAGAATTACCATTTCTTTGATAGTCAAGCATCTGTGACATTAACATCCTCTTTTTGTCCCTGATTAAGCAACACTAACTGCTCTTTGTTATCTTCCATGCTTAAAGGAAGCTGCCTAATGGGAAAACAGATCTCTCCCAAGACCATGTTTTCAGAGTTAAAGGGCAGGGAGATAACTAAAAAAACAGATTCAAATTCTTTGGAACCCATCAAAAGCAAAGCAAATCTTGATGTTTGTCATACTTAGCGTATGTTACGCCTTGTAAATATGCTTCACAAGCAACTGCTTCATTATTTTTATTTATGCCATCCAAAGCTCTGAACACTTTGAACACAAAATTAAGATGAACAAATGGAAATAAAAGCCAGTCACCTGTGCTTGATGGCGAAACCAGCTGACCAAAATGATAACTAACGCCACCAGAAAGTGCCAGCTCTTCTCATGTATTTTTTTTCTCCCCAGCATTCTAGAAAGCAGATTGAATTCCCAAAGTATGGGAATTTCCATAGTTTCCCAAAATATGAAAGATTTTTAAAAAATGAGTGATCAGCCCTTACAAGCTTGTTAGCCTTCAGAAAAGCAGGAGTCTTCCCACTGCAGGTGTAATTGAGACCTGTCATGGAAAAGCAGCTTGGCTGAGACACATGGCAACTCCTGCTCATTCCCCAAAGATTTATTTTTCAGCTCAACACAAAATGAAACTTCTGAGCCTTAGCGTCAGGAAGAAATTAAGTTCACAAAATGTAGGTGCTTAGCTTGCATTTGTATTTTAGACAGCTAACAAAGCAGTCTTCATAAATTAATTCCCTAAGTTTGTTCTGCCATCAAGAGAAGAAGAAAAGCCTTCAAAGGGAAATCCTGTAGATTAAGATCTGTACGGCCTACACGAATGCAGGCAGGGCCTCCCTCTGGAGGCCTCTACAAGCACCTATTTCTGTCCTACCACTCTAAAGGAAATTCTAGCTTTTGTTGTTGTTCTTGAAGGGGGCTTCATTAAGTATGGACAACACAGGAGCAAGCTCATGCCTAAGCATGGGGGGCTAGACCCAGCTTGGTAACGCTGTGGAGTAGAAAACCCCTCTGTTGCCAGCACAGGGAAACACAGAGAAATTAAACCCAGGTGGAGATTCTTAAGGCTGAGTCTGTCTTTCCATTACTTGTTTGTTCAGGCAGAAACATTCTTCAAAAAGGTCTCTAAACCCTATTGCCACATAAATGGTTGTTGTTGTTAATACAGAGCAAGGCAGCTATGCAACTAAGACCAGACTTCGGAGGTGTCCCCATCTTTGGTGTATTTTTCGGACTGACTTGACATGTAACTGTGCAGTAATGTCAGACTATTACACTAAGTTCACCATGGAGCACTAAAATACACTGTAGTCTTACATTCTCCATGACCTTTCTGATCTGCTATGGTATTTCTTAGCAAATGTTTATAGTCTTTTATACTGTGGAATCACACATTTATCTTGAGCAATGGTAGATATGGCTCAATGAAATGCTTAAACGAATGCCAAGAATCCCTTTTGGGTTGATAGATGTATAAAATATTGAAGTGAAAAATAGCAATTCATTTCTGAATAAGTAGTAAAAGAGAAATGCTGTGACTCCCAGACCAAGCCTTTCAGAGATAGACTGTCACACACCTGGGGTAGGTGAAGCCGAGCTTTCCTTCTCTTTCAGTGTGACCTGAATTAAGTCAGCTCCTGTGACTGAAGACAGAGAATTTTAGGGACTTAAATGAAGGCCTTGCAAATTAACACCAAAAAGATCATAGCAAATCAATTGCTACACATGAATGTCTAACAACATTTTACATCTCTAACAAACATATTTTTTTGAACAGCAACTATACATGGAGTTTAAGCATTTTTGTCTTTTTTGTACTTTGAGAAAGTATTAAACAAACACATTTTAATTTACAGATATGAAGGGTCTCAAGACAACTCATTAGAAACAGCTAAAAGAAAACATTCAACAATCAGAAATTCTAGGCTGGAACACAAATCTCATTTAACCTACTATAAATCCACAGCAGTTCCACTAACACAAATGATATCACACCATTGAATGCATAATGTATTAACTGGCTCAAACCACAAATTACAGCTTTTGTTTTGTAGTTTGGTTTTGATTTTTTTTTTCCCTCCCCAAATCTGGTATCTGAAAGAGATGCTTTAATTAGTCAGACTTTATAGACTGAAGACAGGGACCCTGTGTTCTCTAATGTGAAAAGAGGTCAGAAGCAATTATCACAGTTGTAACCTTTGTGCCAATATATTGTCAGCAGGAGAAGGGCTAGGATAATGCAAATCAAACTAAAAGGAGCAGGAGAAAACTGTTTCAGCTGCAGCTAAAAGGCTACCTCCTCTTCATCTCCAGTAGCATATAAAGGCACTTCCTTTCAGTCACCAGACTGGAACAACCACAGGTTAAACACTCTGACAAACAGATAAATCCTGTGCATTGCCCAGCCCCTTACAGTGACCCTATAATGTCATTAGAAGATTTTTTTGAGGGTAGAAGAATTGTATAAATGAAGCTATTGTCAGAACTTTCCTCAGTTCCAGAACATGCCAGGAACTTTCCTATGTGTATATCAACCCACCGATGGGATTTCTTGCCATATTGTAATTTACTTATTTTATCTTTAAACAAGTCTCTGTACTTTTAAATTGTGAAAACGGTCCTTCCCTACCTCCCTCTGTTTCTCCCAGTGCAACTGAGCAAATTTAAAATAACTGAGGTTCATTAATTTTAAGTGTTCAATAAATTAGTATGAATAATCAAAAAACTTGATTCTTTCTGATAATTACTATTTGATGTCAGTTGAAAGCACTCAATTGAGTTAGCAGCATATGCTCCTATGCCAAATGAGGCTTCCATAATTAAATAGAAACTGATTCCATGAGGTTTTCCTCATGTCTGATTAATTAGTAATCAGGTGCTTCAGCCCTGTTCTTCTGTGACACCTTCTCTTAATGGTACCTATGGTCTGATCCATTTATCAGTCAAGACAAACTGTCCCAAATCATCCCATAGAGCTCCAGCTAAACAGCTTCACGTCTTTGAGTGGCCGCAAGATAAAACTCTGAGGAGCAAGAATGACAGGAAGATGCTAATTTAAAGTCTTTGACACAGAGTTCACGTGGCTTTTAGAAAATACTCTTCTATGGGTACCTTTATGGTTATGGTGGCCTTCCTTCTCCCTTACAGCAGGGAAAATCAGGAGTCAGTTTCATCAGTCTTCGGAAAAGCGAGAGAACCAAGCCTTGACACTACTCTTTTTTCAATAAATATATTTTGTCAGGTTTTGGAGGGTTTTTTTGCTTAATTTTGCAAACACCACAGTGCAATTGTCTAACTAAGCATGTTTGCATTGTTCAGAGAAAAGCTGTTCTAATTTAATACTAAAGGGACATCAAACTTGATCGATATGCTATATAGACCTCATAAAGGGGTTCAGTTCCCTTATACAGTAAAGAAAGGAACCATTAAGACTTAACTCAGTACAGTCATGTCCAGAGTCAGGGCAAGGATAAAAGTTTCTCATATTTGAAGGGTCACCCAACCACAGAGCATGACAATTCAGACCACTATAAGTCATTTATACCCTCTACATGAGTGCAGGAATCAGGGCTGAATTCTCCACAGCTCTGCAACTTGTACATGTACAGTTATTTGTGTCAATGGCATGTAAAGTGCAATGGTTGTGAATCAGCATTTTGTTGCCATTTCACACAAATAGTCCTAAAAACTGATCAAAACAGGAGAGATACAGGCCTTGGGAATAATCAAGACTACAGTGACATAGTCCTTTTGGTTATTTTGGTTTGCTGCTGAGTATGTTATCGTTGTTTCTGTGCAGGACAGGAAGAGATGCAGGCAATACAGATGAAGGACATCATTAGTAAACATTGAATTAGAGGTGACTCTTCTCAAAATGTAGTTACAAGGCTCCAGGGTTTAGTTGTTTAAAACCTTTATAAGGCTCATCTATTTTCTGTCTTATTACAGCCCTTCCTGGATATCTGGGCTGCAAATCATAAATATAGGCCTTCTTGACAATACTCCTGGTAACTTTCTTCTGGTTCAGAGCTCCTTGAGTGAACAGTAAGGAGGAGCAACTTAGTCTTTTATCAGCTTTGCAGTGACAGGGAATTTTGCCTGTGGATATTAGGAAAGGCTGAAACTAGGATAAATGGTTCCAATAGCCTGACTTACAAATAACAAGCAACTCCATGCTATTTAACATCAATTGGGCTAACATACATCACAGGGAAATCAAAACTTTTAGACAGCACAATCAACAACACAATAAGACACACCTCTAGAAACTGGAGAACCTGAGCTAGGATGTTTTGTCATCCTCTACCAGGATCTGTTACAGGAGGTACCCAGACACATGGTATTGTGGGGACACTGCAGCGGTATTGTGGGGACACTGCAGTGAGATGTAAAAAAAAAAAAAAAAAATGATTTGGGCTAATGGACACAGATTCTTGCTTACAGCAGATTAATATTTGTAGAAGCAGAGGTGAAGGCATGAAATTCCTCCTGCATCTATCATGTAGTTAAAGACCATCCCTGACAGGAGTATAAGGATATTTCTTCATCTTATTTCTGTAGCTGTTACATTCTCTAGTCTCTCTGCTGCCATGCCAGAAAGACAGGAGCTCATCTAGGAGAAGGTTGATTCTTGTCTTTGTGTCCATTACAAAGGGCACCTCTTTGCTAAGAACTGACATTTCATTCCATGGAGGTCACTGAGCCAGCCCACATCTGGTTAACTGACCTTCTGAAACAACTGATATAGGGTGAGTTTTATCTAGCTGGAAGAAAAGACTCATGCCTGTACAACCAGCCCTCTGCAGCAAATTAATTCCATTCTTTAGGTCTTTCACCTAGGATTCTCCTTTACCTCTGAGCAATAAGGCTGCAGAAATTATTTCTGTATTTTAATATTAGAAACAAACATTCTTAAGGGCCTGTGTTTTCTTTTATACAAAGCAATTACAGAAACCCACAGAGTGTAATGGAAATGAGATCATTCTTGAGGAATTGAGAAAAGACAATAAGTGTAATCAAATTATTTTTCTGAAGAACTATGGAAACTGTAAACCTGCTTCTGACACAGCAGTAATATGAGGTTGAGCCTCAGGCCCTCTTAACAACTCACACATGAGTAGCTTGAGCAAAGTCAGCAGGATGACCTGTCTCCATAAAAGTTGTGTCTACTGAAAAATGTATTTGGGATAAATAAAAAGTTTGATAATCCTTTCAATGATGTTTTCAATAATGTTTGTGTCTAGCACTTCAGAAAAAAGCCAAGAGAAATCTGGAGCTGAAGCAAGCCAACACTTTGTTTCATTCTAAAATAAAATTGCTTTAACTTTTCAAAAGTGAACAAAAATGAAATATTTCCCTGGGTTTTAGCCAATTCTGGTATGGCCCAGAGACCTTAACCAAGGAGCAGTACATGCTGTGGCACCATATGTTCGTATTTGTAACAGACTTAAAAAGCTCATAATATTATTACTGTAATTTACACAGGATATTTCTTCCAAAAAAAAATCCCAGATGTCCCAGTGTGACACTTCTTTCCACATCCTTTGTTACAAAAGTTTTTTTGATTCAGCACGGTCTTGTCATGTTAGGTGCACTCTCCCAAAACGTGGTTGTGCCACAGCCCATCAGTGTTTCAGAGAGCCGCACAGCAAGTTCAGGGCCCATCAGTGACACCTGAGGAACGTTTATGTCAAGACATGGGGTGCCCCAGAGAAAATCAGGATGATGCTCCGAAGACTGAATAATGTCAAAGCAAAGCTGATGTAGAAATGACTGACATGGGATGCCTCAAGCTTTCTTGTCTCCCTTTCACCCAGCAGCCAGCAGGGATGTGGGGTTATTGGTCCTTCAGTGCCGATTCCTTTAAAAAGGTCTGAAAAGATTATTTTCAAAGGGACTCAGGGACTGGTTAACAGGGTTTCATGTATGCATTTAGCAGTGAGTACCTTTTTTAACAGGATCATTGCACAGGTAGCCCACATAGCAGAAACATTCTCCTTTACAATTCTTTCCATTCAACATCCCCTGCATTGTGCCATGCCCCGGCCTAATTTACAAAACTGCGAGCATGCAAAGCATCAAGGCAAGTTAACTCCTTTAATCCCCTCCATACGGTATATTTTCTTGCCTTTTGTGTTAGACAGACCTTTTTTTCTCCCCCAAAGATAAACAAACAGTCGTATGATGCCAGAAAATCTTGGATGGAAGGGGGCATGGAGAAAGCTCAAGCCCAATGCAAACTGCTGGCCAAGGTGGCTTCATTCAGCTGCCTGCTTCATTTGAATAACAATATCTTCTCAATCATGGGGTTTCCCTCCCCTTCTCCCCCCTTTTCTCCCCCGTGCAGGCCTGAGCAAAAGGCTGTGTGAACTCAGAAGCCTGCTTGTGAATGAGCTGGCATCTGATACGTATTTATTGATGTTAATTTTGGATGTAATGCACCCCTGCCACTTCCCCATAGTGTGCCCTCAAAGGCTTTCTGATGGGCACAAAAGCAGAAGGTCAAAAGTAAGTTGACCCCTGCCAGAATGTACAATTATTGGAAAGAGGTGGTACACCAGCAGCTGTCGAAACCCCACCGGCACGGAAAAGTGCTTCCAAAAGTCAGAGGATGACTAATACGCTCAAGCTCTCCCCTCCGCCCTGCAAGAGCCAGCTACTTTCTGCAGGAAGAATTATGGCCCTCCCGAGCAGCTGCAATAATTGTCTTCCCATTGTCCCCCAGCCCTCCCTCCGCCACCCCCTACAAGTGCCCATTGTTGGCGTGGAGTCCAGTGATTATATGCTTGGGCTGATGCTGTTTGCGCCCAGCTGCCTGACTGCTGACACACGAGCATCGAGAGGGGGGACCCGCGTCTGCGAGACGGGACTCCGACATACCAGACCTTTTACATAAGTCAAACAGGAACAAATGACTCTTTATCAGCCCCTTCTCCCTTTGAAGTGGCGGCTGCTTATAGGCCCTTACAGCTTTTCCTCCTTAGCCCGAGCAAACATCCTCCTTTTGATATGCTACATGCTCATTATCTCTGCCCCATTTAATGATTTTTGATTGAAGGGTGGCAGCGCAGTTGCCAAGAGGGTAGTTAAAGAGGCTCCACGCAGTCAGGACAACAAGAAAGGCTTTCCTTGTGCAGCAGCCTAAATTTGGAGTTTCTTAACAGTGTGTTCTTGTTCTTAGCAGCAGATAAGAGCTTAGCGTGAAATTCTTAATTAAGCAGTAAATAGAGAGTGGGGTGTCAGCAGATGCAGCCTGTAGCCATGGAGACCAAGTCAGATGAAGGAGGGAGCTGAGACTCAACGCCGGCCCCGGGCTTGGGCATGACTGACAGCTGAAGAATCTGACAAAGCTTGTAAACGGGATTAATTAGTTAGCTAATTATTTCACATACTTAAATGTAAATAAAAAATAAAGAAACAGCCTGCAGAGTTAGGCAGGAACATGTTCTGAAGGCCAGACCTTCAAACATTGTCCTCTCCAGGTTGGTGGGTGGACCAGTGGGTTTTTAGGGCCAGAAGGGACTATTGTGGCAGCCTTCTCTGACCTCCTACTGAGCGTGAATCTCGCCTCATGAGGTTTCTAATAGCTTCTCATAGAGCTGGAGCATATTTCTCTGAAAAGACAGCCAAGCATCATCTAAGGACCCTGAGAGATGGAAAGTCCACCACATGCCACGAGTCTGCTCTGATGGCTAATTATCCTCACCCTTTCAGCTCGCACAGCGGAGATTAGGAGAGAAATTAAACAGCACACCAGGGCAAGGAACCCATTCGCTTTGTTTCAGACTTACCCTACCAACAGCATCAGATATTGGGTACCTGACACTGAATTATTGATCTCACTGCTATAAAAGTCCTTTCTGAAAATGTTCACAGCGTGAATTATACATGTTAGGTGTTTTCATAAATTTCCCCTCATATACTTGGGATGATTGTTTCTCTCTCTATTAAAATGAGAGAAAACAATGAGCTCTTCATAATATAATAATCAAAGTGAAATGAAGAGATGGACAAGAAAGTATCTATGGTGCAAGAGTGACATATACCAGACAGATTTCTTTGTCCCAATATTCCCAAGACTGCCACCTGCTCTATTTTCAACAGTAGTTGGCCAAGATATAAATGTCACATTCTGAGTGTTACCATACTGCCTTATTTATGAAAGTGCAATTCAGGATACCCAAACCAAAAAAAAAGTTGATTTTTATATTGGAAGTAACTAATTTACACTGTTAGTAAACTGAAATAATAAAAACATGTTTCTTCTTTCAGTAGATATCTGGCCTGATCTTGGGTGAGGCTTAGACTCAACAGCTAGATTTATGCTAGCCAATCTATACCTGTAGTATAACTAAACAGGGTCAGGACATGAAACTAAGAGTTGGCCCCCAATAACCTACATGGCTATATTGCTGACCAAGTTCCTGGCACAGCTTTGGCCCAGACGAATGCACTCTCCCAGATGGTGACCGTTACGGTTTGGGAGTTTGCACAGGACAGGGCTCTTTCCTAATTTGAAGCCTGGGTGCATCCAGCCTGTTTTGAGAGATAAAATGTTAAGCTGTATGGACAGAGGCTGTGCAATGCCAGTTGGCCACAGGACCATATATGAATGTAACATGACCCTCAGACTGAGGTCAAGGTATGGGCTTCCCCATTTCCCCTCAAATGTACACTGGATGGTTTTCATTGCTGTTAGACTAAACTCAGTGGATTGCCTGCCCTCATTCTAGCTGTGTTTTCCTCTTCACTGTCCCACTGATGGTTCTAATTACTAATTCCTAAATGGATCCTACATGAGAATGCCATTTGCTTGCCATCTCATCAGTGCAAATCAAGAGAAATTCATTAAACCTAATAGATTAGATCAGTTGCTTTTTTTTTTTTTTGTTACTGTGAAAATCAGCATGTATATTTCATCTTCCACGTATGACAGTTATAAAGGATAAGCTATGCTTCTCAAAAGCACTGAAACGTTTTTGTAATTCCTGGTTCTACTATTATTAATAATGGCAACAATAGTTACCTTGCCTTTTCCATATAGACCTTGGGCCCTTATATAATCATTTACTTGAAAATGAAGGTTGTGGAAAATGTCCCAGATTCAAAAGAATAAATGAAACTTAAATACATATAAGTAAATATTGGAATTTCTTAAAAAAAATACCACCATACTTCATGATATAATGTATAAAGCCAACATACAACAACTGCAAAGGTCTATGATGTCTTTGGAAGTTTACAATTATAGGAAAAATTCTCACCCAGTAATCCTATTGCCTTCGGTGGTCTCAGCCTAGATAGATTGCACATGATTTATTAATGATACATGTGATATGGGACCAGCTGACAACAGAGATCATTAATGGAATTTAATACCTTTACCTCTCCAAAACACCAATTCAAATGCAACTGATGTCACATCACCCAATATTTATGATACATTCCTTTTGTTGATAGATCAAACATCAGATAGATCAGATGGAGATGGACCTGATGTGAATTCATTTACCTATTTGATTGATCTTTTTGAAAGACCTCTCACTTATTGAAAGACCATTGAAAGATAGACTTGTGTCTGAGGCCTTATGTAGTCTGGGGGTTTAAATTAAAAAGACATCAGCTCTACCACCATTCTTGAACATTTCATCCCTCATATTGCACTTACCCAAATAAGTTAGCTTCCTCAGGCCGCTGTCAAGATACCAGTCACAGCTCCTATGATGTCCATATGAAGGCAGCGATTGGAGTGGCTGTCCAGTCCTTGTCCCACAGGACACCACAACCTCAGGATGAGCAGGAAGATCTTTGTGTTCTACCAGCAAGTAATTCCCAGTCATGAAGTTGCTAAACGTCACTGAATACTGGAGAAGAGGGAACCAAAATAAACATGCCTGTGCCTGTGATTAGAGCTCCATGGAGTGCAGTATAAAGGGATAAAGAGGATGGTGCTCCTCACAGGCAACACATTCTTTTGCAAAATGTGTATTGGAAATGTGGGAGAGAGATGTAAGATTAAGTAGAAGGTGATGGTGAAAAATCAACTCCCCTCATCATCTTTAAAAGGTGCAGAGGAACAATGTCTTCTGAAGACCATGCTTCAGTATGTCTTAAGACAGTAAAAATTTTGTGGATTCCTAAACACTGCACTGAACTTTCATGTAAGACTTCCAAAATCATCTTCCTGCTCCAAATTTACACTGAGAGATTCAGGGACAAGGTCATCATATCTAAACCCTGCCTATACATATATAGATTTTCTCAGTGCACTTAACTTCTTTTTTTTCTCTCTCTCTGCTTGCCCAGAAAGATGAAAGCATGATTATCTCTTCCAGATACAATTTCGAAAATATAAAAATTTCCCTTGTTACCTGGAGCTGTTTGCTGACCAAAGGGTTGTCAAATGACAATGCATAAGTCTCTTTATCCAAGAGGAGAACCATCCAGCCATACAGGTTTGATAAAGTATCACGGACATAATTGACTGTGGTCGTCTTATTCCTACTGTCACTCACAGTTAAATTATAGGGAATGTCTGGAGCCTCTTTTCTGGAAGAAAAAAACAGAATCACATTTTTTCACTGAACTCTGTCATTTTGCAACCTTTACAGTTCTCTGTTTATTTGAATTACGGTAGTATATGCTGGCTCTCTCTCAGAATGTGACTTCATTTGTGTAGCTCTTCACAAATATGGTAAGAAACAATCTCTGCCTGAAATGCTGTAAAAAGAGAAAGAGAGAAAGAGAGAGAAAGGGTGGGAGGAATAAAGGCACAGAGGAGCAAAGCCTGTGCCAGAGGAGAACAATGGCAAGAGCCAGGGTACCAGCTCCTACGCTGTCAGAGTATTTCCCCATCCACCAGACTCATGAGCCTTAGGCTCAACTTTTAGGATCATCTTCTTCATAAAATCTGATAAGTTTACTGATTACTCACTTACACTTGAGTGGTCAAAAGTTTCATCGAGGCTGAAGGTGCAGAAATCCTGTGTAATTCCAAAAGTTGCTCTGCGCCCAGGCCAGCAGGCAGTACAAAGCTGGGGCTGCTGCAGACTGATGAAAGCCTTCACAAAATGGGGGAGCTTTTAGTACAGCAGTTCTTCTGACCATCCAAATGAGAACTCAAACCCCTTTTTCACTAGAATTTTGCATCTTAATTTCTGTTCAATCTAGTCAGAGAAGAAAGAACTCACTGAACGGATCAACAGTAGTAATGATATCATGGGTGGGCATAAACCCTTTAGATTTAAGGCCTCTGGAGACCTTTACTGAAAATAGGAAGTAACAGTGTGAAGCTGGGATGGGTATAACCACCCACCTTGACTTCCTCATCAGAGGCAGTCTCTGTCTTTTTCCAGCACATAGACTTTTTTTCAAATTACACTAAACTGATCTTGATTATTTGGGCACCTGGCCAGACTAACCTCTTACTGCCATGATCACCAGTTTCCCTGAAATGGAAGGCCGTGTAACGTAAAGTCCAGAAATACAGAACACTCTGCTTTCAGGAACTGCTTAGATGATGGCAGCAAACTACCCAAAGGGAAAGATAAAGCTGAAATGCGGCTAACTCTTCCAGTGTTCAAACATTGAACATCCATTGTCTTTTCATGTCTGACTGATCAAGAACACCTGAGCATAAGCCACTTTTTCAAAACAAAGACCTACCCTCTGGTCCCAAGCATCTTGTATTTCTGCAACAGCTCTTGAAACTGATGGATACCATGGCTGAAACTATGCTCTGGTTAGCTGCACTGTGTTACCACTTCACATCTGGAATGAGGCTGGGAAAGTCACCTCTCCTTCTGTAGGCAATCAGGAGCATCTAGCTCCTTCAGAGGATGTCAGATGTGTTCTCTGGAGCTGATGTTTCTCCATGACCTGAACAAATTTGGATTACAAGACTTCCACATTAGAAATTGCATTTTGATCTCAAAAGTCAGGAAGAATAAATCCTAGCCTAAGAACCTTCTCCCTGTCCCCTTACTGCCCACACATGCACAGACTGCCTAAGCTTGTCTGAGAATTTGAGGTATCTCGTTGTGGTACTATTCTCAACAGCAACTGGAAGAGATTATTCCCCAACCTGAGCACGATTGGCACAGGTTTGTCTAGGCCACTAAAGACACAGGAGAAGCTCTGATAGAAGTGTCCAAAATTCTAGCAAGGGTCTTACCCCATCACCACCAGCATCTCCCATCCCTGGCCCTGCCAGCACTAGACATGCTTATAAGAGAATTGGGGTTGCAGTTGCACAACTGCAACTCACAACTATTTTCCTGCTTTTTACATTCTTCACATTATACATGGGCAATTGCTAGGGATACACATCCAAGGACCGCAGATCTAATTCTTAGCTGAGGAGAAGCCTTGCTGGCTTGCCAAGGTACCCTGGGACCATGATTCTGCCATAAAGATGAATGCAGCAGATTTATACATGAATCAAGTGCTGCTGCAAGATCAAGGCAAGTTGGCAGTTTCACCTTTAGTCCACTTAGTCAGTTTTGGCATTTTAGCTGACATCAAGCTTAAAAAAACACCTCTTCTAAGCATAAAGAAAATGGGAATATTCCATATATGCAAAATATTGGAGTATGACCCTACAACCAGACATCTCAGAATATTACCCAACCCTCCAGACTGGACGTGGCTTACCAAAACTGAACAGTGCTAATACTCACGTCATCATGTTTATATTTGTAATTTTTGGTTGACTTTACCCTTGCTGCTTTGGAGACAATACATAATTAGAACAACAGTCATCTCGCCTGCAGATTTTTTTTTTCTCTTTTAAAATTAATACTGAGCGGTTTTTTTGTTATTCTGGTGGCTGTCACTTCAGCAAAGAACTTTCTGGTTACCCAGAAACATTTAGCTGAGAAACAGCAATGGCAAACAGAAGCATGAATCAGCAAGGAATCAGTCAACCATAAGATACTGGCAGACCAATGAAACTGACTGGAAGGAGTTTATAAGGATTAAACAGCTTTTGTACTACTACTAAACCTCCTCTTATAGGCATTAACTGGACCAGGATATTAGGCTGCCAATTAAGCAAGTAAATGACAAGCAGCATGTTATTGCCATAGTTATCGGCACCTGCACAGGTATTCAGGAAAACATTTCCAGCAGCAGAAGCACACCCGATATAATGTGCAACAGTACGCAGCATTAAACTCTCCTGCACATCAGAAATTGCCTTATCGAACTACAAAGGTGCACAATGCCACAGCAAGTGACAGAGACTCAGACCCATCCTCTGTGCAACACAAATCCACCTGGATTTGCTCTTTACTCATCTTACTCTTCATCACAAGAGAACTCTCATGAGACAGCTTGAATCACTTTTCTCAGGGACTTCTCCCCAGTACTTCCAAGAAGTTTTAAAGACAGACAAGGAAACCAGGAGGGGGCAATCCTGCTGGGATATAGGGAGGGATGCAAGTCACCTGATTGATCTGTCAGCAAGTTAGGTGGCAATTCCACAGTAGCCATGTAGATTCACTAGCTAATGAATGTGAATGTGAATTCACTAGCTAGTGAATGAAGTGTGAATCCAACTCTGTCAGACACCAGTTTTGATAAGAGGTTACAAAGGCACCCCAAATAAATATCTTCAACTAGACAGTTAACTTCCACATGGCTACACTTAAGTGAAATACACCTTTTCCTGTACGCCTTCTTCTAACAGACAAGTCATAGAATCATAGAATCACAGAATTGTTCAGGTTGGAATAGACCTTTAAGATCATCAATTACAACTGTTAACCTAGCACTGCTAAGTCCACCACTAAACCACATCCCGAAGTTCAACATCTATGCATTTGTTAAACACTTCCAGGGATGGTAGTTATTACAAGACCAGGTTGGATGTGGCTTTAAGCAACCTGGTCTAGTGAAAGGTGTCCCTGCCCATGGCAGGGGAATGGGACTTGGATGATCTATCAAGTCCCTTCCAATCCAAACCATTCTGTGATTCTATGATTTATGGATGCTGATTCAGCTGCTTCCCTGGGCTCTCTGTTCCTATGTTTGACAACTTTTTCAGTGAAGAAATTTTTGCTGTTATCCAATCTAAACATCCTTGGTGCAACTTGAGGACATTTTTCCTATTGCTTGTTACTACTTGGGAGAAGAGATGTACCCTCACTTTGCTACAACCTCCCTTCAGGTAGCTGTAGACAATGATAAGGTCCCCCCTCAGCCTCTTTTCCTCCAGATTCAACAACCCCAGTTCCCTCAGCTGTGTCTCGTAAGACTTGTTCTCTAGACCCTTCCCCAGCCCTGTTGCCTGTCTCTGGACACACTCCAGCACCTCAAGTCTTTCTTGTAGTGAGTGGCCCAAAACCTAACACAGGTTTCAAGGTGCAGCCTCACCAGTGCTGAGTACAGGGAAATCACTGTCCTCGTCCTGCTGGCTGTGCTGTTTCTGATATAAACCAGGATGCTGTTGGCTACCTTGGCCACCTGAACACGCTTCTGTCTTGTGTTCAGTTGTTGTCAACCAACATGCCAGGTTCTTTCTAGCCACTCTGCCCCCAGCCCGTAGCGCTGTGTGGGCTCATTGCGACCCATGTGCAGGACCCGGCACTGAGCCTTCTTGAACCTCATACAATTGGCCTTGGTCCATCAGTTCAGCCTGTCCAGATCTCTCTGTAGAACCTTCCTACCCTCAAGCATGTCAACTCTCCGCCGCAACTCGGCAACATCTGCAAACTGACTCAGGGTGCACTTGATCACCTCATCCAAATCATTGATAAAGATATTAAACAGAACTGGCCCTAATGCTGAGCCTTGGGGAACACCACTTGTGACCAGCTGCCAGTGGGATGTAACTCCATTCTTCACCACTCTTTGGGCTCAGGGAACCAGTCAGTATTTTACCTAGCAAAGAGTACACCCATCCAGGACATGAGTAGCCAGTTTCTCCAGGAGAATACTGTGGGAAATAACGTGAAAGGATTTACCAAAGTCCAGGTAGACAACATCCACAGCCTTCCCTCATCCACTAAGCATGTCACCTTGTCAGAAAGAGATCAGGTTCATCAAGCAAGACCTGTCTTTCATAAACCTTGTCCTGATAACCTGGTTGTTCTGTACGTGCCATGTGACAGCACTTAAGATCTCCTCTATAACCTTCCCTGGCACCAAGGTCAGGCTGACAGGCCTGTAGTTTCCCAGATCCTCTTTCTGGCCTTTCTGGTAGATGGACATCATAGTTGCCAACTCCCAGTCAACAGGGACCTCCTCAGTTAGCCAGGACCGATGATAAATGATGGAAAGTAGCTTGGTGAGCACTTCCACCAGCTCCCTCAGTATCCTTAGGTGGATCCCAGCCAGCCCCATAGACTTGTGTGTATCTAACCAGTGTAGCAGCTTGCTGACTGTTTCCCCTCAGATTATGGAGGCTTCATTCTGCTTCCTATCTCTGTCTTCCGGCTCAGGGGGCTGGGTACCCTGAGAATAATCAATCTGACTATTAAAGTTTGAGGCAAAGAAAGCATTAAATACCTTGGGCTTTTCTTCATCCCTTGTCACTATGTTTTCCCCCACATCCCATAAAGTATGGAGATTCTCCTTAGCCCTCCTTTTACTGTTAATGTATTTATAGAAACATTTCTTATGGTCTTTTACAGCAGTAGATAGATTAAGTTCTAGTTGGGCTTCTGATTTTCTCCCTGTGTAACTTCATGATATCCTTGCAGCCCTCCTGAATGCCTGACCCTTCTTAAAAGGTCATAAACTCTCCTTTTTTCCCCTGAGTTCCAGCCAAAGCTCTGCTCAGCCAGGCCCATATCTTCCTCACTCACTCATCTTTCAGCACATGGGGACAGCCTGCTCCAGCACTTTTAAGATTTCCTTCCTGAAGAATGTCCAGCCTTTCTGAAGTCCTTTTCCCTTCAGAACTGCCTCCCAAGGGACTCTGTCAACCAAGCCCCTAAACAGGTCATAGCCGACGCTCTGGAGGGCCAAGCTAGTGGTTCTACTGATCCTCTTCCTTACTTCTCCAAGAACCTAAAACTACCATTTTGTGATTGCTACACTCATGATGGCCTTCAACCATCACATAACCCACAAGTCCTTCTCTGTCCACAAACAACAGGTCCAGTAGGCTGCCTTCCCTGGCTGGCTCACTGATGAGCTGTGTAAAGAAGGTGTCTTCTACCTTCTAGACTGTTTCTTCTCTGCTGTATTGCATTTCCGGCAGACATATGACAAGTTGAAGTTCCCCACAAGAACAAGGGCTAGCGATTGTGAGACTTCTCCCAGCTGCTTATAGAGTATTTTTTCTGCTTTTTTATCCTTGTTGGGTGGTCTATAACAGGCTCTCACCATGACATCTGCCTTGTTGGCCTTCCCCCTGATTCTTACCCATAAACACTCAACCCTATCATCACCATGAAGCTCTAGACCAGGGGTCCTCAAACTTTTTTTAAACAGGGGGCCGGTGCACGGATGAAGTGGCAGGAAGTCATCTGCGGCTGCTTGGTTTCCCCCCACAACCCCGGGGGGGTGGGGGGTGAGGGGGTTCTGTAAATACCAGAGGGTGGATTGAGGACCCTGGGGGGCCGTATCCAGCCTGTGGGCCATAGTTTGAGGACCCCTGCTCTAGGCAATCAAAACTCATCCTAAGATAAAGGGCTACCCCACTGCCTCTACTTCCTTGCTTATCCATTCTGAAGCATTTATAGCCATCCATTGCAGTACTCCAGTTGTGCAAGTCATGCCACCACATTTCTGTTGTGGCAACTATGTCATAGTTGTCCTGCTGCGCAATGTCATCCAGCTCCTCCTGTTTGCTGCACATGGTGCGTGTGTTGGTGTAGAGGCACTTCAGTTTGACTATTGATCCTGCCACCTTTTTGGGGGGAGAAGCCCTAATTCCTACATGACCATTCTCAGGCACTTCTATACTTTATAACACACCAATAACCCTTGTGTCTTTGCTGCCGCATGGATCTCCATTCCCAGCTTCACTAAGACAGCACACCAAAGGATCTTGCTAGCACGCCGTTCCTCAAACATTGATACGGCATCCACAGGCTTATCTCTAGCCAGCCTGGTTTTATCCCTTCCCCCTTCAAATCTAGTTTAAAGCTCTTTCAGTGAGCCCTGCTAACTCCTGTGCACAGATCCTTTTCCTCCTTTGAGACAGGTGTACCCCATCTGTTGCCAGCAGGCTGCTTGCATGTAAACCAAGCCATGATTGAAAAACCCAAAATTCTGCTGGCAACACCAGGCTTGGAGCCAAGCATTGACCTGCTGGCTCTTCCCGTCTCTCCCCTCATCATTCCCTGCAGCTGGAAGGGCAGAGAAGAGCAGCTGTCTCCTGATCCCTTAACCAGTCGTCCCACAGCCCTGAAGTCTCTCTCGATTGCCCTCACACTTCTTGTTCCAACTTCATCGCTGCCTGCCTGGAAATCAGTAATGGTTCATAATCTGAGGGCGGTACCAGGCGGGCAGCTTTATCTTCACACCGTTAACCCGGGCCCGAGGGAGGCAGCAGGCTTCCCTGAGATGTGGGGCCGGCCTGCACGTCGGGCCTTCCGCTCCCTTCAGAAGGGAGTCCGCTGTGACAGTGACCCGTTGGGGGTTTTATGGAGGAAGTTGTGATGCAGGGCATAGGCCGACATAACCTCGGGGACACCTCCAAGCTAGATGAACCATCGTCCTTACTGCTGGGTTCCCCTTGCCGAGCCCTGTACCTGTCACGTGCGGGCACCTGGGCAGGTGGGGCCATCACAGAGGAGATGCGCCTGCTGCGCCAGGCAGGGATTGTCACTATTGCCCCTGTCCCTGAAGTCACTGTGTTCAGCCAGGCAAGAGAGAGGGCAGGCAATCCTCCGTATCATGTCCTCTCTCCATAGACTTCAGAGCTAGAATAAATTTTTGACTGCTTTAGACACTACCAACTTCCTTTTGCAGTGAATGGTTCTGTGTTTAGGATAGAGAGACAGGGAATCTTCACTGGTGAGTTTTTGGTTTGAAAATGCCCTTTTTTTATGCCAGAAAGCCTTTCTCAGGAGGAAGGCTTTGCATGGTATCACACCATGATAGTCCGGCTTCCCTGACTTTCACCTGGATGTTTGTTCATGGCCCAGGAAGGAAAGGGAGCAGGAGATATCTTATGGCCTGAAATCTCTGGGAGTTCCTTGACCTGGAATGCTATGTCCTTGCCTTTTACATACCTTGCTCGAGGTCTTGACACCCACAAACACATACAGAGCAGCAACTCACCAAAGCAAAGATTTGGGAAACCTGAAAAACTTTGTAACTCAGCGTAGAAGATAACTGGTACAAGGCA